>NC_090837.1:62424756-62734621 GCF_028021215.1 Eschrichtius robustus
CCTGACCCTATCCTGGGCTGCAGAAGCAAAGAGGCATAGAGGCCTTTCACCCTGAAGGCATGGGCTTGTTTCACAAGGAGAATGTGTCCCTCGCCCCTCCAGGGCTGGAGGCCTGTAAGTTGACACCATTTGTTCTGCCCATGGAAATTACAAGTAGGTGTACTCGGTTTGGGCTGCCTGCTGAAACAGTTTGCAGTCGCCTGCCCTCTGAGTACTAGAACTCAAGTTTGATTCCTTGTTGGTAAACCCGGACTTCGCAGGCTAGATGGGAGCAAACGTGTTAAGCTTGTGGAGAAAGCCTTTGACCAATGGCAATATGCTTGTGCTTGTGGCAGGGATTAGTTAGGAACGCTCCCACTCAGGGTTTTTACCTTACAATCAGCTGTGCCTTTGGGCTGAAGCAGGCGACGTGTCTGTATCACATCCTGGGAAGTAAGGCCTGAGGGGAGTCTGCCACCTGATTGGCCTCCAGTATAGGCAGCTGAGAAAATGGGGCAAGGCTTAGGGAACCCCCTTACAACGAAATGTTTCTATTCAGAAGAGGAGATTTTGCTACCACGCGTCAGCAGCTCCTCTCCCTCACAGTGCTGTTCCTGTGTAGACTAGGGAAAACCACCACGGTTTCCAGGTTTTGAACGGCTCTTTTCCCAGTTGGTATCATGCGTGAAAGAGCTAGAAGGGCTGATCTCAACCAATCGGCCTGTACACCGTGCGTCCTTGGGGTAGGGCAGTCCTGAGTCAGTGTGTCTCCTGAAGAAAGAGAGCCAAGTTTCCTGCCAGAGGAAAGCACAGCGAGGGCCTGGTGCTTTCTCTAGGAAATTCAAGTGGGCTTGAAAGGTGAGGCCTAGGCTCTATTGAGGAAAAGCTCGTGCTTACGGCTATCTTTCTCCCTCTCTCTGTCCCGTACCCTGGGCTCAGGCGTGTGGGAATGCTGAGTGGCTGAGTCTGCCTCTCTGCCAGGCTCAGAAGGCTTCTTCCCTTTAGGGCAATTCTGTTTGTGTCTTACTTCGTGGAGGAGGAATGAGGGTGGCCAGAGATTTTCTGACATGAAATAACTAATGACAGAGCATCTGGAGGAGCTGGAAGGAGCCAAAAAGCCAGCAGTCCTAAGGTGTCTGTGAGAGCTGCCAGGCACTCTGCCGTCCTATGCCTAAGCACTGGCCATTGTGACGACATGGCAACACTAGGAATCCTAGGACACAGTGGAAGTGCGACTCTCAAACGGAATGGAAGAAGCTTCCAAGCCCAGTGTTCTTTCCTGTACCATAGAGAACGCAAAGGTCTGAGGCTTGTAGCCTTTTTCCTGGAGAGCACTGTCACCTCGTGGGGCTGTCGGCTACTTTCCTGTTTCCGACCCTCTCAGGAAACTCTTCCAAAAAGCCATTGGGACCCGCTTAGAGAGAGAAGCTGCGAAGTGGATGCACAGAACATTAACGTAGATACCAGCCCAGGGTCCCAAGCTTCCATCATTCTCTTGAGGGTACGTACCCCACGCAGGGATTCAAGCAGGGAGTTTGCCTTGTACAACTTACACAGGAAATTGTGATGAGAAGTAGGCCACTCTGCTTGTGCTCACCCTACGTGTCCCAGAGAAGTTATGACGTAGCAGATATCAACCCCCTTTCTCTACACATGTGGACCCCCAAAGAAGCGGTGCGCAGTGGGTGTTCTCAGGCCAAGTTCAGTCCTTGTTCTGGGCTGCACCTGCTCTGTGGTTCAAAGGTTCTTTGACTCTGCTCCTTTGGAAGCCTTTCAGACCTGACCCTATCCCTTGGCTGCAGAAGCAAAGAGGCATAGAGGCCTTTCACCCTGAAGGCATGGGCTTGTTTCACATGGAGAATGTGTCCGTCGCCCCGCCTGGGCTAGGGGCGTGTAGGTTGACACCATTTGTTCTGCCAATGGAAATTACAAGTAGGTGTACTCGGTTTGGGCTGCCTGCCGAAACAGTTTGCAGCCGCCAGCCCTCTGAGTACTAGTCCTCAAGTTTGATTCCTAGCTAGGTAAACCCGGACTTCGGAGGCTAGATGGGAGCAAACGTGTTAAGCTTGTGGAGAAAGCCTTTGACCAATGGCAATATGCTTGTGCTTGTGGCAGGGATTAGGCAGGAACTCTCCCACTCGGTTTTTACCTTACGATAAGCTGTGCCTTTGGGCTGAAGCAGGCGACGTGTCTGTATCACATCCTGGGAAGTAGGGCCTGAGGGGAGTCTGCCACCTGATTGGCCTCCTTTATAGGCTGCTGAGAAAATGGGGCACGGCTTACGGAACCCGCTTACAACGAAATGTTTCTATTCAGAAGAGGAGATTTTGCTACCACGCGTCAGCAGCTCCTCTCCCTCACAGTGCTGTTCCTGTGTAGACTAGGGAAAACCACCACGGTTTCCAGGTTTTGAACGGCTCTTTTCCCAGTTGGTATCATCCGTGAAAGAGCTAGAAGGGCTGATCTCAACCAATCGGCCTGCACACCGTGAGTCCTTGGGGTAGGGCAGTCCTGAGTCAGTGTGTCTCCTGAAGAAAGAGAGCCAAGTTTCCTGCCAGAGGAAAGCACAGCGAGGCCTGGTGCTTTCTCTAGGAAATTCAAGTGGGCTTGAAAGGTGAGGCCTAGGCTCTCTTGAGGAAAAGCTCGTGCTTACGGCTATCTTTCTCCCTCTCTCTGTCCCCTTACCTGGGTTCAGCCGTGTGCGAATGCTGAGTGGCAGAGTCTGCCTCTCTGCCAGGCTCAGAAGGCTTCTTCCCTTTAGGGCAATTCTGTTTGTGTCTTACTTCGTGGAGGAGGAATGAGGGTGGCCAGAGATTTTCTGACATGAAATAACTAATGACAGAGCATCTGGAGGAGCTGGTTTCTCGGTGGAAGGAGCCAAAAAGCCGGCATTCCTAAGGTCTCTTTGCGAGCTGCCAGACACTCTGCCGTCATAGGCCTAAGAATTGGCCATTGTGACGGCATGGCAACACTTGGAATCCTAGGACACTGTGGAAGGGCAACTCGCAAACTGGAACGAAGAAGCTTCCAAGCCCAGTGTTCTTTCATGTACCCAAGAGAACGCAAGTGTCTAAGGCTGGTAGCATTGTTGCTGGAGAGCACTGGCATCCTTGTGGGCCTGTCGGCTACTTTCCTGTTTCCGACCCTCTCAGGAAACTCTTCCAAAACGCCGTTGGGACCTGCTTAGAGAGAACAGCTGCGACGTGGATGCACACAACATTAACCTAGATACTATCCCAGGGTCCCAAGCATCCATTTTTCTCTGGAGGGTAAGTACCCCACGCAGGGATTCAAGCAGGGAGTTTGCCTTGTACAACTTACACAGGAAACTGGGAGGAGACGTTGGGTCACTCTGCTTGTGCTCACACTACGTGGCCCGGAGAAGTTATGATGCAGCAGATGGCAACCCCCTTTCTCCACACATGTGCACCCCAAAGAAGCGCTGGGCAGTTGGTGTTCTCAGGCCAAGAGAAGTCCTTGTTCTCGGCTGCACCTGCTCTGTGGTTCAAAGGTTCTTTATCTCTGCTCTTTTGGAAGCCTTTCAGACCTGACCCTATCCTGGGCTGCAGAAGCAAAGAGGCATAGAGGCCTTTCACCCTGAAGGCATGGGCTTGTTTCACAAGGAGAATGTGTCCCTCGCCCCTCCAGGGCTGGAGGCCTGTAAGTTGACACCATTTGTTCTGCCCATGGAAATTACAAGTAGGTGTACTCGGTTTGGGCTGCCTGCTGAAACAGTTTGCAGTCGCCTGCCCTCTGAGTACTAGAACTCAAGTTTGATTCCTTGTTGGTAAACCCGGACTTCGCAGGCTAGATGGGAGCAAACGTGTTAAGCTTGTGGAGAAAGCCTTTGACCAATGGCAATATGCTTGTGCTTGTGGCAGGGATTAGTTAGGAACGCTCCCACTCAGGGTTTTTACCTTACAATCAGCTGTGCCTTTGGGCTGAAGCAGGCGACGTGTCTGTATCACATCCTGGGAAGTAAGGCCTGAGGGGAGTCTGCCACCTGATTGGCCTCCAGTATAGGCAGCTGAGAAAATGGGGCAAGGCTTAGGGAACCCCCTTACAACGAAATGTTTCTATTCAGAAGAGGAGATTTTGCTACCACGCGTCAGCAGCTCCTCTCCCTCAGAGTGCTGTTCCTGTGTAGACTAGGGAAAACCACCACGGTTTCCAGGTTTTGAACGGCTCTTTTCCCAGTTGGTATCATGCGTGAAAGAGCTAGAAGGGCTGATCTCAACCAATCGGCCTGTACACCATGCGTCCTTGGGGTAGGGCAGTCCTGAGTCAGTGTGTCTCCTGAAGAAAGAGAGCCAAGTTTCCTGCCAGAGGAAAGCACAGCGAGGGCCTGGTGCTTTCTCTAGGAAATTCAAGTGGGCTTGAAAGGTGAGGCCTAGGCTCTCTTGAGGAAAAGCTCGTGCTTACGGCTATCTTTCTCCCTCTCTCTGTCCCGTACCCTGGGCTCAGGCGTGTGGGAATGCTGAGTGGCTGAGTCTGCCTCTCTGCCAGGCTCAGAAGGCTTCTTCCCTTTAGGGCAATTCTGTTTGTGTCTTACTTCGTGGAGGAGGAATGAGGGTGGCCAGAGATTTTCTGACATGAAATAACTAATGACAGAGCATCTGGAGGAGCTGGAAGGAGCCAAAAAGCCAGCAGTCCTAAGGTGTCTGTGAGAGCTGCCAGGCACTCTGCCGTCCTATGCCTAAGCACTGGCCATTGTGACGACATGGCAACACTAGGAATCCTAGGACACAGTGGAAGTGCGACTCTCAAACGGAATGGAAGAAGCTTCCAAGCCCAGTGTTCTTTCCTGTACCATAGAGAACGCAAAGGTCTGAGGCTTGTAGCCTTTTTCCTGGAGAGCACTGTCACCTCGTGGGGCTGTCGGCTACTTTCCTGTTTCCGACCCTCTCAGGAAACTCTTCCAAAAAGCCATTGGGACCCGCTTAGAGAGAGAAGCTGCGAAGTGGATGCACAGAACATTAACGTAGATACCAGCCCAGGGTCCCAAGCTTCCATCATTCTCTTGAGGGTACGTACCCCACGCAGGGATTCAAGCAGGGAGTTTGCCTTGTACAACTTACACAGGAAATTGTGATGAGAAGTAGGCCACTCTGCTTGTGCTCACCCTACGTGTCCCAGAGAAGTTATGACGTAGCAGATATCAACCCCCTTTCTCTACACATGTGGACCCCAAAGAAGCGGTGCGCAGTGGGTGTTCTCAGGCCAAGTTCAGTCCTTGTTCTGGGCTGCACCTGCTCTGTGGTTCAAAGGTTCTTTGACTCTGCTCCTTTGGAAGCCTTTCAGACCTGACCCTATCCCTTGGCTGCAGAAGCAAAGAGGCATAGAGGCCTTTCACCCTGAAGGCATGGGCTTGTTTCACATGGAGAATGTGTCCGTCGCCCCTCCTGGGCTAGGGGCGTGTAGGTTGACACCATTTGTTCTGCCAATGGAAATTACAAGTAGGTGTACTCGGTTTGGGCTGCCTGCCGAAACAGTTTGCAGCCGCCAGCCCTCTGAGTACTAGTCCTCAAGTTTGATTCCTAGCTAGGTAAACCCGGACTTCGGAGGCTAGATGGGAGCAAACGTGTTAAGCTTGTGGAGAAAGCCTTTGACCAATGGCAATATGCTTGTGCTTGTGGCAGGGATTAGGCAGGAACTCTCCCACTCGGTTTTTACCTTACGATAAGCTGTGCCTTTGGGCTGAAGCAGGCGACGTGTCTGTATCACATCCTGGGAAGTAGGGCCTGAGGGGAGTCTGCCACCTGATTGGCCTCCTTTATAGGCTGCTGAGAAAATGGGGCACGGCTTACGGAACCCGCTTACAACGAAATGTTTCTATTCAGAAGAGGAGATTTTGCTACCACGCGTCAGCAGCTCCTCTCCCTCACAGTGCTGTTCCTGTGTAGACTAGGGAAAACCACCACGGTTTCCAGGTTTTGAACGGCTCTTTTCCCAGTTGGTATCATCCGTGAAAGAGCTAGAAGGGCTGATCTCAACCAATCGGCCTGCACACCGTGAGTCCTTGGGGTAGGGCAGTCCTGAGTCAGTGTGTCTCCTGAAGAAAGAGAGCCAAGTTTCCTGCCAGAGGAAAGCACAGCGAGGCCTGGTGCTTTCTCTAGGAAATTCAAGTGGGCTTGAAAGGTGAGGCCTAGGCTCTCTTGAGGAAAAGCTCGTGCTTACGGCTATCTTTCTCCCTCTCTCTGTCCCGTTACCTGGGTTCAGCCGTGTGCGAATGCTGAGTGGCAGAGTCTGCCTCTCTGCCAGGCTCAGAAGGCTTCTTCCCTTTAGGGCAATTCTGTTTGTGTCTTACTTCGTGGAGGAGGAATGAGGGTGGCCAGAGATTTTCTGACATGAAATAACTAATGACAGAGCATCTGGAGGAGCTGGAAGGAGCCAAAAAGCCAGCAGTCCTAAGGTGTCTGTGAGAGCTGCCAGGCACTCTGCCGTCCTATGCCTAAGCACTGGCCATTGTGACGACATGGCAACACTAGGAATCCTAGGACACAGTGGAAGTGCGACTCTCAAACGGAATGGAAGAAGCTTCCAAGCCCAGTGTTCTTTCCTGTACCATAGAGAACGCAAAGGTCTGAGGCTTGTAGCCTTTTTCCTGGAGAGCACTGTCACCTCGTGGGGCTGTCGGCTACTTTCCTGTTTCCGACCCTCTCAGGAAACTCTTCCAAAAAGCCATTGGGACCCGCTTAGAGAGAGAAGCTGCGAAGTGGATGCACAGAACATTAACGTAGATACCAGCCCAGGGTCCCAAGCTTCCATCATTCTCTTGAGGGTACGTACCCCACGCAGGGATTCAAGCAGGGAGTTTGCCTTGTACAACTTACACAGGAAATTGTGATGAGAAGTAGGCCACTCTGCTTGTGCTCACCCTACGTGTCCCAGAGAAGTTATGACGTAGCAGATATCAACCCCCTTTCTCTACACATGTGGACCCCAATGAAGCGGTGCGCAGTGGGTGTTCTCAGGCCAAGTTCAGTCCTTGTTCTGGGCTGCACCTGCTCTGTGGTTCAAAGGTTCTTTGACTCTGCTCCTTTGGAAGCCTTTCAGACCTGACCCTATCCCTTGGCTGCAGAAGCAAAGAGGCATAGAGGCCTTTCACCCTGAAGGCATGGGCTTGTTTCACATGGAGAATGTGTCCGTCGCCCCTCCTGGGCTAGGGGCGTGTAGGTTGACACCATTTGTTCTGCCAATGGAAATTACAAGTAGGTGTACTCGGTTTGGGCTGCCTGCCGAAACAGTTTGCAGCCGCCAGCCCTCTGAGTACTAGTCCTCAAGTTTGATTCCTAGCTAGGTAAACCCGGACTTCGGAGGCTAGATGGGAGCAAACGTGTTAAGCTTGTGGAGAAAGCCTTTGACCAATGGCAATATGCTTGTGCTTGTGGCAGGGATTAGGCAGGAACTCTCCCACTCGGTTTTTACCTTACGATAAGCTGTGCCTTTGGGCTGAAGCAGGCGACGTGTCTGTATCACATCCTGGGAAGTAGGGCCTGAGGGGAGTCTGCCACCTGATTGGCCTCCTTTATAGGCTGCTGAGAAAATGGGGCACGGCTTACGGAACCCGCTTACAACGAAATGTTTCTATTCAGAAGAGGAGATTTTGCTACCACGCGTCAGCAGCTCCTCTCCCTCACAGTGCTGTTCCTGTGTAGACTAGGGAAAACCACCACGGTTTCCAGGTTTTGAACGGCTCTTTTCCCAGTTGGTATCATCCGTGAAAGAGCTAGAAGGGCTGATCTCAACCAATCGGCCTGCACACCGTGAGTCCTTGGGGTAGGGCAGTCCTGAGTCAGTGTGTCTCCTGAAGAAAGAGAGCCAAGTTTCCTGCCAGAGGAAAGCACAGCGAGGCCTGGTGCTTTCTCTAGGAAATTCAAGTGGGCTTGAAAGGTGAGGCCTAGGCTCTCTTGAGGAAAAGCTCGTGCTTACGGCTATCTTTCTCCCTCTCTCTGTCCCGTTACCTGGGTTCAGCCGTGTGCGAATGCTGAGTGGCAGAGTCTGCCTCTCTGCCAGGCTCAGAAGGCTTCTTCCCTTTAGGGCAATTCTGTTTGTGTCTTACTTCGTGGAGGAGGAATGAGGGTGGCCAGAGATTTTCTGACATGAAATAACTAATGACAGAGCATCTGGAGGAGCTGGTTTCTCGGTGGAAGGAGCCAAAAAGCCGGCATTCCTAAGGTCTCTTTGCGAGCTGCCAGACACTCTGCCGTCATAGGCCTAAGAATTGGCCATTGTGACGGCATGGCAACACTTGGAATCCTAGGACACTGTGGAAGGGCAACTCGCAAACTGGAATGAAGAAGCTTCCAAGCCCAGTGTTCTTTCATGTACCCAAGAGAACGCAAGTGTCTAAGGCTGGTAGCATTGTTGCTGGAGAGCACTGGCATCCTTGTGGGCCTGTCGGCTACTTTCCTGTTTCCGACCCTCTCAGGAAACTCTTCCAAAACGCCGTTGGGACCTGCTTAGAGAGAACAGCTGCGACGTGGATGCACACAACATTAACCTAGATACTATCCCAGGGTCCCAAGCATCCATTTTTCTCTGGAGGGTAAGTACCCCACGCAGGGATTCAAGCAGGGAGTTTGCCTTGTACAACTTACACAGGAAACTGGGAGGAGACGTTGGGTCACTCTGCTTGTGCTCACACTACGTGGCCCGGAGAAGTTATGATGCAGCAGATGGCAACCCCCTTTCTCCACACATGTGCACCCCAAAGAAGCGCTGGGCAGTTGGTGTTCTCAGGCCAAGAGAAGTCCTTGTTCTCGGCTGCACCTGCTCTGTGGTTCAAAGGTTCTTTATCTCTGCTCTTTTGGAAGCCTTTCAGACCTGACCCTATCCTGGGCTGCAGAAGCAAAGAGGCATAGAGGCCTTTCACCCTGAAGGCATGGGCTTGTTTCACAAGGAGAATGTGTCCCTCGCCCCTCCAGGGCTGGAGGCCTGTAAGTTGACACCATTTGTTCTGCCCATGGAAATTACAAGTAGGTGTACTCGGTTTGGGCTGCCTGCTGAAACAGTTTGCAGTCGCCTGCCCTCTGAGTACTAGAACTCAAGTTTGATTCCTTGTTGGTAAACCCGGACTTCGCAGGCTAGATGGGAGCAAACGTGTTAAGCTTGTGGAGAAAGCCTTTGACCAATGGCAATATGCTTGTGCTTGTGGCAGGGATTAGTTAGGAACGCTCCCACTCAGGGTTTTTACCTTACAATCAGCTGTGCCTTTGGGCTGAAGCAGGCGACGTGTCTGTATCACATCCTGGGAAGTAAGGCCTGAGGGGAGTCTGCCACCTGATTGGCCTCCAGTATAGGCAGCTGAGAAAATGGGGCAAGGCTTAGGGAACCCCCTTACAACGAAATGTTTCTATTCAGAAGAGGAGATTTTGCTACCACGCGTCAGCAGCTCCTCTCCCTCAGAGTGCTGTTCCTGTGTAGACTAGGGAAAACCACCACGGTTTCCAGGTTTTGAACGGCTCTTTTCCCAGTTGGTATCATGCGTGAAAGAGCTAGAAGGGCTGATCTCAACCAATCGGCCTGTACACCGTGCGTCCTTGGGGTAGGGCAGTCCTGAGTCAGTGTGTCTCCTGAAGAAAGAGAGCCAAGTTTCCTGCCAGAGGAAAGCACAGCGAGGGCCTGGTGCTTTCTCTAGGAAATTCAAGTGGGCTTGAAAGGTGAGGCCTAGGCTCTATTGAGGAAAAGCTCGTGCTTACGGCTATCTTTCTCCCTCTCTCTGTCCCGTACCCTGGGCTCAGGCGTGTGGGAATGCTGAGTGGCTGAGTCTGCCTCTCTGCCAGGCTCAGAAGGCTTCTTCCCTTTAGGGCAATTCTGTTTGTGTCTTACTTCGTGGAGGAGGAATGAGGGTGGCCAGAGATTTTCTGACATGAAATAACTAATGACAGAGCATCTGGAGGAGCTGGAAGGAGCCAAAAAGCCAGCAGTCCTAAGGTGTCTGTGAGAGCTGCCAGGCACTCTGCCGTCCTATGCCTAAGCACTGGCCATTGTGACGACATGGCAACACTAGGAATCCTAGGACACAGTGGAAGTGCGACTCTCAAACGGAATGGAAGAAGCTTCCAAGCCCAGTGTTCTTTCCTGTACCATAGAGAACGCAAAGGTCTGAGGCTTGTAGCCTTTTTCCTGGAGAGCACTGTCACCTCGTGGGGCTGTCGGCTACTTTCCTGTTTCCGACCCTCTCAGGAAACTCTTCCAAAAAGCCATTGGGACCCGCTTAGAGAGAGAAGCTGCGAAGTGGATGCACAGAACATTAACGTAGATACCAGCCCAGGGTCCCAAGCTTCCATCATTCTCTTGAGGGTACGTACCCCACGCAGGGAATCAAGCAGGGAGTTTGCCTTGTACAACTTACACAGGAAATTGTGATGAGAAGTAGGCCACTCTGCTTGTGCTCACCCTACGTGTCCCAGAGAAGTTATGACGTAGCAGATATCAACCCCCTTTCTCTACACATGTGGACCCCAAAGAAGCGGTGCGCAGTGGGTGTTCTCAGGCCAAGTTCAGTCCTTGTTCTGGGCTGCACCTGCTCTGTGGTTCAAAGGTTCTTTGACTCTGCTCCTTTGGAAGCCTTTCAGACCTGACCCTATCCCTTGGCTGCAGAAGCAAAGAGGCATAGAGGCCTTTCACCCTGAAGGCATGGTCTTGTTTCACATGGAGAATGTGTCCGTCGCCCCTCCTGGGCTAGGGGCGTGTAGGTTGACACCATTTGTTCTGCCAATGGAAATTACAAGTAGGTGTACTCGGTTTGGGCTGCCTGCCGAAACAGTTTGCAGCCGCCAGCCCTCTGAGTACTAGTCCTCAAGTTTGATTCCTAGCTAGGTAAACCCGGACTTCGGAGGCTAGATGGGAGCAAACGTGTTAAGCTTGTGGAGAAAGCCTTTGACCAATGGCAATATGCTTGTGCTTGTGGCAGGGATTAGGCAGGAACTCTCCCACTCGGTTTTTACCTTACGATAAGCTGTGCCTTTGGGCTGAAGCAGGCGACGTGTCTGTATCACATCCTGGGAAGTAGGGCCTGAGGGGAGTCTGCCACCTGATTGGCCTCCTTTATAGGCTGCTGAGAAAATGGGGCACGGCTTACGGAACCCGCTGACAACGAAATGTTTCTATTCAGAAGAGGAGATTTTGCTACCACGCGTCAGCAGCTCCTCTCCCTCACAGTGCTGTTCCTGTGTAGACTAGGGAAAACCACCACGGTTTCCAGGTTTTGAACGGCTCTTTTCCCAGTTGGTATCATCCGTGAAAGAGCTAGAAGGGCTGATCTCAACCAATCGGCCTGCACACCGTGAGTCCTTGGGGTAGGGCAGTCCTGAGTCAGTGTGTCTCCTGAAGAAAGAGAGCCAAGTTTCCTGCCAGAGGAAAGCACAGCGAGGCCTGGTGCTTTCTCTAGGAAATTCAAGTGGGCTTGAAAGGTGAGGCCTAGGCTCTCTTGAGGAAAAGCTCGTGCTTACGGCTATCTTTCTCCCTCTCTCTGTCCCGTTACCTGGGCTCAGCCGTGTGCGAATGCTGAGTGGCAGAGTCTGCCTCTCTGCCAGGCTCAGAAGGCTTCTTCCCTTTAGGGCAATTCTGTTTGTGTCTTACTTCGTGGAGGAGGAATGAGGGTGGCCAGAGATTTTCTGACATGAAATAACTAATGACAGAGCATCTGGAGGAGCTGGTTTCTCGGTGGAAGGAGCCCAAAAGCCAGCATTCCTAAGGTCTCTTTGCGAGCTGCCAGACACTCTGCCGTCATAGGCCTAAGAATTGGCCATTGTGACGGCATGGCAACACTTGGAATCCTAGGACACTGTGGAAGGGCAACTCGCAAACTGGAACGAAGAAGCTTCCAAGCCCAGTGTTCTTTCATGTACCCAAGAGAACGCAAGTGTCTAAGGCTGGTAGCATTGTTGCTGGAGAGCACTGGCATCCTTGTGGGCCTGTCGGCTACTTTCCTGTTTCCGACCCTCTCAGGAAACTCTTCCAAAACGCCGTTGGGACCTGCTTAGAGAGAACAGCTGCGACGTGGATGCACACAACATTAACCTAGATACTATCCCAGGGTCCCAAGCATCCATTTTTCTCTGGAGGGTAAGTACCCCACGCAGGGATTCAAGCAGGGAGTTTGCCTTGTACAACTTACACAGGAAACTGGGAGGAGACGTTGGGTCACTCTGCTTGTGCTCACACTACGTGGCCCGGAGAAGTTATGATGCAGCAGATGGCAACCCCCTTTCTCCACACATGTGCACCCCAAAGAAGCGCTGGGCAGTTGGTGTTCTCAGGCCAAGAGAAGTCCTTGTTCTCGGCTGCACCTGCTCTGTGGTTCAAAGGTTCTTTATCTCTGCTCTTTTGGAAGCCTTTCAGACCTGACCCTATCCTGGGCTGCAGAAGCAAAGAGGCATAGAGGCCTTTCACCCTGAAGGCATGGGCTTGTTTCACAAGGAGAATGTGTCCCTCGCCCCTCCAGGGCTGGAGGCCTGTAAGTTGACACCATTTGTTCTGCCCATGGAAATTACAAGTAGGTGTACTCGGTTTGGGCTGCCTGCTGAAACAGTTTGCAGTCGCCTGCCCTCTGAGTACTAGAACTCAAGTTTGATTCCTTGTTGGTAAACCCGGACTTCGCAGGCTAGATGGGAGCAAACGTGTTAAGCTTGTGGAGAAAGCCTTTGACCAATGGCAATATGCTTGTGCTTGTGGCAGGGATTAGTTAGGAACGCTCCCACTCAGGGTTTTTACCTTACAATCAGCTGTGCCTTTGGGCTGAAGCAGGCGACGTGTCTGTATCACATCCTGGGAAGTAAGGCCTGAGGGGAGTCTGCCACCTGATTGGCCTCCAGTATAGGCAGCTGAGAAAATGGGGCAAGGCTTAGGGAACCCCCTTACAACGAAATGTTTCTATTCAGAAGAGGAGATTTTGCTACCACGCGTCAGCAGCTCCTCTCCCTCAGAGTGCTGTTCCTGTGTAGACTAGGGAAAACCACCACGGTTTCCAGGTTTTGAACGGCTCTTTTCCCAGTTGGTATCATGCGTGAAAGAGCTAGAAGGGCTGATCTCAACCAATCGGCCTGTACACCATGCGTCCTTGGGGTAGGGCAGTCCTGAGTCAGTGTGTCTCCTGAAGATGGAGAGCCAAGTTTCCTGCCAGAGGAAAGCACAGCGAGGGCCTGGTGCTTTCTCTAGGAAATTCAAGTGGGCTTGAAAGGTGAGGCCTAGGCTCTCTTGAGGAAAAGCTCGTGCTTACGGCTATCTTTCTCCCTCTCTCTGTCCCGTACCCTGGGCTCAGGCGTGTGGGAATGCTGAGTGGCTGAGTCTGCCTCTCTGCCAGGCTCAGAAGGCTTCTTCCCTTTAGGGCAATTCTGTTTGTGTCTTACTTCGTGGAGGAGGAATGAGGGTGGCCAGAGATTTTCTGACATGAAATAACTAATGACAGAGCATCTGGAGGAGCTGGAAGGAGCCAAAAAGCCAGCAGTCCTAAGGTGTCTGTGAGAGCTGCCAGGCACTCTGCCGTCCTATGCCTAAGCACTGGCCATTGTGACGACATGGCAACACTAGGAATCCTAGGACACAGTGGAAGTGCGACTCTCAAACGGAATGGAAGAAGCTTCCAAGCCCAGTGTTCTTTCCTGTACCATAGAGAACGCAAAGGTCTGAGGCTTGTAGCCTTTTTCCTGGAGAGCACTGTCACCTCGTGGGGCTGTCGGCTACTTTCCTGTTTCCGACCCTCTCAGGAAACTCTTCCAAAAAGCCATTGGGACCCGCTTAGAGAGAGAAGCTGCGAAGTGGATGCACAGAACATTAACGTAGATACCAGCCCAGGGTCCCAAGCTTCCATCATTCTCTTGAGGGTACGTACCCCACGCAGGGATTCAAGCAGGGAGTTTGCCTTGTACAACTTACACAGGAAATTGTGATGAGAAGTAGGCCACTCTGCTTGTGCTCACCCTACGTGTCCCAGAGAAGTTATGACGTAGCAGATATCAACCCCCTTTCTCTACACATGTGGACCCCAATGAAGCGGTGCGCAGTGGGTGTTCTCAGGCCAAGTTCAGTCCTTGTTCTGGGCTGCACCTGCTCTGTGGTTCAAAGGTTCTTTGACTCTGCTCCTTTGGAAGCCTTTCAGACCTGACCCTATCCCTTGGCTGCAGAAGCAAAGAGGCATAGAGGCCTTTCACCCTGAAGGCATGGGCTTGTTTCACATGGAGAATGTGTCCGTCGCCCCTCCTGGGCTAGGGGCGTGTAGGTTGACACCATTTGTTCTGCCAATGGAAATTACAAGTAGGTGTACTCGGTTTGGGCTGCCTGCCGAAACAGTTTGCAGCCGCCAGCCCTCTGAGTACTAGTCCTCAAGTTTGATTCCTAGCTAGGTAAACCCGGACTTCGGAGGCTAGATGGGAGCAAACGTGTTAAGCTTGTGGAGAAAGCCTTTGACCAATGGCAATATGCTTGTGCTTGTGGCAGGGATTAGGCAGGAACTCTCCCACTCGGTTTTTACCTTACGATAAGCTGTGCCTTTGGGCTGAAGCAGGCGACGTGTCTGTATCACATCCTGGGAAGTAGGGCCTGAGGGGAGTCTGCCACCTGATTGGCCTCCTTTATAGGCTGCTGAGAAAATGGGGCACGGCTTACGGAACCCGCTTACAACGAAATGTTTCTATTCAGAAGAGGAGATTTTGCTACCACGCGTCAGCAGCTCCTCTCCCTCACAGTGCTGTTCCTGTGTAGACTAGGGAAAACCACCACGGTTTCCAGGTTTTGAACGGCTCTTTTCCCAGTTGGTA
The DNA here is from genome assembly GCF_028021215.1 of Eschrichtius robustus. Classification (NCBI taxonomy): domain Eukaryota; kingdom Metazoa; phylum Chordata; class Mammalia; order Artiodactyla; family Eschrichtiidae; genus Eschrichtius; species Eschrichtius robustus. The sequence goes on from NC_090837.1 coordinate 62,439,498, forward strand.
TCATCCGTGAAAGAGCTAGAAGGGCTGATCTCAACCAATCGGCCTGCACACCGTGAGTCCTTGGGGTAGGGCAGTCCTGAGTCAGTGTGTCTCCTGAAGAAAGAGAGCCAAGTTTCCTGCCAGAGGAAAGCACAGCGAGGCCTGGTGCTTTCTCTAGGAAATTCAAGTGGGCTTGAAAGGTGAGGCCTAGGCTCTCTTGAGGAAAAGCTCGTGCTTACGGCTATCTTTCTCCCTCTCTCTGTCCCGTTACCTGGGTTCAGCCGTGTGCGAATGCTGAGTGGCAGAGTCTGCCTCTCTGCCAGGCTCAGAAGGCTTCTTCCCTTTAGGGCAATTCTGTTTGTGTCTTACTTCGTGGAGGAGGAATGAGGGTGGCCAGAGATTTTCTGACATGAAATAACTAATGACAGAGCATCTGGAGGAGCTGGTTTCTCGGTGGAAGGAGCCAAAAAGCCGGCATTCCTAAGGTCTCTTTGCGAGCTGCCAGACACTCTGCCGTCATAGGCCTAAGAATTGGCCATTGTGACGGCATGGCAACACTTGGAATCCTAGGACACTGTGGAAGGGCAACTCGCAAACTGGAATGAAGAAGCTTCCAAGCCCAGTGTTCTTTCATGTACCCAAGAGAACGCAAGTGTCTAAGGCTGGTAGCATTGTTGCTGGAGAGCACTGGCATCCTTGTGGGCCTGTCGGCTACTTTCCTGTTTCCGACCCTCTCAGGAAACTCTTCCAAAACGCCGTTGGGACCTGCTTAGAGAGAACAGCTGCGACGTGGATGCACACAACATTAACCTAGATACTATCCCAGGGTCCCAAGCATCCATTTTTCTCTGGAGGGTAAGTACCCCACGCAGGGATTCAAGCAGGGAGTTTGCCTTGTACAACTTACACAGGAAACTGGGAGGAGACGTTGGGTCACTCTGCTTGTGCTCACACTACGTGGCCCGGAGAAGTTATGATGCAGCAGATGGCAACCCCCTTTCTCCACACATGTGCACCCCAAAGAAGCGCTGGGCAGTTGGTGTTCTCAGGCCAAGAGAAGTCCTTGTTCTCGGCTGCACCTGCTCTGTGGTTCAAAGGTTCTTTATCTCTGCTCTTTTGGAAGCCTTTCAGACCTGACCCTATCCTGGGCTGCAGAAGCAAAGAGGCATAGAGGCCTTTCACCCTGAAGGCATGGGCTTGTTTCACAAGGAGAATGTGTCCCTCGCCCCTCCAGGGCTGGAGGCCTGTAAGTTGACACCATTTGTTCTGCCCATGGAAATTACAAGTAGGTGTACTCGGTTTGGGCTGCCTGCTGAAACAGTTTGCAGTCGCCTGCCCTCTGAGTACTAGAACTCAAGTTTGATTCCTTGTTGGTAAACCCGGACTTCGCAGGCTAGATGGGAGCAAACGTGTTAAGCTTGTGGAGAAAGCCTTTGACCAATGGCAATATGCTTGTGCTTGTGGCAGGGATTAGTTAGGAACGCTCCCACTCAGGGTTTTTACCTTACAATCAGCTGTGCCTTTGGGCTGAAGCAGGCGACGTGTCTGTATCACATCCTGGGAAGTAAGGCCTGAGGGGAGTCTGCCACCTGATTGGCCTCCAGTATAGGCAGCTGAGAAAATGGGGCAAGGCTTAGGGAACCCCCTTACAACGAAATGTTTCTATTCAGAAGAGGAGATTTTGCTACCACGCGTCAGCAGCTCCTCTCCCTCAGAGTGCTGTTCCTGTGTAGACTAGGGAAAACCACCACGGTTTCCAGGTTTTGAACGGCTCTTTTCCCAGTTGGTATCATGCGTGAAAGAGCTAGAAGGGCTGATCTCAACCAATCGGCCTGTACACCGTGCGTCCTTGGGGTAGGGCAGTCCTGAGTCAGTGTGTCTCCTGAAGAAAGAGAGCCAAGTTTCCTGCCAGAGGAAAGCACAGCGAGGGCCTGGTGCTTTCTCTAGGAAATTCAAGTGGGCTTGAAAGGTGAGGCCTAGGCTCTATTGAGGAAAAGCTCGTGCTTACGGCTATCTTTCTCCCTCTCTCTGTCCCGTACCCTGGGCTCAGGCGTGTGGGAATGCTGAGTGGCTGAGTCTGCCTCTCTGCCAGGCTCAGAAGGCTTCTTCCCTTTAGGGCAATTCTGTTTGTGTCTTACTTCGTGGAGGAGGAATGAGGGTGGCCAGAGATTTTCTGACATGAAATAACTAATGACAGAGCATCTGGAGGAGCTGGAAGGAGCCAAAAAGCCAGCAGTCCTAAGGTGTCTGTGAGAGCTGCCAGGCACTCTGCCGTCCTATGCCTAAGCACTGGCCATTGTGACGACATGGCAACACTAGGAATCCTAGGACACAGTGGAAGTGCGACTCTCAAACGGAATGGAAGAAGCTTCCAAGCCCAGTGTTCTTTCCTGTACCATAGAGAACGCAAAGGTCTGAGGCTTGTAGCCTTTTTCCTGGAGAGCACTGTCACCTCGTGGGGCTGTCGGCTACTTTCCTGTTTCCGACCCTCTCAGGAAACTCTTCCAAAAAGCCATTGGGACCCGCTTAGAGAGAGAAGCTGCGAAGTGGATGCACAGAACATTAACGTAGATACCAGCCCAGGGTCCCAAGCTTCCATCATTCTCTTGAGGGTACGTACCCCACGCAGGGAATCAAGCAGGGAGTTTGCCTTGTACAACTTACACAGGAAATTGTGATGAGAAGTAGGCCACTCTGCTTGTGCTCACCCTACGTGTCCCAGAGAAGTTATGACGTAGCAGATATCAACCCCCTTTCTCTACACATGTGGACCCCAAAGAAGCGGTGCGCAGTGGGTGTTCTCAGGCCAAGTTCAGTCCTTGTTCTGGGCTGCACCTGCTCTGTGGTTCAAAGGTTCTTTGACTCTGCTCCTTTGGAAGCCTTTCAGACCTGACCCTATCCCTTGGCTGCAGAAGCAAAGAGGCATAGAGGCCTTTCACCCTGAAGGCATGGGCTTGTTTCACATGGAGAATGTGTCCGTCGCCCCTCCTGGGCTAGGGGCGTGTAGGTTGACACCATTTGTTCTGCCAATGGAAATTACAAGTAGGTGTACTCGGTTTGGGCTGCCTGCCGAAACAGTTTGCAGCCGCCAGCCCTCTGAGTACTAGTCCTCAAGTTTGATTCCTAGCTAGGTAAACCCGGACTTCGGAGGCTAGATGGGAGCAAACGTGTTAAGCTTGTGGAGAAAGCCTTTGACCAATGGCAATATGCTTGTGCTTGTGGCAGGGATTAGGCAGGAACTCTCCCACTCGGTTTTTACCTTACGATAAGCTGTGCCTTTGGGCTGAAGCAGGCGACGTGTCTGTATCACATCCTGGGAAGTAGGGCCTGAGGGGAGTCTGCCACCTGATTGGCCTCCTTTATAGGCTGCTGAGAAAATGGGGCACGGCTTACGGAACCCGCTGACAACGAAATGTTTCTATTCAGAAGAGGAGATTTTGCTACCACGCGTCAGCAGCTCCTCTCCCTCACAGTGCTGTTCCTGTGTAGACTAGGGAAAACCACCACGGTTTCCAGGTTTTGAACGGCTCTTTTCCCAGTTGGTATCATCCGTGAAAGAGCTAGAAGGGCTGATCTCAACCAATCGGCCTGCACACCGTGAGTCCTTGGGGTAGGGCAGTCCTGAGTCAGTGTGTCTCCTGAAGAAAGAGAGCCAAGTTTCCTGCCAGAGGAAAGCACAGCGAGGCCTGGTGCTTTCTCTAGGAAATTCAAGTGGGCTTGAAAGGTGAGGCCTAGGCTCTCTTGAGGAAAAGCTCGTGCTTACGGCTATCTTTCTCCCTCTCTCTGTCCCGTTACCTGGGTTCAGCCGTGTGCGAATGCTGAGTGGCAGAGTCTGCCTCTCTGCCAGGCTCAGAAGGCTTCTTTCCTTTAGGGCAATTCTGTTTGTGTCTTACTTCGTGGAGGAGGAATGAGGGTGGCCAGAGATTTTCTGACATGAAATAACTAATGACAGAGCATCTGGAGGAGCTGGTTTCTCGGTGGAAGGAGCCAAAAAGCCGGCATTCCTAAGGTCTCTTTGCGAGCTGCCAGACACTCTGCCGTCATAGGCCTAAGAATTGGCCATTGTGACGGCATGGCAACACTTGGAATCCTAGGACACTGTGGAAGGGCAACTCGCAAACTGGAACGAAGAAGCTTCCAAGCCCAGTGTTCTTTCATGTACCCAAGAGAACGCAAGTGTCTAAGGCTGGTAGCATTGTTGCTGGAGAGCACTGGCATCCTTGTGGGCCTGTCGGCTACTTTCCTGTTTCCGACCCTCTCAGGAAACTCTTCCAAAACGCCGTTGGGACCTGCTTAGAGAGAACAGCTGCGACGTGGATGCACACAACATTAACCTAGATACTATCCCAGGGTCCCAAGCATCCATTTTTCTCTGGAGGGTAAGTACCCCACGCAGGGATTCAAGCAGGGAGTTTGCCTTGTACAACTTACACAGGAAACTGGGAGGAGACGTTGGGTCACTCTGCTTGTGCTCACACTACGTGGCCCGGAGAAGTTATGATGCAGCAGATGGCAACCCCCTTTCTCCACACATGTGCACCCCAAAGAAGCGCTGGGCAGTTGGTGTTCTCAGGCCAAGAGAAGTCCTTGTTCTCGGCTGCACCTGCTCTGTGGTTCAAAGGTTCTTTATCTCTGCTCTTTTGGAAGCCTTTCAGACCTGACCCTATCCTGGGCTGCAGAAGCAAAGAGGCATAGAGGCCTTTCACCCTGAAGGCATGGGCTTGTTTCACAAGGAGAATGTGTCCCTCGCCCCTCCAGGGCTGGAGGCCTGTAAGTTGACACCATTTGTTCTGCCCATGGAAATTACAAGTAGGTGTACTCGGTTTGGGCTGCCTGCTGAAACAGTTTGCAGTCGCCTGCCCTCTGAGTACTAGAACTCAAGTTTGATTCCTTGTTGGTAAACCCGGACTTCGCAGGCTAGATGGGAGCAAACGTGTTAAGCTTGTGGAGAAAGCCTTTGACCAATGGCAATATGCTTGTGCTTGTGGCAGGGATTAGTTAGGAACGCTCCCACTCAGGGTTTTTACCTTACAATCAGCTGTGCCTTTGGGCTGAAGCAGGCGACGTGTCTGTATCACATCCTGGGAAGTAAGGCCTGAGGGGAGTCTGCCACCTGATTGGCCTCCAGTATAGGCAGCTGAGAAAATGGGGCAAGGCTTAGGGAACCCCCTTACAACGAAATGTTTCTATTCAGAAGAGGAGATTTTGCTACCACGCGTCAGCAGCTCCTCTCCCTCAGAGTGCTGTTCCTGTGTAGACTAGGGAAAACCACCACGGTTTCCAGGTTTTGAACGGCTCTTTTCCCAGTTGGTATCATGCGTGAAAGAGCTAGAAGGGCTGATCTCAACCAATCGGCCTGTACACCATGCGTCCTTGGGGTAGGGCAGTCCTGAGTCAGTGTGTCTCCTGAAGATGGAGAGCCAAGTTTCCTGCCAGAGGAAAGCACAGCGAGGGCCTGGTGCTTTCTCTAGGAAATTCAAGTGGGCTTGAAAGGTGAGGCCTAGGCTCTCTTGAGGAAAAGCTCGTGCTTACGGCTATCTTTCTCCCTCTCTCTGTCCCGTACCCTGGGCTCAGGCGTGTGGGAATGCTGAGTGGCTGAGTCTGCCTCTCTGCCAGGCTCAGAAGGCTTCTTCCCTTTAGGGCAATTCTGTTTGTGTCTTACTTCGTGGAGGAGGAATGAGGGTGGCCAGAGATTTTCTGACATGAAATAACTAATGACAGAGCATCTGGAGGAGCTGGAAGGAGCCAAAAAGCCAGCAGTCCTAAGGTGTCTGTGAGAGCTGCCAGGCACTCTGCCGTCCTATGCCTAAGCACTGGCCATTGTGACGACATGGCAACACTAGGAATCCTAGGACACAGTGGAAGTGCGACTCTCAAACGGAATGGAAGAAGCTTCCAAGCCCAGTGTTCTTTCCTGTACCATAGAGAACGCAAAGGTCTGAGGCTTGTAGCCTTTTTCCTGGAGAGCACTGTCACCTCGTGGGGCTGTCGGCTACTTTCCTGTTTCCGACCCTCTCAGGAAACTCTTCCAAAAAGCCATTGGGACCCGCTTAGAGAGAGAAGCTGCGAAGTGGATGCACAGAACATTAACGTAGATACCAGCCCAGGGTCCCAAGCTTCCATCATTCTCTTGAGGGTACGTACCCCACGCAGGGATTCAAGCAGGGAGTTTGCCTTGTACAACTTACACAGGAAATTGTGATGAGAAGTAGGCCACTCTGCTTGTGCTCACCCTACGTGTCCCAGAGAAGTTATGACGTAGCAGATATCAACCCCCTTTCTCTACACATGTGGACCCCCAAAGAAGCGGTGCGCAGTGGGTGTTCTCAGGCCAAGTTCAGTCCTTGTTCTGGGCTGCACCTGCTCTGTGGTTCAAAGGTTCTTTGACTCTGCTCCTTTGGAAGCCTTTCAGACCTGACCCTATCCCTTGGCTGCAGAAGCAAAGAGGCATAGAGGCCTTTCACCCTGAAGGCATGGGCTTGTTTCACATGGAGAATGTGTCCGTCGCCCCGCCTGGGCTAGGGGCGTGTAGGTTGACACCATTTGTTCTGCCAATGGAAATTACAAGTAGGTGTACTCGGTTTGGGCTGCCTGCCGAAACAGTTTGCAGCCGCCAGCCCTCTGAGTACTAGTCCTCAAGTTTGATTCCTAGCTAGGTAAACCCGGACTTCGGAGGCTAGATGGGAGCAAACGTGTTAAGCTTGTGGAGAAAGCCTTTGACCAATGGCAATATGCTTGTGCTTGTGGCAGGGATTAGGCAGGAACTCTCCCACTCGGTTTTTACCTTACGATAAGCTGTGCCTTTGGGCTGAAGCAGGCGACGTGTCTGTATCACATCCTGGGAAGTAGGGCCTGAGGGGAGTCTGCCACCTGATTGGCCTCCTTTATAGGCTGCTGAGAAAATGGGGCACGGCTTACGGAACCCGCTTACAACGAAATGTTTCTATTCAGAAGAGGAGATTTTGCTACCACGCGTCAGCAGCTCCTCTCCCTCACAGTGCTGTTCCTGTGTAGACTAGGGAAAACCACCACGGTTTCCAGGTTTTGAACGGCTCTTTTCCCAGTTGGTATCATCCGTGAAAGAGCTAGAAGGGCTGATCTCAACCAATCGGCCTGCACACCGTGAGTCCTTGGGGTAGGGCAGTCCTGAGTCAGTGTGTCTCCTGAAGAAAGAGAGCCAAGTTTCCTGCCAGAGGAAAGCACAGCGAGGCCTGGTGCTTTCTCTAGGAAATTCAAGTGGGCTTGAAAGGTGAGGCCTAGGCTCTCTTGAGGAAAAGCTCGTGCTTACGGCTATCTTTCTCCCTCTCTCTGTCCCGTTACCTGGGTTCAGCCGTGTGCGAATGCTGAGTGGCAGAGTCTGCCTCTCTGCCAGGCTCAGAAGGCTTCTTCCCTTTAGGGCAATTCTGTTTGTGTCTTACTTCGTGGAGGAGGAATGAGGGTGGCCAGAGATTTTCTGACATGAAATAACTAATGACAGAGCATCTGGAGGAGCTGGTTTCTCGGTGGAAGGAGCCAAAAAGCCGGCATTCCTAAGGTCTCTTTGCGAGCTGCCAGACACTCTGCCGTCATAGGCCTAAGAATTGGCCATTGTGACGGCATGGCAACACTTGGAATCCTAGGACACTGTGGAAGGGCAACTCGCAAACTGGAACGAAGAAGCTTCCAAGCCCAGTGTTCTTTCATGTACCCAAGAGAACGCAAGTGTCTAAGGCTGGTAGCATTGTTGCTGGAGAGCACTGGCATCCTTGTGGGCCTGTCGGCTACTTTCCTGTTTCCGACCCTCTCAGGAAACTCTTCCAAAACGCCGTTGGGACCTGCTTAGAGAGAACAGCTGCGACGTGGATGCACACAACATTAACCTAGATACTATCCCAGGGTCCCAAGCATCCATTTTTCTCTGGAGGGTAAGTACCCCACGCAGGGATTCAAGCAGGGAGTTTGCCTTGTACAACTTACACAGGAAACTGGGAGGAGACGTTGGGTCACTCTGCTTGTGCTCACACTACGTGGCCCGGAGAAGTTATGATGCAGCAGATGGCAACCCCCTTTCTCCACACATGTGCACCCCAAAGAAGCGCTGGGCAGTTGGTGTTCTCAGGCCAAGAGAAGTCCTTGTTCTCGGCTGCACCTGCTCTGTGGTTCAAAGGTTCTTTATCTCTGCTCTTTTGGAAGCCTTTCAGACCTGACCCTATCCTGGGCTGCAGAAGCAAAGAGGCATAGAGGCCTTTCACCCTGAAGGCATGGGCTTGTTTCACAAGGAGAATGTGTCCCTCGCCCCTCCAGGGCTGGAGGCCTGTAAGTTGACACCATTTGTTCTGCCCATGGAAATTACAAGTAGGTGTACTCGGTTTGGGCTGCCTGCTGAAACAGTTTGCAGTCGCCTGCCCTCTGAGTACTAGAACTCAAGTTTGATTCCTTGTTGGTAAACCCGGACTTCGCAGGCTAGATGGGAGCAAACGTGTTAAGCTTGTGGAGAAAGCCTTTGACCAATGGCAATATGCTTGTGCTTGTGGCAGGGATTAGTTAGGAACGCTCCCACTCAGGGTTTTTACCTTACAATCAGCTGTGCCTTTGGGCTGAAGCAGGCGACGTGTCTGTATCACATCCTGGGAAGTAAGGCCTGAGGGGAGTCTGCCACCTGATTGGCCTCCAGTATAGGCAGCTGAGAAAATGGGGCAAGGCTTAGGGAACCCCCTTACAACGAAATGTTTCTATTCAGAAGAGGAGATTTTGCTACCACGCGTCAGCAGCTCCTCTCCCTCAGAGTGCTGTTCCTGTGTAGACTAGGGAAAACCACCACGGTTTCCAGGTTTTGAACGGCTCTTTTCCCAGTTGGTATCATGCGTGAAAGAGCTAGAAGGGCTGATCTCAACCAATCGGCCTGTACACCGTACGTCCTTGGGGTAGGGCAGTCCTGAGTCAGTGTGTCTCCTGAAGAAAGAGAGCCAAGTTTCCTGCCAGAGGAAAGCACAGCGAGGGCCTGGTGCTTTCTCTAGGAAATTCAAGTGGGCTTGAAAGGTGAGGCCTAGGCTCTCTTGAGGAAAAGCTCGTGCTTACGGCTATCTTTCTCCCTCTCTCTGTCCCGTACCCTGGGCTCAGGCGTGTGGGAATGCTGAGTGGCTGAGTCTGCCTCTCTGCCAGGCTCAGAAGGCTTCTTCCCTTTAGGGCAATTCTGTTTGTGTCTTACTTCGTGGAGGAGGAATGAGGGTGGCCAGAGATTTTCTGACATGAAATAACTAATGACAGAGCATCTGGAGGAGCTGGAAGGAGCCAAAAAGCCAGCAGTCCTAAGGTGTCTGTGAGAGCTGCCAGGCACTCTGCCGTCCTATGCCTAAGCACTGGCCATTGTGACGACATGGCAACACTAGGAATCCTAGGACACAGTGGAAGTGCGACTCTCAAACGGAATGGAAGAAGCTTCCAAGCCCAGTGTTCTTTCCTGTACCATAGAGAACGCAAAGGTCTGAGGCTTGTAGCCTTTTTCCTGGAGAGCACTGTCACCTCGTGGGGCTGTCGGCTACTTTCCTGTTTCCGACCCTCTCAGGAAACTCTTCCAAAAAGCCATTGGGACCCGCTTAGAGAGAGAAGCTGCGAAGTGGATGCACAGAACATTAACGTAGATACCAGCCCAGGGTCCCAAGCTTCCATCATTCTCTTGAGGGTACGTACCCCACGCAGGGATTCAAGCAGGGAGTTTGCCTTGTACAACTTACACAGGAAATTGTGATGAGAAGTAGGCCACTCTGCTTGTGCTCACCCTACGTGTCCCAGAGAAGTTATGACGTAGCAGATATCAACCCCCTTTCTCTACACATGTGGACCCCCAAAGAAGCGGTGCGCAGTGGGTGTTCTCAGGCCAAGTTCAGTCCTTGTTCTGGGCTGCACCTGCTCTGTGGTTCAAAGGTTCTTTGACTCTGCTCCTTTGGAAGCCTTTCAGACCTGACCCTATCCCTTGGCTGCAGAAGCAAAGAGGCATAGAGGCCTTTCACCCTGAAGGCATGGGCTTGTTTCACATGGAGAATGTGTCCGTCGCCCCGCCTGGGCTAGGGGCGTGTAGGTTGACACCATTTGTTCTGCCAATGGAAATTACAAGTAGGTGTACTCGGTTTGGGCTGCCTGCCGAAACAGTTTGCAGCCGCCAGCCCTCTGAGTACTAGTCCTCAAGTTTGATTCCTAGCTAGGTAAACCCGGACTTCGGAGGCTAGATGGGAGCAAACGTGTTAAGCTTGTGGAGAAAGCCTTTGACCAATGGCAATATGCTTGTGCTTGTGGCAGGGATTAGGCAGGAACTCTCCCACTCGGTTTTTACCTTACGATAAGCTGTGCCTTTGGGCTGAAGCAGGCGACGTGTCTGTATCACATCCTGGGAAGTAGGGCCTGAGGGGAGTCTGCCACCTGATTGGCCTCCTTTATAGGCTGCTGAGAAAATGGGGCACGGCTTACGGAACCCGCTTACAACGAAATGTTTCTATTCAGAAGAGGAGATTTTGCTACCACGCGTCAGCAGCTCCTCTCCCTCACAGTGCTGTTCCTGTGTAGACTAGGGAAAACCACCACGGTTTCCAGGTTTTGAACGGCTCTTTTCCCAGTTGGTATCATCCGTGAAAGAGCTAGAAGGGCTGATCTCAACCAATCGGCCTGCACACCGTGAGTCCTTGGGGTAGGGCAGTCCTGAGTCAGTGTGTCTCCTGAAGAAAGAGAGCCAAGTTTCCTGCCAGAGGAAAGCACAGCGAGGCCTGGTGCTTTCTCTAGGAAATTCAAGTGGGCTTGAAAGGTGAGGCCTAGGCTCTCTTGAGGAAAAGCTCGTGCTTACGGCTATCTTTCTCCCTCTCTCTGTCCCGTTACCTGGGTTCAGCCGTGTGCGAATGCTGAGTGGCAGAGTCTGCCTCTCTGCCAGGCTCAGAAGGCTTCTTCCCTTTAGGGCAATTCTGTTTGTGTCTTACTTCGTGGAGGAGGAATGAGGGTGGCCAGAGATTTTCTGACATGAAATAACTAATGACAGAGCATCTGGAGGAGCTGGTTTCTCGGTGGAAGGAGCCAAAAAGCCGGCATTCCTAAGGTCTCTTTGCGAGCTGCCAGACACTCTGCCGTCATAGGCCTAAGAATTGGCCATTGTGACGGCATGGCAACACTTGGAATCCTAGGACACTGTGGAAGGGCAACTCGCAAACTGGAACGAAGAAGCTTCCAAGCCCAGTGTTCTTTCATGTACCCAAGAGAACGCAAGTGTCTAAGGCTGGTAGCATTGTTGCTGGAGAGCACTGGCATCCTTGTGGGCCTGTCGGCTACTTTCCTGTTTCCGACCCTCTCAGGAAACTCTTCCAAAACGCCGTTGGGACCTGCTTAGAGAGAACAGCTGCGACGTGGATGCACACAACATTAACCTAGATACTATCCCAGGGTCCCAAGCATCCATTTTTCTCTGGAGGGTAAGTACCCCACGCAGGGATTCAAGCAGGGAGTTTGCCTTGTACAACTTACACAGGAAACTGGGAGGAGACGTTGGGTCACTCTGCTTGTGCTCACACTACGTGGCCCGGAGAAGTTATGATGCAGCAGATGGCAACCCCCTTTCTCCACACATGTGCACCCCAAAGAAGCGCTGGGCAGTTGGTGTTCTCAGGCCAAGAGAAGTCCTTGTTCTCGGCTGCACCTGCTCTGTGGTTCAAAGGTTCTTTATCTCTGCTCTTTTGGAAGCCTTTCAGACCTGACCCTATCCTGGGCTGCAGAAGCAAAGAGGCATAGAGGCCTTTCACCCTGAAGGCATGGGCTTGTTTCACAAGGAGAATGTGTCCCTCGCCCCTCCAGGGCTGGAGGCCTGTAAGTTGACACCATTTGTTCTGCCCATGGAAATTACAAGTAGGTGTACTCGGTTTGGGCTGCCTGCTGAAACAGTTTGCAGTCGCCTGCCCTCTGAGTACTAGAACTCAAGTTTGATTCCTTGTTGGTAAACCCGGACTTCGCAGGCTAGATGGGAGCAAACGTGTTAAGCTTGTGGAGAAAGCCTTTGACCAATGGCAATATGCTTGTGCTTGTGGCAGGGATTAGTTAGGAACGCTCCCACTCAGGGTTTTTACCTTACAATCAGCTGTGCCTTTGGGCTGAAGCAGGCGACGTGTCTGTATCACATCCTGGGAAGTAAGGCCTGAGGGGAGTCTGCCACCTGATTGGCCTCCAGTATAGGCAGCTGAGAAAATGGGGCAAGGCTTAGGGAACCCCCTTACAACGAAATGTTTCTATTCAGAAGAGGAGATTTTGCTACCACGCGTCAGCAGCTCCTCTCCCTCAGAGTGCTGTTCCTGTGTAGACTAGGGAAAACCACCACGGTTTCCAGGTTTTGAACGGCTCTTTTCCCAGTTGGTATCATGCGTGAAAGAGCTAGAAGGGCTGATCTCAACCAATCGGCCTGTACACCATGCGTCCTTGGGGTAGGGCAGTCCTGAGTCAGTGTGTCTCCTGAAGAAAGAGAGCCAAGTTTCCTGCCAGAGGAAAGCACAGCGAGGGCCTGGTGCTTTCTCTAGGAAATTCAAGTGGGCTTGAAAGGTGAGGCCTAGGCTCTATTGAGGAAAAGCTCGTGCTTACGGCTATCTTTCTCCCTCTCTCTGTCCCGTACCCTGGGCTCAGGCGTGTGGGAATGCTGAGTGGCTGAGTCTGCCTCTCTGCCAGGCTCAGAAGGCTTCTTCCCTTTAGGGCAATTCTGTTTGTGTCTTACTTCGTGGAGGAGGAATGAGGGTGGCCAGAGATTTTCTGACATGAAATAACTAATGACAGAGCATCTGGAGGAGCTGGAAGGAGCCAAAAAGCCAGCAGTCCTAAGGTGTCTGTGAGAGCTGCCAGGCACTCTGCCGTCCTATGCCTAAGCACTGGCCATTGTGACGACATGGCAACACTAGGAATCCTAGGACACAGTGGAAGTGCGACTCTCAAACGGAATGGAAGAAGCTTCCAAGCCCAGTGTTCTTTCCTGTACCATAGAGAACGCAAAGGTCTGAGGCTTGTAGCCTTTTTCCTGGAGAGCACTGTCACCTCGTGGGGCTGTCGGCTACTTTCCTGTTTCCGACCCTCTCAGGAAACTCTTCCAAAAAGCCATTGGGACCCGCTTAGAGAGAGAAGCTGCGAAGTGGATGCACAGAACATTAACGTAGATACCAGCCCAGGGTCCCAAGCTTCCATCATTCTCTTGAGGGTACGTACCCCACGCAGGGATTCAAGCAGGGAGTTTGCCTTGTACAACTTACACAGGAAATTGTGATGAGAAGTAGGCCACTCTGCTTGTGCTCACCCTACGTGTCCCAGAGAAGTTATGACGTAGCAGATATCAACCCCCTTTCTCTACACATGTGGACCCCCAAAGAAGCGGTGCGCAGTGGGTGTTCTCAGGCCAAGTTCAGTCCTTGTTCTGGGCTGCACCTGCTCTGTGGTTCAAAGGTTCTTTGACTCTGCTCCTTTGGAAGCCTTTCAGACCTGACCCTATCCCTTGGCTGCAGAAGCAAAGAGGCATAGAGGCCTTTCACCCTGAAGGCATGGGCTTGTTTCACATGGAGAATGTGTCCGTCGCCCCGCCTGGGCTAGGGGCGTGTAGGTTGACACCATTTGTTCTGCCAATGGAAATTACAAGTAGGTGTACTCGGTTTGGGCTGCCTGCCGAAACAGTTTGCAGCCGCCAGCCCTCTGAGTACTAGTCCTCAAGTTTGATTCCTAGCTAGGTAAACCCGGACTTCGGAGGCTAGATGGGAGCAAACGTGTTAAGCTTGTGGAGAAAGCCTTTGACCAATGGCAATATGCTTGTGCTTGTGGCAGGGATTAGGCAGGAACTCTCCCACTCGGTTTTTACCTTACGATAAGCTGTGCCTTTGGGCTGAAGCAGGCGACGTGTCTGTATCACATCCTGGGAAGTAGGGCCTGAGGGGAGTCTGCCACCTGATTGGCCTCCTTTATAGGCTGCTGAGAAAATGGGGCACGGCTTACGGAACCCGCTGACAACGAAATGTTTCTATTCAGAAGAGGAGATTTTGCTACCACGCGTCAGCAGCTCCTCTCCCTCACAGTGCTGTTCCTGTGTAGACTAGGGAAAACCACCACGGTTTCCAGGTTTTGAACGGCTCTTTTCCCAGTTGGTATCATCCGTGAAAGAGCTAGAAGGGCTGATCTCAACCAATCGGCCTGCACACCGTGAGTCCTTGGGGTAGGGCAGTCCTGAGTCAGTGTGTCTCCTGAAGAAAGAGAGCCAAGTTTCCTGCCAGAGGAAAGCACAGCGAGGCCTGGTGCTTTCTCTAGGAAATTCAAGTGGGCTTGAAAGGTGAGGCCTAGGCTCTCTTGAGGAAAAGCTCGTGCTTACGGCTATCTTTCTCCCTCTCTCTGTCCCGTTACCTGGGTTCAGCCGTGTGCGAATGCTGAGTGGCAGAGTCTGCCTCTCTGCCAGGCTCAGAAGGCTTCTTCCCTTTAGGGCAATTCTGTTTGTGTCTTACTTCGTGGAGGAGGAATGAGGGTGGCCAGAGATTTTCTGACATGAAATAACTAATGACAGAGCATCTGGAGGAGCTGGTTTCTCGGTGGAAGGAGCCAAAAAGCCGGCATTCCTAAGGTCTCTTTGCGAGCTGCCAGACACTCTGCCGTCATAGGCCTAAGAATTGGCCATTGTGACGGCATGGCAACACTTGGAATCCTAGGACACTGTGGAAGGGCAACTCGCAAACTGGAACGAAGAAGCTTCCAAGCCCAGTGTTCTTTCATGTACCCAAGAGAACGCAAGTGTCTAAGGCTGGTAGCATTGTTGCTGGAGAGCACTGGCATCCTTGTGGGCCTGTCGGCTACTTTCCTGTTTCCGACCCTCTCAGGAAACTCTTCCAAAACGCCGTTGGGACCTGCTTAGAGAGAACAGCTGCGACGTGGATGCACACAACATTAACCTAGATACTATCCCAGGGTCCCAAGCATCCATTTTTCTCTGGAGGGTAAGTACCCCACGCAGGGATTCAAGCAGGGAGTTTGCCTTGTACAACTTACACAGGAAACTGGGAGGAGACGTTGGGTCACTCTGCTTGTGCTCACACTACGTGGCCCGGAGAAGTTATGATGCAGCAGATGGCAACCCCCTTTCTCCACACATGTGCACCCCAAAGAAGCGCTGGGCAGTTGGTGTTCTCAGGCCAAGAGAAGTCCTTGTTCTCGGCTGCACCTGCTCTGTGGTTCAAAGGTTCTTTATCTCTGCTCTTTTGGAAGCCTTTCAGACCTGACCCTATCCTGGGCTGCAGAAGCAAAGAGGCATAGAGGCCTTTCACCCTGAAGGCATGGGCTTGTTTCACAAGGAGAATGTGTCCCTCGCCCCTCCAGGGCTGGAGGCCTGTAAGTTGACACCATTTGTTCTGCCCATGGAAATTACAAGTAGGTGTACTCGGTTTGGGCTGCCTGCTGAAACAGTTTGCAGTCGCCTGCCCTCTGAGTACTAGAACTCAAGTTTGATTCCTTGTTGGTAAACCCGGACTTCGCAGGCTAGATGGGAGCAAACGTGTTAAGCTTGTGGAGAAAGCCTTTGACCAATGGCAATATGCTTGTGCTTGTGGCAGGGATTAGTTAGGAACGCTCCCACTCAGGGTTTTTACCTTACAATCAGCTGTGCCTTTGGGCTGAAGCAGGCGACGTGTCTGTATCACATCCTGGGAAGTAAGGCCTGAGGGGAGTCTGCCACCTGATTGGCCTCCAGTATAGGCAGCTGAGAAAATGGGGCAAGGCTTAGGGAACCCCCTTACAACGAAATGTTTCTATTCAGAAGAGGAGATTTTGCTACCACGCGTCAGCAGCTCCTCTCCCTCAGAGTGCTGTTCCTGTGTAGACTAGGGAAAACCACCACGGTTTCCAGGTTTTGAACGGCTCTTTTCCCAGTTGGTATCATGCGTGAAAGAGCTAGAAGGGCTGATCTCAACCAATCGGCCTGTACACCGTGCGTCCTTGGGGTAGGGCAGTCCTGAGTCAGTGTGTCTCCTGAAGAAAGAGAGCCAAGTTTCCTGCCAGAGGAAAGCACAGCGAGGGCCTGGTGCTTTCTCTAGGAAATTCAAGTGGGCTTGAAAGGTGAGGCCTAGGCTCTATTGAGGAAAAGCTCGTGCTTACGGCTATCTTTCTCCCTCTCTCTGTCCCGTACCCTGGGCTCAGGCGTGTGGGAATGCTGAGTGGCTGAGTCTGCCTCTCTGCCAGGCTCAGAAGGCTTCTTCCCTTTAGGGCAATTCTGTTTGTGTCTTACTTCGTGGAGGAGGAATGAGGGTGGCCAGAGATTTTCTGACATGAAATAACTAATGACAGAGCATCTGGAGGAGCTGGAAGGAGCCAAAAAGCCAGCAGTCCTAAGGTGTCTGTGAGAGCTGCCAGGCACTCTGCCGTCCTATGCCTAAGCACTGGCCATTGTGACGACATGGCAACACTAGGAATCCTAGGACACAGTGGAAGTGCGACTCTCAAACGGAATGGAAGAAGCTTCCAAGCCCAGTGTTCTTTCCTGTACCATAGAGAACGCAAAGGTCTGAGGCTTGTAGCCTTTTTCCTGGAGAGCACTGTCACCTCGTGGGGCTGTCGGCTACTTTCCTGTTTCCGACCCTCTCAGGAAACTCTTCCAAAAAGCCATTGGGACCCGCTTAGAGAGAGAAGCTGCGAAGTGGATGCACAGAACATTAACGTAGATACCAGCCCAGGGTCCCAAGCTTCCATCATTCTCTTGAGGGTACGTACCCCACGCAGGGATTCAAGCAGGGAGTTTGCCTTGTACAACTTACACAGGAAATTGTGATGAGAAGTAGGCCACTCTGCTTGTGCTCACCCTACGTGTCCCAGAGAAGTTATGACGTAGCAGATATCAACCCCCTTTCTCTACACATGTGGACCCCAAAGAAGCGGTGCGCAGTGGGTGTTCTCAGGCCAAGTTCAGTCCTTGTTCTGGGCTGCACCTGCTCTGTGGTTCAAAGGTTCTTTGACTCTGCTCCTTTGGAAGCCTTTCAGACCTGACCCTATCCCTTGGCTGCAGAAGCAAAGAGGCATAGAGGCCTTTCACCCTGAAGGCATGGGCTTGTTTCACATGGAGAATGTGTCCGTCGCCCCTCCTGGGCTAGGGGCGTGTAGGTTGACACCATTTGTTCTGCCAATGGAAATTACAAGTAGGTGTACTCGGTTTGGGCTGCCTGCCGAAACAGTTTGCAGCCGCCAGCCCTCTGAGTACTAGTCCTCAAGTTTGATTCCTAGCTAGGTAAACCCGGACTTCGGAGGCTAGATGGGAGCAAACGTGTTAAGCTTGTGGAGAAAGCCTTTCACCAATGGCAATATGCTTGTGCTTGTGGCAGGGATTAGGCAGGAACTCTCCCACTCGGTTTTTACCTTACGATAAGCTGTGCCTTTGGGCTGAAGCAGGCGACGTGTCTGTATCACATCCTGGGAAGTAGGGCCTGAGGGGAGTCTGCCACCTGATTGGCCTCCTTTATAGGCTGCTGAGAAAATGGGGCACGGCTTACGGAACCCGCTGACAACGAAATGTTTCTATTCAGAAGAGGAGATTTTGCTACCACGCGTCAGCAGCTCCTCTCCCTCACAGTGCTGTTCCTGTGTAGACTAGGGAAAACCACCACGGTTTCCAGGTTTTGAACGGCTCTTTTCCCAGTTGGTATCATCCGTGAAAGAGCTAGAAGGGCTGATCTCAACCAATCGGCCTGCACACCGTGAGTCCTTGGGGTAGGGCAGTCCTGAGTCAGTGTGTCTCCTGAAGAAAGAGAGCCAAGTTTCCTGCCAGAGGAAAGCACAGCGAGGCCTGGTGCTTTCTCTAGGAAATTCAAGTGGGCTTGAAAGGTGAGGCCTAGGCTCTCTTGAGGAAAAGCTCGTGCTTACGGCTATCTTTCTCCCTCTCTCTGTCCCGTTACCTGGGCTCAGCCGTGTGCGAATGCTGAGTGGCAGAGTCTGCCTCTCTGCCAGGCTCAGAAGGCTTCTTCCCTTTAGGGCAATTCTGTTTGTGTCTTACTTCGTGGAGGAGGAATGAGGGTGGCCAGAGATTTTCTGACATGAAATAACTAATGACAGAGCATCTGGAGGAGCTGGTTTCTCGGTGGAAGGAGCCAAAAAGCCGGCATTCCTAAGGTCTCTTTGCGAGCTGCCAGACACTCTGCCGTCATAGGCCTAAGAATTGGCCATTGTGACGGCATGGCAACACTTGGAATCCTAGGACACTGTGGAAGGGCAACTCGCAAACTGGAACGAAGAAGCTTCCAAGCCCAGTGTTCTTTCATGTACCCAAGAGAACGCAAGTGTCTAAGGCTGGTAGCATTGTTGCTGGAGAGCACTGGCATCCTTGTGGGCCTGTCGGCTACTTTCCTGTTTCCGACCCTCTCAGGAAACTCTTCCAAAACGCCGTTGGGACCTGCTTAGAGAGAACAGCTGCGACGTGGATGCACACAACATTAACCTAGATACTATCCCAGGGTCCCAAGCATCCATTTTTCTCTGGAGGGTAAGTACCCCACGCAGGGATTCAAGCAGGGAGTTTGCCTTGTACAACTTACACAGGAAACTGGGAGGAGACGTTGGGTCACTCTGCTTGTGCTCACACTACGTGGCCCGGAGAAGTTATGATGCAGCAGATGGCAACCCCCTTTCTCCACACATGTGCACCCCAAAGAAGCGCTGGGCAGTTGGTGTTCTCAGGCCAAGAGAAGTCCTTGTTCTCGGCTGCACCTGCTCTGTGGTTCAAAGGTTCTTTATCTCTGCTCTTTTGGAAGCCTTTCAGACCTGACCCTATCCTGGGCTGCAGAAGCAAAGAGGCATAGAGGCCTTTCACCCTGAAGGCATGGGCTTGTTTCACAAGGAGAATGTGTCCCTCGCCCCTCCAGGGCTGGAGGCCTGTAAGTTGACACCATTTGTTCTGCCCATGGAAATTACAAGTAGGTGTACTCGGTTTGGGCTGCCTGCTGAAACAGTTTGCAGTCGCCTGCCCTCTGAGTACTAGAACTCAAGTTTGATTCCTTGTTGGTAAACCCGGACTTCGCAGGCTAGATGGGAGCAAACGTGTTAAGCTTGTGGAGAAAGCCTTTGACCAATGGCAATATGCTTGTGCTTGTGGCAGGGATTAGTTAGGAACGCTCCCACTCAGGGTTTTTACCTTACAATCAGCTGTGCCTTTGGGCTGAAGCAGGCGACGTGTCTGTATCACATCCTGGGAAGTAAGGCCTGAGGGGAGTCTGCCACCTGATTGGCCTCCAGTATAGGCAGCTGAGAAAATGGGGCAAGGCTTAGGGAACCCCCTTACAACGAAATGTTTCTATTCAGAAGAGGAGATTTTGCTACCACGCGTCAGCAGCTCCTCTCCCTCAGAGTGCTGTTCCTGTGTAGACTAGGGAAAACCACCACGGTTTCCAGGTTTTGAACGGCTCTTTTCCCAGTTGGTATCATGCGTGAAAGAGCTAGAAGGGCTGATCTCAACCAATCGGCCTGTACACCGTGCGTCCTTGGGGTAGGGCAGTCCTGAGTCAGTGTGTCTCCTGAAGAAAGAGAGCCAAGTTTCCTGCCAGAGGAAAGCACAGCGAGGGCCTGGTGCTTTCTCTAGGAAATTCAAGTGGGCTTGAAAGGTGAGGCCTAGGCTCTATTGAGGAAAAGCTCGTGCTTACGGCTATCTTTCTCCCTCTCTCTGTCCCGTACCCTGGGCTCAGGCGTGTGGGAATGCTGAGTGGCTGAGTCTGCCTCTCTGCCAGGCTCAGAAGGCTTCTTCCCTTTAGGGCAATTCTGTTTGTGTCTTACTTCGTGGAGGAGGAATGAGGGTGGCCAGAGATTTTCTGACATGAAATAACTAATGACAGAGCATCTGGAGGAGCTGGAAGGAGCCAAAAAGCCAGCAGTCCTAAGGTGTCTGTGAGAGCTGCCAGGCACTCTGCCGTCCTATGCCTAAGCACTGGCCATTGTGACGACATGGCAACACTTGGAATCCTAGGACACAGTGGAAGTGCGACTCTCAAACGGAATGGAAGAAGCTTCCAAGCCCAGTGTTCTTTCCTGTACCATAGAGAACGCAAAGGTCTGAGGCTTGTAGCCTTTTTCCTGGAGAGCACTGTCACCTCGTGGGGCTGTCGGCTACTTTCCTGTTTCCGACCCTCTCAGGAAACTCTTCCAAAAAGCCATTGGGACCCGCTTAGAGAGAGAAGCTGCGAAGTGGATGCACAGAACATTAACGTAGATACCAGCCCAGGGTCCCAAGCTTCCATCATTCTCTTGAGGGTACGTACCCCACGCAGGGATTCAAGCAGGGAGTTTGCCTTGTACAACTTACACAGGAAATTGTGATGAGAAGTAGGCCACTCTGCTTGTGCTCACCCTACGTGTCCCAGAGAAGTTATGACGTAGCAGATATCAACCCCCTTTCTCTACACATGTGGACCCCAAAGAAGCGGTGCGCAGTGGGTGTTCTCAGGCCAAGTTCAGTCCTTGTTCTGGGCTGCACCTGCTCTGTGGTTCAAAGGTTCTTTGACTCTGCTCCTTTGGAAGCCTTTCAGACCTGACCCTATCCCTTGGCTGCAGAAGCAAAGAGGCATAGAGGCCTTTCACCCTGAAGGCATGGGCTTGTTTCACATGGAGAATGTGTCCGTCGCCCCTCCTGGGCTAGGGGCGTGTAGGTTGACACCATTTGTTCTGCCAATGGAAATTACAAGTAGGTGTACTCGGTTTGGGCTGCCTGCCGAAACAGTTTGCAGCCGCCAGCCCTCTGAGTACTAGTCCTCAAGTTTGATTCCTAGCTAGGTAAACCCGGACTTCGGAGGCTAGATGGGAGCAAACGTGTTAAGCTTGTGGAGAAAGCCTTTGACCAATGGCAATATGCTTGTGCTTGTGGCAGGGATTAGGCAGGAACTCTCCCACTCGGTTTTTACCTTACGATAAGCTGTGCCTTTGGGCTGAAGCAGGCGACGTGTCTGTATCACATCCTGGGAAGTAGGGCCTGAGGGGAGTCTGCCACCTGATTGGCCTCCTTTATAGGCTGCTGAGAAAATGGGGCACGGCTTACGGAACCCGCTTACAACGAAATGTTTCTATTCAGAAGAGGAGATTTTGCTACCACGCGTCAGCAGCTCCTCTCCCTCAGAGTGCTGTTCCTGTGTAGACTAGGGAAAACCACCACGGTTTCCAGGTTTTGAACGGCTCTTTTCCCAGTTGGTATCATCCGTGAAAGAGCTAGAAGGGCTGATCTCAACCAATCGGCCTGCAAACCGTGAGTCTTTGGGGTAGGGCAGTCCTGAATCAGTGTGTCTCCTGAAGAAAGAGAGCCAAGTTTCCTGCCAGAGGAAAGCACAGCGAGGCCTGGTGCTTTCTCTAGGAAATTCAAGTGGGCTTGAAAGGTGAGGCCTAGGCTCTCTTGAGGAAAAGCTCGTGCTTACGGCTATCTTTCTCCCTCTCTCTGTCCCGTTACCTGGGCTCAGCCGTGTGCGAATGCTGAGTGGCAGAGTCTGCCTCTCTGCCAGGCTCAGAAGGCTTCTTCCCTTTAGGGCAATTCTGTTTGTGTCTTACTTCGTGGAGGAGGAATGAGGGTGGCCAGAGATTTTCTGACATGAAATAACTAATGACAGAGCATCTGGAGGAGCTGGTTTCTCGGTGGAAGGAGCCAAAAAGCCGGCATTCCTAAGGTCTCTTTGCGAGCTGCCAGACACTCTGCCGTCATAGGCCTAAGAATTGGCCATTGTGACGGCATGGCAACACTTGGAATCCTAGGACACTGTGGAAGGGCAACTCGCAAACTGGAACGAAGAAGCTTCCAAGCCCAGTGTTCTTTCATGTACCCAAGAGAACGCAAGTGTCTAAGGCTGGTAGCATTGTTGCTGGAGAGCACTGGCATCCTTGTGGGCCTGTCGGCTACTTTCCTGTTTCCGACCCTCTCAGGAAACTCTTCCAAAACGCCGTTGGGACCTGCTTAGAGAGAACAGCTGCGACGTGGATGCACACAACATTAACCTAGATACTATCCCAGGGTCCCAAGCATCCATTTTTCTCTGGAGGGTAAGTACCCCACGCAGGGATTCAAGCAGGGAGTTTGCCTTGTACAACTTACACAGGAAACTGGGAGGAGACGTTGGGTCACTCTGCTTGTGCTCACACTACGTGGCCCGGAGAAGTTATGATGCAGCAGATGGCAACCCCCTTTCTCCACACATGTGCACCCCAAAGAAGCGCTGGGCAGTTGGTGTTCTCAGGCCAAGAGAAGTCCTTGTTCTCGGCTGCACCTGCTCTGTGGTTCAAAGGTTCTTTATCTCTGCTCTTTTGGAAGCCTTTCAGACCTGACCCTATCCTGGGCTGCAGAAGCAAAGAGGCATAGAGGCCTTTCACCCTGAAGGCATGGGCTTGTTTCACAAGGAGAATGTGTCCCTCGCCCCTCCAGGGCTGGAGGCCTGTAAGTTGACACCATTTGTTCTGCCCATGGAAATTACAAGTAGGTGTACTCGGTTTGGGCTGCCTGCTGAAACAGTTTGCAGTCGCCTGCCCTCTGAGTACTAGAACTCAAGTTTGATTCCTTGTTGGTAAACCCGGACTTCGCAGGCTAGATGGGAGCAAACGTGTTAAGCTTGTGGAGAAAGCCTTTGACCAATGGCAATATGCTTGTGCTTGTGGCAGGGATTAGTTAGGAACGCTCCCACTCAGGGTTTTTACCTTACAATCAGCTGTGCCTTTGGGCTGAAGCAGGCGACGTGTCTGTATCACATCCTGGGAAGTAAGGCCTGAGGGGAGTCTGCCACCTGATTGGCCTCCAGTATAGGCAGCTGAGAAAATGGGGCAAGGCTTAGGGAACCCCCTTACAACGAAATGTTTCTATTCAGAAGAGGAGATTTTGCTACCACGCGTCAGCAGCTCCTCTCCCTCAGAGTGCTGTTCCTGTGTAGACTAGGGAAAACCACCACGGTTTCCAGGTTTTGAACGGCTCTTTTCCCAGTTGGTATCATGCGTGAAAGAGCTAGAAGGGCTGATCTCAACCAATCGGCCTGTACACCGTGCGTCCTTGGGGTAGGGCAGTCCTGAGTCAGTGTGTCTCCTGAAGAAAGAGAGCCAAGTTTCCTGCCAGAGGAAAGCACAGCGAGGGCCTGGTGCTTTCTCTAGGAAATTCAAGTGGGCTTGAAAGGTGAGGCCTAGGCTCTATTGAGGAAAAGCTCGTGCTTACGGCTATCTTTCTCCCTCTCTCTGTCCCGTACCCTGGGCTCAGGCGTGTGGGAATGCTGAGTGGCTGAGTCTGCCTCTCTGCCAGGCTCAGAAGGCTTCTTCCCTTTAGGGCAATTCTGTTTGTGTCTTACTTCGTGGAGGAGGAATGAGGGTGGCCAGAGATTTTCTGACATGAAATAACTAATGACAGAGCATCTGGAGGAGCTGGAAGGAGCCAAAAAGCCAGCAGTCCTAAGGTGTCTGTGAGAGCTGCCAGGCACTCTGCCGTCCTATGCCTAAGCACTGGCCATTGTGACGACATGGCAACACTTGGAATCCTAGGACACAGTGGAAGTGCGACTCTCAAACGGAATGGAAGAAGCTTCCAAGCCCAGTGTTCTTTCCTGTACCATAGAGAACGCAAAGGTCTGAGGCTTGTAGCCTTTTTCCTGGAGAGCACTGTCACCTCGTGGGGCTGTCGGCTACTTTCCTGTTTCCGACCCTCTCAGGAAACTCTTCCAAAAAGCCATTGGGACCCGCTTAGAGAGAGAAGCTGCGAAGTGGATGCACAGAACATTAACGTAGATACCAGCCCAGGGTCCCAAGCTTCCATCATTCTCTTGAGGGTACGTACCCCACGCAGGGATTCAAGCAGGGAGTTTGCCTTGTACAACTTACACAGGAAATTGTGATGAGAAGTAGGCCACTCTGCTTGTGCTCACCCTACGTGTCCCAGAGAAGTTATGACGTAGCAGATATCAACCCCCTTTCTCTACACATGTGGACCCCAAAGAAGCGGTGCGCAGTGGGTGTTCTCAGGCCAAGTTCAGTCCTTGTTCTGGGCTGCACCTGCTCTGTGGTTCAAAGGTTCTTTGACTCTGCTCCTTTGGAAGCCTTTCAGACCTGACCCTATCCCTTGGCTGCAGAAGCAAAGAGGCATAGAGGCCTTTCACCCTGAAGGCATGGGCTTGTTTCACATGGAGAATGTGTCCGTCGCCCCTCCTGGGCTAGGGGCGTGTAGGTTGACACCATTTGTTCTGCCAATGGAAATTACAAGTAGGTGTACTCGGTTTGGGCTGCCTGCCGAAACAGTTTGCAGCCGCCAGCCCTCTGAGTACTAGTCCTCAAGTTTGATTCCTAGCTAGGTAAACCCGGACTTCGGAGGCTAGATGGGAGCAAACGTGTTAAGCTTGTGGAGAAAGCCTTTGACCAATGGCAATATGCTTGTGCTTGTGGCAGGGATTAGGCAGGAACTCTCCCACTCGGTTTTTACCTTACGATAAGCTGTGCCTTTGGGCTGAAGCAGGCGACGTGTCTGTATCACATCCTGGGAAGTAGGGCCTGAGGGGAGTCTGCCACCTGATTGGCCTCCTTTATAGGCTGCTGAGAAAATGGGGCACGGCTTACGGAACCCGCTGACAACGAAATGTTTCTATTCAGAAGAGGAGATTTTGCTACCACGCGTCAGCAGCTCCTCTCCCTCACAGTG
The DNA here is from genome assembly GCF_028021215.1 of Eschrichtius robustus. Classification (NCBI taxonomy): domain Eukaryota; kingdom Metazoa; phylum Chordata; class Mammalia; order Artiodactyla; family Eschrichtiidae; genus Eschrichtius; species Eschrichtius robustus. The sequence goes on from NC_090837.1 coordinate 62,464,099, forward strand.
CTGTTCCTGTGTAGACTAGGGAAAACCACCACGGTTTCCAGGTTTTGAACGGCTCTTTTCCCAGTTGGTATCATCCGTGAAAGAGCTAGAAGGGCTGATCTCAACCAATCGGCCTGCACACCGTGAGTCCTTGGGGTAGGGCAGTCCTGAGTCAGTGTGTCTCCTGAAGAAAGAGAGCCAAGTTTCCTGCCAGAGGAAAGCACAGCGAGGCCTGGTGCTTTCTCTAGGAAATTCAAGTGGGCTTGAAAGGTGAGGCCTAGGCTCTCTTGAGGAAAAGCTCGTGCTTACGGCTATCTTTCTCCCTCTCTCTGTCCCGTTACCTGGGTTCAGCCGTGTGCGAATGCTGAGTGGCAGAGTCTGCCTCTCTGCCAGGCTCAGAAGGCTTCTTCCCTTTAGGGCAATTCTGTTTGTGTCTTACTTCGTGGAGGAGGAATGAGGGTGGCCAGAGATTTTCTGACATTAAATAACTAATGACAGAGCATCTGGAGGAGCTGGAAGGAGCCAAAAAGCCAGCAGTCCTAAGGTGTCTGTGAGAGCTGCCAGGCACTCTGCCGTCCTATGCCTAAGCACTGGCCATTGTGACGACATGGCAACACTAGGAATCCTAGGACACAGTGGAAGTGCGACTCTCAAACGGAATGGAAGAAGCTTCCAAGCCCAGTGTTCTTTCCTGTACCATAGAGAACGCAAAGGTCTGAGGCTTGTAGCCTTTTTCCTGGAGAGCACTGTCACCTCGTGGGGCTGTCGGCTACTTTCCTGTTTCCGACCCTCTCAGGAAACTCTTCCAAAAAGCCATTGGGACCCGCTTAGAGAGAGAAGCTGCGAAGTGGATGCACAGAACATTAACGTAGATACCAGCCCAGGGTCCCAAGCTTCCATCATTCTCTTGAGGGTACGTACCCCACGCAGGGATTCAAGCAGGGAGTTTGCCTTGTACAACTTACACAGGAAATTGTGATGAGAAGTAGGCCACTCTGCTTGTGCTCACCCTACGTGTCCCAGAGAAGTTATGACGTAGCAGATATCAACCCCCTTTCTCTACACATGTGGACCCCAAAGAAGCGGTGCGCAGTGGGTGTTCTCAGGCCAAGTTCAGTCCTTGTTCTGGGCTGCACCTGCTCTGTGGTTCAAAGGTTCTTTGACTCTGCTCCTTTGGAAGCCTTTCAGACCTGACCCTATCCCTTGGCTGCAGAAGCAAAGAGGCATAGAGGCCTTTCACCCTGAAGGCATGGGCTTGTTTCACATGGAGAATGTGTCCGTCGCCCCGCCTGGGCTAGGGGCGTGTAGGTTGACACCATTTGTTCTGCCAATGGAAATTACAAGTAGGTGTACTCGGTTTGGGCTGCCTGCCGAAACAGTTTGCAGCCGCCAGCCCTCTGAGTACTAGTCCTCAAGTTTGATTCCTAGCTAGGTAAACCCGGACTTCGGAGGCTAGATGGGAGCAAACGTGTTAAGCTTGTGGAGAAAGCCTTTGACCAATGGCAATATGCTTGTGCTTGTGGCAGGGATTAGGCAGGAACTCTCCCACTCGGTTTTTACCTTACGATAAGCTGTGCCTTTGGGCTGAAGCAGGCGACGTGTCTGTATCACATCCTGGGAAGTAGGGCCTGAGGGGAGTCTGCCACCTGATTGGCCTCCTTTATAGGCTGCTGAGAAAATGGGGCACGGCTTACGGAACCCGCTGACAACGAAATGTTTCTATTCAGAAGAGGAGATTTTGCTACCACGCGTCAGCAGCTCCTCTCCCTCACAGTGCTGTTCCTGTGTAGACTAGGGAAAACCACCACGGTTTCCAGGTTTTGAACGGCTCTTTTCCCAGTTGGTATCATCCGTGAAAGAGCTAGAAGGGCTGATCTCAACCAATCGGCCTGCACACCGTGAGTCCTTGGGGTAGGGCAGTCCTGAGTCAGTGTGTCTCCTGAAGAAAGAGAGCCAAGTTTCCTGCCAGAGGAAAGCACAGCGAGGCCTGGTGCTTTCTCTAGGAAATTCAAGTGGGCTTGAAAGGTGAGGCCTAGGCTCTCTTGAGGAAAAGCTCGTGCTTACGGCTATCTTTCTCCCTCTCTCTGTCCCGTTACCTGGGTTCAGCCGTGTGCGAATGCTGAGTGGCAGAGTCTGCCTCTCTGCCAGGCTCAGAAGGCTTCTTCCCTTTAGGGCAATTCTGTTTGTGTCTTACTTCGTGGAGGAGGAATGAGGGTGGCCAGAGATTTTCTGACATGAAATAACTAATGACAGAGCATCTGGAGGAGCTGGTTTCTCGGTGGAAGGAGCCAAAAAGCCGGCATTCCTAAGGTCTCTTTGCGAGCTGCCAGACACTCTGCCGTCATAGGCCTAAGAATTGGCCATTGTGACGGCATGGCAACACTTGGAATCCTAGGACACTGTGGAAGGGCAACTCGCAAACTGGAACGAAGAAGCTTCCAAGCCCAGTGTTCTTTCATGTACCCAAGAGAACGCAAGTGTCTAAGGCTGGTAGCATTGTTGCTGGAGAGCACTGGCATCCTTGTGGGCCTGTCGGCTACTTTCCTGTTTCCGACCCTCTCAGGAAACTCTTCCAAAACGCCGTTGGGACCTGCTTAGAGAGAACAGCTGCGACGTGGATGCACACAACATTAACCTAGATACTATCCCAGGGTCCCAAGCATCCATTTTTCTCTGGAGGGTAAGTACCCCACGCAGGGATTCAAGCAGGGAGTTTGCCTTGTACAACTTACACAGGAAACTGGGAGGAGACGTTGGGTCACTCTGCTTGTGCTCACACTACGTGGCCCGGAGAAGTTATGATGCAGCAGATGGCAACCCCCTTTCTCCACACATGTGCACCCCAAAGAAGCGCTGGGCAGTTGGTGTTCTCAGGCCAAGAGAAGTCCTTGTTCTCGGCTGCACCTGCTCTGTGGTTCAAAGGTTCTTTATCTCTGCTCTTTTGGAAGCCTTTCAGACCTGACCCTATCCTGGGCTGCAGAAGCAAAGAGGCATAGAGGCCTTTCACCCTGAAGGCATGGGCTTGTTTCACAAGGAGAATGTGTCCCTCGCCCCTCCAGGGCTGGAGGCCTGTAAGTTGACACCATTTGTTCTGCCCATGGAAATTACAAGTAGGTGTACTCGGTTTGGGCTGCCTGCTGAAACAGTTTGCAGTCGCCTGCCCTCTGAGTACTAGAACTCAAGTTTGATTCCTTGTTGGTAAACCCGGACTTCGCAGGCTAGATGGGAGCAAACGTGTTAAGCTTGTGGAGAAAGCCTTTGACCAATGGCAATATGCTTGTGCTTGTGGCAGGGATTAGTTAGGAACGCTCCCACTCAGGGTTTTTACCTTACAATCAGCTGTGCCTTTGGGCTGAAGCAGGCGACGTGTCTGTATCACATCCTGGGAAGTAAGGCCTGAGGGGAGTCTGCCACCTGATTGGCCTCCAGTATAGGCAGCTGAGAAAATGGGGCAAGGCTTAGGGAACCCCCTTACAACGAAATGTTTCTATTCAGAAGAGGAGATTTTGCTACCACGCGTCAGCAGCTCCTCTCCCTCAGAGTGCTGTTCCTGTGTAGACTAGGGAAAACCACCACGGTTTCCAGGTTTTGAACGGCTCTTTTCCCAGTTGGTATCATGCGTGAAAGAGCTAGAAGGGCTGATCTCAACCAATCGGCCTGTACACCGTGCGTCCTTGGGGTAGGGCAGTCCTGAGTCAGTGTGTCTCCTGAAGAAAGAGAGCCAAGTTTCCTGCCAGAGGAAAGCACAGCGAGGGCCTGGTGCTTTCTCTAGGAAATTCAAGTGGGCTTGAAAGGTGAGGCCTAGGCTCTATTGAGGAAAAGCTCGTGCTTACGGCTATCTTTCTCCCTCTCTCTGTCCCGTACCCTGGGCTCAGGCGTGTGGGAATGCTGAGTGGCTGAGTCTGCCTCTCTGCCAGGCTCAGAAGGCTTCTTCCCTTTAGGGCAATTCTGTTTGTGTCTTACTTCGTGGAGGAGGAATGAGGGTGGCCAGAGATTTTCTGACATGAAATAACTAATGACAGAGCATCTGGAGGAGCTGGAAGGAGCCAAAAAGCCAGCAGTCCTAAGGTGTCTGTGAGAGCTGCCAGGCACTCTGCCGTCCTATGCCTAAGCACTGGCCATTGTGACGACATGGCAACACTTGGAATCCTAGGACACAGTGGAAGTGCGACTCTCAAACGGAATGGAAGAAGCTTCCAAGCCCAGTGTTCTTTCCTGTACCATAGAGAACGCAAAGGTCTGAGGCTTGTAGCCTTTTTCCTGGAGAGCACTGTCACCTCGTGGGGCTGTCGGCTACTTTCCTGTTTCCGACCCTCTCAGGAAACTCTTCCAAAAAGCCATTGGGACCCGCTTAGAGAGAGAAGCTGCGAAGTGGATGCACAGAACATTAACGTAGATACCAGCCCAGGGTCCCAAGCTTCCATTATTCTCTTGAGGGTACGTACCCCACGCAGGGATTCAAGCAGGGAGTTTGCCTTGTACAACTTACACAGGAAATTGTGATGAGAAGTAGGCCACTCTGCTTGTGCTCACCCTACGTGTCCCAGAGAAGTTATGACGTAGCAGATATCAACCCCCTTTCTCTACACATGTGGACCCCAAAGAAGCGGTGCGCAGTGGGTGTTCTCAGGCCAAGTTCAGTCCTTGTTCTGGGCTGCACCTGCTCTGTGGTTCAAAGGTTCTTTGACTCTGCTCCTTTGGAAGCCTTTCAGACCTGACCCTATCCCTTGGCTGCAGAAGCAAAGAGGCATAGAGGCCTTTCACCCTGAAGGCATGGGCTTGTTTCACATGGAGAATGTGTCCGTCGCCCCTCCTGGGCTAGGGGCGTGTAGGTTGACACCATTTGTTCTGCCAATGGAAATTACAAGTAGGTGTACTCGGTTTGGGCTGCCTGCCGAAACAGTTTGCAGCCGCCAGCCCTCTGAGTACTAGTCCTCAAGTTTGATTCCTAGCTAGGTAAACCCGGACTTCGGAGGCTAGATGGGAGCAAACGTGTTAAGCTTGTGGAGAAAGCCTTTGACCAATGGCAATATGCTTGTGCTTGTGGCAGGGATTAGGCAGGAACTCTCCCACTCGGTTTTTACCTTACGATAAGCTGTGCCTTTGGGCTGAAGCAGGCGACGTGTCTGTATCACATCCTGGGAAGTAGGGCCTGAGGGGAGTCTGCCACCTGATTGGCCTCCTTTATAGGCTGCTGAGAAAATGGGGCACGGCTTACGGAACCCGCTGACAACGAAATGTTTCTATTCAGAAGAGGAGATTTTGCTACCACGCGTCAGCAGCTCCTCTCCCTCAGAGTGCTGTTCCTGTGTAGACTAGGGAAAACCACCACGGTTTCCAGGTTTTGAACGGCTCTTTTCCCAGTTGGTATCATCCGTGAAAGAGCTAGAAGGGCTGATCTCAACCAATCGGCCTGCACACCGTGAGTCCTTGGGGTAGGGCAGTCCTGAGTCAGTGTGTCTCCTGAAGAAAGAGAGCCAAGTTTCCTGCCAGAGGAAAGCACAGCGAGGCCTGGTGCTTTCTCTAGGAAATTCAAGTGGGCTTGAAAGGTGAGGCCTAGGCTCTCTTGAGGAAAAGCTCGTGCTTACGGCTATCTTTCTCCCTCTCTCTGTCCCGTTACCTGGGTTCAGCCGTGTGCGAATGCTGAGTGGCAGAGTCTGCCTCTCTGCCAGGCTCAGAAGGCTTCTTCCCTTTAGGGCAATACTGTTTGTGTCTTACTTCGTGGAGGAGGAATGAGGGTGGCCAGAGATTTTCTGACATGAAATAACTAATGACAGAGCATCTGGAGGAGCTGGAAGGAGCCAAAAAGCCAGCTGTCCTAAGGTGTCTGTGAGAGCTGCCAGGCACTCTGCCGTCCTATGCCTAAGCACTGGCCATTGTGACGACATGGCAACACTAGGAATCCTAGGACACAGTGGAAGTGCGACTCTCAAACGGAATGGAAGAAGCTTCCAAGCCCAGTGTTCTTTCCTGTACCATAGAGAACGCAAAGGTCTGAGGCTTGTAGCCTTTTTCCTGGAGAGCACTGTCACCTCGTGGGGCTGTCGGCTACTTTCCTGTTTCCGACCCTCTCAGGAAACTCTTCCAAAAAGCCATTGGGACCCGCTTAGAGAGAGAAGCTGCGAAGTGGATGCACAGAACATTAACGTAGATACCAGCCCAGGGTCCCAAGCTTCCATCATTCTCTTGAGGGTACGTACCCCACGCAGGGATTCAAGCAGGGAGTTTGCCTTGTACAACTTACACAGGAAATTGTGATGAGAAGTAGGCCACTCTGCTTGTGCTCACCCTACGTGTCCCAGAGAAGTTATGACGTAGCAGATATCAACCCCCTTTCTCTACACATGTGGACCCCAAAGAAGCGGTGCGCAGTGGGTGTTCTCAGGCCAAGTTCAGTCCTTGTTCTGGGCTGCACCTGCTCTGTGGTTCAAAGGTTCTTTGACTCTGCTCCTTTGGAAGCCTTTCAGACCTGACCCTATCCCTTGGCTGCAGAAGCAAAGAGGCATAGAGGCCTTTCACCCTGAAGGCATGGGCTTGTTTCACATGGAGAATGTGTCCGTCGCCCCTCCTGGGCTAGGGGCGTGTAGGTTGACACCATTTGTTCTGCCAATGGAAATTACAAGTAGGTGTACTCGGTTTGGGCTGCCTGCCGAAACAGTTTGCAGCCGCCAGCCCTCTGAGTACTAGTCCTCAAGTTTGATTCCTAGCTAGGTAAACCCGGACTTCGGAGGCTAGATGGGAGCAAACGTGTTAAGCTTGTGGAGAAAGCCTTTCACCAATGGCAATATGCTTGTGCTTGTGGCAGGGATTAGGCAGGAACTCTCCCACTCGGTTTTTACCTTACGATAAGCTGTGCCTTTGGGCTGAAGCAGGCGACGTGTCTGTATCACATCCTGGGAAGTAGGGCCTGAGGGGAGTCTGCCACCTGATTGGCCTCCTTTATAGGCTGCTGAGAAAATGGGGCACGGCTTACGGAACCCGCTTACAACGAAATGTTTCTATTCAGAAGAGGAGATTTTGCTACCACGCGTCAGCAGCTCCTCTCCCTCACAGTGCTGTTCCTGTGTAGACTAGGGAAAACCACCACGGTTTCCAGGTTTTGAACGGCTCTTTTCCCAGTTGGTATCATCCGTGAAAGAGCTAGAAGGGCTGATCTCAACCAATCGGCCTGCACACCGTGAGTCCTTGGGGTAGGGCAGTCCTGAGTCAGTGTGTCTCCTGAAGAAAGAGAGCCAAGTTTCCTGCCAGAGGAAAGCACAGCGAGGCCTGGTGCTTTCTCTAGGAAATTCAAGTGGGCTTGAAAGGTGAGGCCTAGGCTCTCTTGAGGAAAAGCTCGTGCTTACGGCTATCTTTCTCCCTCTCTCTGTCCCGTTACCTGGGTTCAGCCGTGTGCGAATGCTGAGTGGCAGAGTCTGCCTCTCTGCCAGGCTCAGAAGGCTTCTTCCCTTTAGGGCAATTCTGTTTGTGTCTTACTTCGTGGAGGAGGAATGAGGGTGGCCAGAGATTTTCTGACATGAAATAACTAATGACAGAGCATCTGGAGGAGCTGGTTTCTCGGTGGAAGGAGCCAAAAAGCCGGCATTCCTAAGGTCTCTTTGCGAGCTGCCAGACACTCTGCCGTCATAGGCCTAAGAATTGGCCATTGTGACGGCATGGCAACACTTGGAATCCTAGGACACTGTGGAAGGGCAACTCGCAAACTGGAACGAAGAAGCTTCCAAGCCCAGTGTTCTTTCATGTACCCAAGAGAACGCAAGTGTCTAAGGCTGGTAGCATTGTTGCTGGAGAGCACTGGCATCCTTGTGGGCCTGTCGGCTACTTTCCTGTTTCCGACCCTCTCAGGAAACTCTTCCAAAACGCCGTTGGGACCTGCTTAGAGAGAACAGCTGCGACGTGGATGCACACAACATTAACCTAGATACTATCCCAGGGTCCCAAGCATCCATTTTTCTCTGGAGGGTAAGTACCCCACGCAGGGATTCAAGCAGGGAGTTTGCCTTGTACAACTTACACAGGAAACTGGGAGGAGACGTTGGGTCACTCTGCTTGTGCTCACACTACGTGGCCCGGAGAAGTTATGATGCAGCAGATGGCAACCCCCTTTCTCCACACATGTGCACCCCAAAGAAGCGCTGGGCAGTTGGTGTTCTCAGGCCAAGAGAAGTCCTTGTTCTCGGCTGCACCTGCTCTGTGGTTCAAAGGTTCTTTATCTCTGCTCTTTTGGAAGCCTTTCAGACCTGACCCTATCCTGGGCTGCAGAAGCAAAGAGGCATAGAGGCCTTTCACCCTGAAGGCATGGGCTTGTTTCACAAGGAGAATGTGTCCCTCGCCCCTCCAGGGCTGGAGGCCTGTAAGTTGACACCATTTGTTCTGCCCATGGAAATTACAAGTAGGTGTACTCGGTTTGGGCTGCCTGCTGAAACAGTTTGCAGTCGCCTGCCCTCTGAGTACTAGAACTCAAGTTTGATTCCTTGTTGGTAAACCCGGACTTCGCAGGCTAGATGGGAGCAAACGTGTTAAGCTTGTGGAGAAAGCCTTTGACCAATGGCAATATGCTTGTGCTTGTGGCAGGGATTAGTTAGGAACGCTCCCACTCAGGGTTTTTACCTTACAATCAGCTGTGCCTTTGGGCTGAAGCAGGCGACGTGTCTGTATCACATCCTGGGAAGTAAGGCCTGAGGGGAGTCTGCCACCTGATTGGCCTCCAGTATAGGCAGCTGAGAAAATGGGGCAAGGCTTAGGGAACCCCCTTACAACGAAATGTTTCTATTCAGAAGAGGAGATTTTGCTACCACGCGTCAGCAGCTCCTCTCCCTCAGAGTGCTGTTCCTGTGTAGACTAGGGAAAACCACCACGGTTTCCAGGTTTTGAACGGCTCTTTTCCCAGTTGGTATCATGCGTGAAAGAGCTAGAAGGGCTGATCTCAACCAATCGGCCTGTACACCGTGCGTCCTTGGGGTAGGGCAGTCCTGAGTCAGTGTGTCTCCTGAAGAAAGAGAGCCAAGTTTCCTGCCAGAGGAAAGCACAGCGAGGGCCTGGTGCTTTCTCTAGGAAATTCAAGTGGGCTTGAAAGGTGAGGCCTAGGCTCTATTGAGGAAAAGCTCGTGCTTACGGCTATCTTTCTCCCTCTCTCTGTCCCGTACCCTGGGCTCAGGCGTGTGGGAATGCTGAGTGGCTGAGTCTGCCTCTCTGCCAGGCTCAGAAGGCTTCTTCCCTTTAGGGCAATTCTGTTTGTGTCTTACTTCGTGGAGGAGGAATGAGGGTGGCCAGAGATTTTCTGACATGAAATAACTAATGACAGAGCATCTGGAGGAGCTGGAAGGAGCCAAAAAGCCAGCAGTCCTAAGGTGTCTGTGAGAGCTGCCAGGCACTCTGCCGTCCTATGCCTAAGCACTGGCCATTGTGACGACATGGCAACACTAGGAATCCTAGGACACAGTGGAAGTGCGACTCTCAAACGGAATGGAAGAAGCTTCCAAGCCCAGTGTTCTTTCCTGTACCATAGAGAACGCAAAGGTCTGAGGCTTGTAGCCTTTTTCCTGGAGAGCACTGTCACCTCGTGGGGCTGTCGGCTACTTTCCTGTTTCCGACCCTCTCAGGAAACTCTTCCAAAAAGCCATTGGGACCCGCTTAGAGAGAGAAGCTGCGAAGTGGATGCACAGAACATTAACGTAGATACCAGCCCAGGGTCCCAAGCTTCCATCATTCTCTTGAGGGTACGTACCCCACGCAGGGATTCAAGCAGGGAGTTTGCCTTGTACAACTTACACAGGAAATTGTGATGAGAAGTAGGCCACTCTGCTTGTGCTCACCCTACGTGTCCCAGAGAAGTTATGACGTAGCAGATATCAACCCCCTTTCTCTACACATGTGGACCCCAAAGAAGCGGTGCGCAGTGGGTGTTCTCAGGCCAAGTTCAGTCCTTGTTCTGGGCTGCACCTGCTCTGTGGTTCAAAGGTTCTTTGACTCTGCTCCTTTGGAAGCCTTTCAGACCTGACCCTATCCCTTGGCTGCAGAAGCAAAGAGGCATAGAGGCCTTTCACCCTGAAGGCATGGGCTTGTTTCACATGGAGAATGTGTCCGTCGCCCCTCCTGGGCTAGGGGCGTGTAGGTTGACACCATTTGTTCTGCCAATGGAAATTACAAGTAGGTGTACTCGGTTTGGGCTGCCTGCCGAAACAGTTTGCAGCCGCCAGCCCTCTGAGTACTAGTCCTCAAGTTTGATTCCTAGCTAGGTAAACCCGGACTTCGGAGGCTAGATGGGAGCAAACGTGTTAAGCTTGTGGAGAAAGCCTTTGACCAATGGCAATATGCTTGTGCTTGTGGCAGGGATTAGGCAGGAACTCTCCCACTCGGTTTTTACCTTACGATAAGCTGTGCCTTTGGGCTGAAGCAGGCGACGTGTCTGTATCACATCCTGGGAAGTAGGGCCTGAGGGGAGTCTGCCACCTGATTGGCCTCCTTTATAGGCTGCTGAGAAAATGGGGCACGGCTTACGGAACCCGCTTACAACGAAATGTTTCTATTCAGAAGAGGAGATTTTGCTACCACGCGTCAGCAGCTCCTCTCCCTCACAGTGCTGTTCCTGTGTAGACTAGGGAAAACCACCACGGTTTCCAGGTTTTGAACGGCTCTTTTCCCAGTTGGTATCATCCGTGAAAGAGCTAGAAGGGCTGATCTCAACCAATCGGCCTGCACACCGTGAGTCCTTGGGGTAGGGCAGTCCTGAGTCAGTGTGTCTCCTGAAGAAAGAGAGCCAAGTTTCCTGCCAGAGGAAAGCACAGCGAGGCCTGGTGCTTTCTCTAGGAAATTCAAGTGGGCTTGAAAGGTGAGGCCTAGGCTCTCTTGAGGAAAAGCTCGTGCTTACGGCTATCTTTCTCCCTCTCTCTGTCCCGTTACCTGGGCTCAGCCGTGTGCGAATGCTGAGTGGCAGAGTCTGCCTCTCTGCCAGGCTCAGAAGGCTTCTTCCCTTTAGGGCAATTCTGTTTGTGTCTTACTTCGTGGAGGAGGAATGAGGGTGGCCAGAGATTTTCTGACATGAAATAACTAATGACAGAGCATCTGGAGGAGCTGGTTTCTCGGTGGAAGGAGCCAAAAAGCCGGCATTCCTAAGGTCTCTTTGCGAGCTGCCAGACACTCTGCCGTCATAGGCCTAAGAATTGGCCATTGTGACGGCATGGCAACACTTGGAATCCTAGGACACTGTGGAAGGGCAACTCGCAAACTGGAACGAAGAAGCTTCCAAGCCCAGTGTTCTTTCATGTACCCAAGAGAACGCAAGTGTCTAAGGCTGGTAGCATTGTTGCTGGAGAGCACTGGCATCCTTGTGGGCCTGTCGGCTACTTTCCTGTTTCCGACCCTCTCAGGAAACTCTTCCAAAACGCCGTTGGGACCTGCTTAGAGAGAACAGCTGCGACGTGGATGCACACAACATTAACCTAGATACTATCCCAGGGTCCCAAGCATCCATTTTTCTCTGGAGGGTAAGTACCCCACGCAGGGATTCAAGCAGGGAGTTTGCCTTGTACAACTTACACAGGAAACTGGGAGGAGACGTTGGGTCACTCTGCTTGTGCTCACACTACGTGGCCCGGAGAAGTTATGATGCAGCAGATGGCAACCCCCTTTCTCCACACATGTGCACCCCAAAGAAGCGCTGGGCAGTTGGTGTTCTCAGGCCAAGAGAAGTCCTTGTTCTCGGCTGCACCTGCTCTGTGGTTCAAAGGTTCTTTATCTCTGCTCTTTTGGAAGCCTTTCAGACCTGACCCTATCCTGGGCTGCAGAAGCAAAGAGGCATAGAGGCCTTTCACCCTGAAGGCATGGGCTTGTTTCACAAGGAGAATGTGTCCCTCGCCCCTCCAGGGCTGGAGGCCTGTAAGTTGACACCATTTGTTCTGCCCATGGAAATTACAAGTAGGTGTACTCGGTTTGGGCTGCCTGCTGAAACAGTTTGCAGTCGCCTGCCCTCTGAGTACTAGAACTCAAGTTTGATTCCTTGTTGGTAAACCCGGACTTCGCAGGCTAGATGGGAGCAAACGTGTTAAGCTTGTGGAGAAAGCCTTTGACCAATGGCAATATGCTTGTGCTTGTGGCAGGGATTAGTTAGGAACGCTCCCACTCAGGGTTTTTACCTTACAATCAGCTGTGCCTTTGGGCTGAAGCAGGCGACGTGTCTGTATCACATCCTGGGAAGTAAGGCCTGAGGGGAGTCTGCCACCTGATTGGCCTCCAGTATAGGCAGCTGAGAAAATGGGGCAAGGCTTAGGGAACCCCCTTACAACGAAATGTTTCTATTCAGAAGAGGAGATTTTGCTACCACGCGTCAGCAGCTCCTCTCCCTCAGAGTGCTGTTCCTGTGTAGACTAGGGAAAACCACCACGGTTTCCAGGTTTTGAACGGCTCTTTTCCCAGTTGGTATCATGCGTGAAAGAGCTAGAAGGGCTGATCTCAACCAATCGGCCTGTACACCGTGCGTCCTTGGGGTAGGGCAGTCCTGAGTCAGTGTGTCTCCTGAAGAAAGAGAGCCAAGTTTCCTGCCAGAGGAAAGCACAGCGAGGGCCTGGTGCTTTCTCTAGGAAATTCAAGTGGGCTTGAAAGGTGAGGCCTAGGCTCTATTGAGGAAAAGCTCGTGCTTACGGCTATCTTTCTCCCTCTCTCTGTCCCGTACCCTGGGCTCAGGCGTGTGGGAATGCTGAGTGGCTGAGTCTGCCTCTCTGCCAGGCTCAGAAGGCTTCTTCCCTTTAGGGCAATTCTGTTTGTGTCTTACTTCGTGGAGGAGGAATGAGGGTGGCCAGAGATTTTCTGACATGAAATAACTAATGACAGAGCATCTGGAGGAGCTGGAAGGAGCCAAAAAGCCAGCAGTCCTAAGGTGTCTGTGAGAGCTGCCAGGCACTCTGCCGTCCTATGCCTAAGCACTGGCCATTGTGACGACATGGCAACACTAGGAATCCTAGGACACAGTGGAAGTGCGACTCTCAAACGGAATGGAAGAAGCTTCCAAGCCCAGTGTTCTTTCCTGTACCATAGAGAACGCAAAGGTCTGAGGCTTGTAGCCTTTTTCCTGGAGAGCACTGTCACCTCGTGGGGCTGTCGGCTACTTTCCTGTTTCCGACCCTCTCAGGAAACTCTTCCAAAAAGCCATTGGGACCCGCTTAGAGAGAGAAGCTGCGAAGTGGATGCACAGAACATTAACGTAGATACCAGCCCAGGGTCCCAAGCTTCCATCATTCTCTTGAGGGTACGTACCCCACGCAGGGATTCAAGCAGGGAGTTTGCCTTGTACAACTTACACAGGAAATTGTGATGAGAAGTAGGCCACTCTGCTTGTGCTCACCCTACGTGTCCCAGAGAAGTTATGACGTAGCAGATATCAACCCCCTTTCTCTACACATGTGGACCCCAAAGAAGCGGTGCGCAGTGGGTGTTCTCAGGCCAAGTTCAGTCCTTGTTCTGGGCTGCACCTGCTCTGTGGTTCAAAGGTTCTTTGACTCTGCTCCTTTGGAAGCCTTTCAGACCTGACCCTATCCCTTGGCTGCAGAAGCAAAGAGGCATAGAGGCCTTTCACCCTGAAGGCATGGGCTTGTTTCACATGGAGAATGTGTCCGTCGCCCCTCCTGGGCTAGGGGCGTGTAGGTTGACACCATTTGTTCTGCCAATGGAAATTACAAGTAGGTGTACTCGGTTTGGGCTGCCTGCCGAAACAGTTTGCAGCCGCCAGCCCTCTGAGTACTAGTCCTCAAGTTTGATTCCTAGCTAGGTAAACCCGGACTTCGGAGGCTAGATGGGAGCAAACGTGTTAAGCTTGTGGAGAAAGCCTTTGACCAATGGCAATATGCTTGTGCTTGTGGCAGGGATTAGGCAGGAACTCTCCCACTCGGTTTTTACCTTACGATAAGCTGTGCCTTTGGGCTGAAGCAGGCGACGTGTCTGTATCACATCCTGGGAAGTAGGGCCTGAGGGGAGTCTGCCACCTGATTGGCCTCCTTTATAGGCTGCTGAGAAAATGGGGCACGGCTTACGGAACCCGCTTACAACGAAATGTTTCTATTCAGAAGAGGAGATTTTGCTACCACGCGTCAGCAGCTCCTCTCCCTCAGAGTGCTGTTCCTGTGTAGACTAGGGAAAACCACCACGGTTTCCAGGTTTTGAACGGCTCTTTTCCCAGTTGGTATCATCCGTGAAAGAGCTAGAAGGGCTGATCTCAACCAATCGGCCTGCACACCGTGAGTCCTTGGGGTAGGGCAGTCCTGAGTCAGTGTGTCTCCTGAAGAAAGAGAGCCAAGTTTCCTGCCAGAGGAAAGCACAGCGAGGCCTGGTGCTTTCTCTAGGAAATTCAAGTGGGCTTGAAAGGTGAGGCCTAGGCTCTCTTGAGGAAAAGCTCGTGCTTACGGCTATCTTTCTCCCTCTCTCTGTCCCGTTACCTGGGCTCAGCCGTGTGCGAATGCTGAGTGGCAGAGTCTGCCTCTCTGCCAGGCTCAGAAGGCTTCTTCCCTTTAGGGCAATTCTGTTTGTGTCTTACTTCGTGGAGGAGGAATGAGGGTGGCCAGAGATTTTCTGACATGAAATAACTAATGACAGAGCATCTGGAGGAGCTGGTTTCTCGGTGGAAGGAGCCAAAAAGCCGGCATTCCTAAGGTCTCTTTGCGAGCTGCCAGACACTCTGCCGTCATAGGCCTAAGAATTGGCCATTGTGACGGCATGGCAACACTTGGAATCCTAGGACACTGTGGAAGGGCAACTCGCAAACTGGAACGAAGAAGCTTCCAAGCCCAGTGTTCTTTCATGTACCCAAGAGAACGCAAGTGTCTAAGGCTGGTAGCATTGTTGCTGGAGAGCACTGGCATCCTTGTGGGCCTGTCGGCTACTTTCCTGTTTCCGACCCTCTCAGGAAACTCTTCCAAAACGCCGTTGGGACCTGCTTAGAGAGAACAGCTGCGACGTGGATGCACACAACATTAACCTAGATACTATCCCAGGGTCCCAAGCATCCATTTTTCTCTGGAGGGTAAGTACCCCACGCAGGGATTCAAGCAGGGAGTTTGCCTTGTACAACTTACACAGGAAACTGGGAGGAGACGTTGGGTCACTCTGCTTGTGCTCACACTACGTGGCCCGGAGAAGTTATGATGCAGCAGATGGCAACCCCCTTTCTCCACACATGTGCACCCCAAAGAAGCGCTGGGCAGTTGGTGTTCTCAGGCCAAGAGAAGTCCTTGTTCTCGGCTGCACCTGCTCTGTGGTTCAAAGGTTCTTTATCTCTGCTCTTTTGGAAGCCTTTCAGACCTGACCCTATCCTGGGCTGCAGAAGCAAAGAGGCATAGAGGCCTTTCACCCTGAAGGCATGGGCTTGTTTCACAAGGAGAATGTGTCCCTCGCCCCTCCAGGGCTGGAGGCCTGTAAGTTGACACCATTTGTTCTGCCCATGAAATTACAAGTAGGTGTACTCGGTTTGGGCTGCCTGCTGAAACAGTTTGCAGTCGCCTGCCCTCTGAGTACTAGAACTCAAGTTTGATTCCTTGTTGGTAAACCCGGACTTCGCAGGCTAGATGGGAGCAAACGTGTTAAGCTTGTGGAGAAAGCCTTTGACCAATGGCAATAATGCTTGTGCTTGTGGCAGGGATTAGTTAGGAACGCTCCCACTCAGGGTTTTTACCTTACAATCAGCTGTGCCTTTGGGCTGAAGCAGGCGACGTGTCTGTATCACATCCTGGGAAGTAAGGCCTGAGGGGAGTCTGCCACCTGATTGGCCTCCAGTATAGGCAGCTGAGAAAATGGGGCAAGGCTTAGGGAACCCCCTTACAACGAAATGTTTCTATTCAGAAGAGGAGATTTTGCTACCACGCGTCAGCAGCTCCTCTCCCTCAGAGTGCTGTTCCTGTGTAGACTAGGGAAAACCACCACGGTTTCCAGGTTTTGAACGGCTCTTTTCCCAGTTGGTATCATGCGTGAAAGAGCTAGAAGGGCTGATCTCAACCAATCGGCCTGTACACCGTGCGTCCTTGGGGTAGGGCAGTCCTGAGTCAGTGTGTCTCCTGAAGAAAGAGAGCCAAGTTTCCTGCCAGAGGAAAGCACAGCGAGGGCCTGGTGCTTTCTCTAGGAAATTCAAGTGGGCTTGAAAGGTGAGGCCTAGGCTCTATTGAGGAAAAGCTCGTGCTTACGGCTATCTTTCTCCCTCTCTCTGTCCCGTACCCTGGGCTCAGGCGTGTGGGAATGCTGAGTGGCTGAGTCTGCCTCTCTGCCAGGCTCAGAAGGCTTCTTCCCTTTAGGGCAATTCTGTTTGTGTCTTACTTCGTGGAGGAGGAATGAGGGTGGCCAGAGATTTTCTGACATGAAATAACTAATGACAGAGCATCTGGAGGAGCTGGAAGGAGCCAAAAAGCCAGCAGTCCTAAGGTGTCTGTGAGAGCTGCCAGGCACTCTGCCGTCCTATGCCTAAGCACTGGCCATTGTGACGACATGGCAACACTTGGAATCCTAGGACACAGTGGAAGTGCGACTCTCAAACGGAATGGAAGAAGCTTCCAAGCCCAGTGTTCTTTCCTGTACCATAGAGAACGCAAAGGTCTGAGGCTTGTAGCCTTTTTCCTGGAGAGCACTGTCACCTCGTGGGGCTGTCGGCTACTTTCCTGTTTCCGACCCTCTCAGGAAACTCTTCCAAAAAGCCATTGGGACCCGCTTAGAGAGAGAAGCTGCGAAGTGGATGCACAGAACATTAACGTAGATACCAGCCCAGGGTCCCAAGCTTCCATCATTCTCTTGAGGGTACGTACCCCACGCAGGGATTCAAGCAGGGAGTTTGCCTTGTACAACTTACACAGGAAATTGTGATGAGAAGTAGGCCACTCTGCTTGTGCTCACCCTACGTGTCCCAGAGAAGTTATGACGTAGCAGATATCAACCCCCTTTCTCTACACATGTGGACCCCAAAGAAGCGGTGCGCAGTGGGTGTTCTCAGGCCAAGTTCAGTCCTTGTTCTGGGCAGCACCTGCTCTGTGGTTCAAAGGTTCTTTGACTCTGCTCCTTTGGAAGCCTTTCAGACCTGACCCTATCCCTTGGCTGCAGAAGCAAAGAGGCATAGAGGCCTTTCACCCTGAAGGCATGGGCTTGTTTCACATGGAGAATGTGTCCGTCGCCCCTCCTGGGCTAGGGGCGTGTAGGTTGACACCATTTGTTCTGCCAATGGAAATTACAAGTAGGTGTACTCGGTTTGGGCTGCCTGCCGAAACAGTTTGCAGCCGCCAGCCCTCTGAGTACTAGTCCTCAAGTTTGATTCCTAGCTAGGTAAACCCGGACTTCGGAGGCTAGATGGGAGCAAACGTGTTAAGCTTGTGGAGAAAGCCTTTGACCAATGGCAATATGCTTGTGCTTGTGGCAGGGATTAGGCAGGAACTCTCCCACTCGGTTTTTACCTTACGATAAGCTGTGCCTTTGGGCTGAAGCAGGCGACGTGTCTGTATCACATCCTGGGAAGTAGGGCCTGAGGGGAGTCTGCCACCTGATTGGCCTCCTTTATAGGCTGCTGAGAAAATGGGGCACGGCTTACGGAACCCGCTGACAACGAAATGTTTCTATTCAGAAGAGGAGATTTTGCTACCACGCGTCAGCAGCTCCTCTCCCTCACAGTGCTGTTCCTGTGTAGACTAGGGAAAACCACCACGGTTTCCAGGTTTTGAACGGCTCTTTTCCCAGTTGGTATCATCCGTGAAAGAGCTAGAAGGGCTGATCTCAACCAATCGGCCTGCACACCGTGAGTCCTTGGGGTAGGGCAGTCCTGAGTCAGTGTGTCTCCTGAAGAAAGAGAGCCAAGTTTCCTGCCAGAGGAAAGCACAGCGAGGCCTGGTGCTTTCTCTAGGAAATTCAAGTGGGCTTGAAAGGTGAGGCCTAGGCTCTCTTGAGGAAAAGCTCGTGCTTACGGCTATCTTTCTCCCTCTCTCTGTCCCGTTACCTGGGTTCAGCCGTGTGCGAATGCTGAGTGGCAGAGTCTGCCTCTCTGCCAGGCTCAGAAGGCTTCTTCCCTTTAGGGCAATTCTGTTTGTGTCTTACTTCGTGGAGGAGGAATGAGGGTGGCCAGAGATTTTCTGACATGAAATAACTAATGACAGAGCATCTGGAGGAGCTGGAAGGAGCCAAAAAGCCAGCAGTCCTAAGGTGTCTGTGAGAGCTGCCAGGCACTCTGCCGTCCTATGCCTAAGCACTGGCCATTGTGACGACATGGCAACACTAGGAATCCTAGGACACAGTGGAAGTGCGACTCTCAAACGGAATGGAAGAAGCTTCCAAGCCCAGTGTTCTTTCCTGTACCATAGAGAACGCAAAGGTCTGAGGCTTGTAGCCTTTTTCCTGGAGAGCACTGTCACCTCGTGGGGCTGTCGGCTACTTTCCTGTTTCCGACCCTCTCAGGAAACTCTTCCAAAAAGCCATTGGGACCCGCTTAGAGAGAGAAGCTGCGAAGTGGATGCACAGAACATTAACGTAGATACCAGCCCAGGGTCCCAAGCTTCCATCATTCTCTTGAGGGTACGTACCCCACGCAGGGATTCAAGCAGGGAGTTTGCCTTGTACAACTTACACAGGAAATTGTGATGAGAAGTAGGCCACTCTGCTTGTGCTCACCCTACGTGTCCCAGAGAAGTTATGACGTAGCAGATATCAACCCCCTTTCTCTACACATGTGGACCCCAAAGAAGCGGTGCGCAGTGGGTGTTCTCAGGCCAAGTTCAGTCCTTGTTCTGGGCTGCACCTGCTCTGTGGTTCAAAGGTTCTTTGACTCTGCTCCTTTGGAAGCCTTTCAGACCTGACCCTATCCCTTGGCTGCAGAAGCAAAGAGGCATAGAGGCCTTTCACCCTGAAGGCATGGGCTTGTTTCACATGGAGAATGTGTCCGTCGCCCCTCCTGGGCTAGGGGCGTGTAGGTTGACACCATTTGTTCTGCCAATGGAAATTACAAGTAGGTGTACTCGGTTTGGGCTGCCTGCCGAAACAGTTTGCAGCCGCCAGCCCTCTGAGTACTAGTCCTCAAGTTTGATTCCTAGCTAGGTAAACCCGGACTTCGGAGGCTAGATGGGAGCAAACGTGTTAAGCTTGTGGAGAAAGCCTTTGACCAATGGCAATATGCTTGTGCTTGTGGCAGGGATTAGGCAGGAACTCTCCCACTCGGTTTTTACCTTACGATAAGCTGTGCCTTTGGGCTGAAGCAGGCGACGTGTCTGTATCACATCCTGGGAAGTAGGGCCTGAGGGGAGTCTGCCACCTGATTGGCCTCCTTTATAGGCTGCTGAGAAAATGGGGCACGGCTTACGGAACCCGCTGACAACGAAATGTTTCTATTCAGAAGAGGAGATTTTGCTACCACGCGTCAGCAGCTCCTCTCCCTCACAGTGCTGTTCCTGTGTAGACTAGGGAAAACCACCACGGTTTCCAGGTTTTGAACGGCTCTTTTCCCAGTTGGTATCATCCGTGAAAGAGCTAGAAGGGCTGATCTCAACCAATCGGCCTGCACACCGTGAGTCCTTGGGGTAGGGCAGTCCTGAGTCAGTGTGTCTCCTGAAGAAAGAGAGCCAAGTTTCCTGCCAGAGGAAAGCACAGCGAGGCCTGGTGCTTTCTCTAGGAAATTCAAGTGGGCTTGAAAGGTGAGGCCTAGGCTCTCTTGAGGAAAAGCTCGTGCTTACGGCTATCTTTCTCCCTCTCTCTGTCCCGTTACCTGGGTTCAGCCGTGTGCGAATGCTGAGTGGCAGAGTCTGCCTCTCTGCCAGGCTCAGAAGGCTTCTTCCCTTTAGGGCAATTCTGTTTGTGTCTTACTTCGTGGAGGAGGAATGAGGGTGGCCAGAGATTTTCTGACATGAAATAACTAATGACAGAGCATCTGGAGGAGCTGGAAGGAGCCAAAAAGCCAGCAGTCCTAAGGTGTCTGTGAGAGCTGCCAGGCACTCTGCCGTCCTATGCCTAAGCACTGGCCATTGTGACGACATGGCAACACTTGGAATCCTAGGACACAGTGGAAGTGCGACTCTCAAACGGAATGGAAGAAGCTTCCAAGCCCAGTGTTCTTTCCTGTACCATAGAGAACGCAAAGGTCTGAGGCTTGTAGCCTTTTTCCTGGAGAGCACTGTCACCTCGTGGGGCTGTCGGCTACTTTCCTGTTTCCGACCCTCTCAGGAAACTCTTCCAAAAAGCCATTGGGACCCGCTTAGAGAGAGAAGCTGCGAAGTGGATGCACAGAACATTAACGTAGATACCAGCCCAGGGTCCCAAGCTTCCATCATTCTCTTGAGGGTACGTACCCCACGCAGGGATTCAAGCAGGGAGTTTGCCTTGTACAACTTACACAGGAAATTGTGATGAGAAGTAGGCCACTCTGCTTGTGCTCACCCTACGTGTCCCAGAGAAGTTATGACGTAGCAGATATCAACCCCCTTTCTCTACACATGTGGACCCCAAAGAAGCGGTGCGCAGTGGGTGTTCTCAGGCCAAGTTCAGTCCTTGTTCTGGGCTGCACCTGCTCTGTGGTTCAAAGGTTCTTTGACTCTGCTCCTTTGGAAGCCTTTCAGACCTGACCCTATCCCTTGGCTGCAGAAGCAAAGAGGCATAGAGGCCTTTCACCCTGAAGGCATGGGCTTGTTTCACATGGAGAATGTGTCCGTCGCCCCGCCTGGGCTAGGGGCGTGTAGGTTGACACCATTTGTTCTGCCAATGGAAATTACAAGTAGGTGTACTCGGTTTGGGCTGCCTGCCGAAACAGTTTGCAGCCGCCAGCCCTCTGAGTACTAGTCCTCAAGTTTGATTCCTAGCTAGGTAAACCCGGACTTCGGAGGCTAGATGGGAGCAAACGTGTTAAGCTTGTGGAGAAAGCCTTTGACCAATGGCAATATGCTTGTGCTTGTGGCAGGGATTAGGCAGGAACTCTCCCACTCGGTTTTTACCTTACGATAAGCTGTGCCTTTGGGCTGAAGCAGGCGACGTGTCTGTATCACATCCTGGGAAGTAGGGCCTGAGGGGAGTCTGCCACCTGATTGGCCTCCTTTATAGGCTGCTGAGAAAATGGGGCACGGCTTACGGAACCCGCTGACAACGAAATGTTTCTATTCAGAAGAGGAGATTTTGCTACCACGCGTCAGCAGCTCCTCTCCCTCACAGTGCTGTTCCTGTGTAGACTAGGGAAAACCACCACGGTTTCCAGGTTTTGAACGGCTCTTTTCCCAGTTGGTATCATCCGTGAAAGAGCTAGAAGGGCTGATCTCAACCAATCGGCCTGCACACCGTGAGTCCTTGGGGTAGGGCAGTCCTGAGTCAGTGTGTCTCCTGAAGAAAGAGAGCCAAGTTTCCTGCCAGAGGAAAGCACAGCGAGGCCTGGTGCTTTCTCTAGGAAATTCAAGTGGGCTTGAAAGGTGAGGCCTAGGCTCTCTTGAGGAAAAGCTCGTGCTTACGGCTATCTTTCTCCCTCTCTCTGTCCCGTTACCTGGGTTCAGCCGTGTGCGAATGCTGAGTGGCAGAGTCTGCCTCTCTGCCAGGCTCAGAAGGCTTCTTCCCTTTAGGGCAATTCTGTTTGTGTCTTACTTCGTGGAGGAGGAATGAGGGTGGCCAGAGATTTTCTGACATGAAATAACTAATGACAGAGCATCTGGAGGAGCTGGTTTCTCGGTGGAAGGAGCCAAAAAGCCGGCATTCCTAAGGTCTCTTTGCGAGCTGCCAGACACTCTGCCGTCATAGGCCTAAGAATTGGCCATTGTGACGGCATGGCAACACTTGGAATCCTAGGACACTGTGGAAGGGCAACTCGCAAACTGGAACGAAGAAGCTTCCAAGCCCAGTGTTCTTTCATGTACCCAAGAGAACGCAAGTGTCTAAGGCTGGTAGCATTGTTGCTGGAGAGCACTGGCATCCTTGTGGGCCTGTCGGCTACTTTCCTGTTTCCGACCCTCTCAGGAAACTCTTCCAAAACGCCGTTGGGACCTGCTTAGAGAGAACAGCTGCGACGTGGATGCACACAACATTAACCTAGATACTATCCCAGGGTCCCAAGCATCCATTTTTCTCTGGAGGGTAAGTACCCCACGCAGGGATTCAAGCAGGGAGTTTGCCTTGTACAACTTACACAGGAAACTGGGAGGAGACGTTGGGTCACTCTGCTTGTGCTCACACTACGTGGCCCGGAGAAGTTATGATGCAGCAGATGGCAACCCCCTTTCTCCACACATGTGCACCCCAAAGAAGCGCTGGGCAGTTGGTGTTCTCAGGCCAAGAGAAGTCCTTGTTCTCGGCTGCACCTGCTCTGTGGTTCAAAGGTTCTTTATCTCTGCTCTTTTGGAAGCCTTTCAGACCTGACCCTATCCTGGGCTGCAGAAGCAAAGAGGCATAGAGGCCTTTCACCCTGAAGGCATGGGCTTGTTTCACAAGGAGAATGTGTCCCTCGCCCCTCCAGGGCTGGAGGCCTGTAAGTTGACACCATTTGTTCTGCCCATGGAAATTACAAGTAGGTGTACTCGGTTTGGGCTGCCTGCTGAAACAGTTTGCAGTCGCCTGCCCTCTGAGTACTAGAACTCAAGTTTGATTCCTTGTTGGTAAACCCGGACTTCGCAGGCTAGATGGGAGCAAACGTGTTAAGCTTGTGGAGAAAGCCTTTGACCAATGGCAATATGCTTGTGCTTGTGGCAGGGATTAGTTAGGAACGCTCCCACTCAGGGTTTTTACCTTACAATCAGCTGTGCCTTTGGGCTGAAGCAGGCGACGTGTCTGTATCACATCCTGGGAAGTAAGGCCTGAGGGGAGTCTGCCACCTGATTGGCCTCCAGTATAGGCAGCTGAGAAAATGGGGCAAGGCTTAGGGAACCCCCTTACAACGAAATGTTTCTATTCAGAAGAGGAGATTTTGCTACCACGCGTCAGCAGCTCCTCTCCCTCAGAGTGCTGTTCCTGTGTAGACTAGGGAAAACCACCACGGTTTCCAGGTTTTGAACGGCTCTTTTCCCAGTTGGTATCATGCGTGAAAGAGCTAGAAGGGCTGATCTCAACCAATCGGCCTGTACACCGTGCGTCCTTGGGGTAGGGCAGTCCTGAGTCAGTGTGTCTCCTGAAGAAAGAGAGCCAAGTTTCCTGCCAGAGGAAAGCACAGCGAGGGCCTGGTGCTTTCTCTAGGAAATTCAAGTGGGCTTGAAAGGTGAGGCCTAGGCTCTATTGAGGAAAAGCTCGTGCTTACGGCTATCTTTCTCCCTCTCTCTGTCCCGTACCCTGGGCTCAGGCGTGTGGGAATGCTGAGTGGCTGAGTCTGCCTCTCTGCCAGGCTCAGAAGGCTTCTTCCCTTTAGGGCAATTCTGTTTGTGTCTTACTTCGTGGAGGAGGAATGAGGGTGGCCAGAGATTTTCTGACATGAAATAACTAATGACAGAGCATCTGGAGGAGCTGGAAGGAGCCAAAAAGCCAGCAGTCCTAAGGTGTCTGTGAGAGCTGCCAGGCACTCTGCCGTCCTATGCCTAAGCACTGGCCATTGTGACGACATGGCAACACTAGGAATCCTAGGACACAGTGGAAGTGCGACTCTCAAACGGAATGGAAGAAGCTTCCAAGCCCAGTGTTCTTTCCTGTACCATAGAGAACGCAAAGGTCTGAGGCTTGTAGCCTTTTTCCTGGAGAGCACTGTCACCTCGTGGGGCTGTCGGCTACTTTCCTGTTTCCGACCCTCTCAGGAAACTCTTCCAAAAAGCCATTGGGACCCGCTTAGAGAGAGAAGCTGCGAAGTGGATGCACAGAACATTAACGTAGATACCAGCCCAGGGTCCCAAGCTTCCATCATTCTCTTGAGGGTACGTACCCCACGCAGGGATTCAAGCAGGGAGTTTGCCTTGTACAACTTACACAGGAAATTGTGATGAGAAGTAGGCCACTCTGCTTGTGCTCACCCTACGTGTCCCAGAGAAGTTATGACGTAGCAGATATCAACCCCCTTTCTCTACACATGTGGACCCCAAAGAAGCGGTGCGCAGTGGGTGTTCTCAGGCCAAGTTCAGTCCTTGTTCTGGGCTGCACCTGCTCTGTGGTTCAAAGGTTCTTTGACTCTGCTCCTTTGGAAGCCTTTCAGACCTGACCCTATCCCTTGGCTGCAGAAGCAAAGAGGCATAGAGGCCTTTCACCCTGAAGGCATGGGCTTGTTTCACATGGAGAATGTGTCCGTCGCCCCTCCTGGGCTAGGGGCGTGTAGGTTGACACCATTTGTTCTGCCAATGGAAATTACAAGTAGGTGTACTCGGTTTGGGCTGCCTGCCGAAACAGTTTGCAGCCGCCAGCCCTCTGAGTACTAGTCCTCAAGTTTGATTCCTAGCTAGGTAAACCCGGACTTCGGAGGCTAGATGGGAGCAAACGTGTTAAGCTTGTGGAGAAAGCCTTTCACCAATGGCAATATGCTTGTGCTTGTGGCAGGGATTAGGCAGGAACTCTCCCACTCGGTTTTTACCTTACGATAAGCTGTGCCTTTGGGCTGAAGCAGGCGACGTGTCTGTATCACATCCTGGGAAGTAGGGCCTGAGGGGAGTCTGCCACCTGATTGGCCTCCTTTATAGGCTGCTGAGAAAATGGGGCACGGCTTACGGAACCCGCTGACAACGAAATGTTTCTATTCAGAAGAGGAGATTTTGCTACCACGCGTCAGCAGCTCCTCTCCCTCACAGTGCTGTTCCTGTGTAGACTAGGGAAAACCACCACGGTTTCCAGGTTTTGAACGGCTCTTTTCCCAGTTGGTATCATCCGTGAAAGAGCTAGAAGGGCTGATCTCAACCAATCGGCCTGCACACCGTGAGTCCTTGGGGTAGGGCAGTCCTGAGTCAGTGTGTCTCCTGAAGAAAGAGAGCCAAGTTTCCTGCCAGAGGAAAGCACAGCGAGGCCTGGTGCTTTCTCTAGGAAATTCAAGTGGGCTTGAAAGGTGAGGCCTAGGCTCTCTTGAGGAAAAGCTCGTGCTTACGGCTATCTTTCTCCCTCTCTCTGTCCCGTTACCTGGGTTCAGCCGTGTGCGAATGCTGAGTGGCAGAGTCTGCCTCTCTGCCAGGCTCAGAAGGCTTCTTCCCTTTAGGGCAATTCTGTTTGTGTCTTACTTCGTGGAGGAGGAATGAGGGTGGCCAGAGATTTTCTGACATGAAATAACTAATGACAGAGCATCTGGAGGAGCTGGTTTCTCGGTGGAAGGAGCCAAAAAGCCGGCATTCCTAAGGTCTCTTTGCGAGCTGCCAGACACTCTGCCGTCATAGGCCTAAGAATTGGCCATTGTGACGGCATGGCAACACTTGGAATCCTAGGACACTGTGGAAGGGCAACTCGCAAACTGGAACGAAGAAGCTTCCAAGCCCAGTGTTCTTTCATGTACCCAAGAGAACGCAAGTGTCTAAGGCTGGTAGCATTGTTGCTGGAGAGCACTGGCATCCTTGTGGGCCTGTCGGCTACTTTCCTGTTTCCGACCCTCTCAGGAAACTCTTCCAAAACGCCGTTGGGACCTGCTTAGAGAGAACAGCTGCGACGTGGATGCACACAACATTAACCTAGATACTATCCCAGGGTCCCAAGCATCCATTTTTCTCTGGAGGGTAAGTACCCCACGCAGGGATTCAAGCAGGGAGTTTGCCTTGTACAACTTACACAGGAAACTGGGAGGAGACGTTGGGTCACTCTGCTTGTGCTCACACTACGTGGCCCGGAGAAGTTATGATGCAGCAGATGGCAACCCCCTTTCTCCACACATGTGCACCCCAAAGAAGCGCTGGGCAGTTGGTGTTCTCAGGCCAAGAGAAGTCCTTGTTCTCGGCTGCACCTGCTCTGTGGTTCAAAGGTTCTTTATCTCTGCTCTTTTGGAAGCCTTTCAGACCTGACCCTATCCTGGGCTGCAGAAGCAAAGAGGCATAGAGGCCTTTCACCCTGAAGGCATGGGCTTGTTTCACAAGGAGAATGTGTCCCTCGCCCCTCCAGGGCTGGAGGCCTGTAAGTTGACACCATTTGTTCTGCCCATGGAAATTACAAGTAGGTGTACTCGGTTTGGGCTGCCTGCTGAAACAGTTTGCAGTCGCCTGCCCTCTGAGTACTAGAACTCAAGTTTGATTCCTTGTTGGTAAACCCGGACTTCGCAGGCTAGATGGGAGCAAACGTGTTAAGCTTGTGGAGAAAGCCTTTGACCAATGGCAATATGCTTGTGCTTGTGGCAGGGATTAGTTAGGAACGCTCCCACTCAGGGTTTTTACCTTACAATCAGCTGTGCCTTTGGGCTGAAGCAGGCGACGTGTCTGTATCACATCCTGGGAAGTAAGGCCTGAGGGGAGTCTGCCACCTGATTGGCCTCCAGTATAGGCAGCTGAGAAAATGGGGCAAGGCTTAGGGAACCCCCTTACAACGAAATGTTTCTATTCAGAAGAGGAGATTTTGCTACCACGCGTCAGCAGCTCCTCTCCCTCAGAGTGCTGTTCCTGTGTAGACTAGGGAAAACCACCACGGTTTCCAGGTTTTGAACGGCTCTTTTCCCAGTTGGTATCATGCGTGAAAGAGCTAGAAGGGCTGATCTCAACCAATCGGCCTGTACACCGTGCGTCCTTGGGGTAGGGCAGTCCTGAGTCAGTGTGTCTCCTGAAGAAAGAGAGCCAAGTTTCCTGCCAGAGGAAAGCACAGCGAGGGCCTGGTGCTTTCTCTAGGAAATTCAAGTGGGCTTGAAAGGTGAGGCCTAGGCTCTCTTGAGGAAAAGCTCGTGCTTACGGCTATCTTTCTCCCTCTCTCTGTCCCGTACCCTGGGCTCAGGCGTGTGGGAATGCTGAGTGGCTGAGTCTGCCTCTCTGCCAGGCTCAGAAGGCTTCTTCCCTTTAGGGCAATTCTGTTTGTGTCTTACTTCGTGGAGGAGGAATGAGGGTGGCCAGAGATTTTCTGACATGAAATAACTAATGACAGAGCATCTGGAGGAGCTGGAAGGAGCCAAAAAGCCAGCAGTCCTAAGGTGTCTGTGAGAGCTGCCAGGCACTCTGCCGTCCTATGCCTAAGCACTGGCCATTGTGACGACATGGCAACACTTGGAATCCTAGGACACAGTGGAAGTGCGACTCTCAAACGGAATGGAAGAAGCTTCCAAGCCCAGTGTTCTTTCCTGTACCATAGAGAACGCAAAGGTCTGAGGCTTGTAGCCTTTTTCCTGGAGAGCACTGTCACCTCGTGGGGCTGTCGGCTACTTTCCTGTTTCCGACCCTCTCAGGAAACTCTTCCAAAAAGCCATTGGGACCCGCTTAGAGAGAGAAGCTGCGAAGTGGATGCACAGAACATTAACGTAGATACCAGCCCAGGGTCCCAAGCTTCCATCATTCTCTTGAGGGTACGTACCCCACGCAGGGATTCAAGCAGGGAGTTTGCCTTGTACAACTTACACAGGAAATTGTGATGAGAAGTAGGCCACTCTGCTTGTGCTCACCCTACGTGTCCCAGAGAAGTTATGACGTAGCAGATATCAACCCCCTTTCTCTACACATGTGGACCCCAAAGAAGCGGTGCGCAGTGGGTGTTCTCAGGCCAAGTTCAGTCCTTGTTCTGGGCTGCACCTGCTCTGTGGTTCAAAGGTTCTTTGACTCTGCTCCTTTGGAAGCCTTTCAGACCTGACCCTATCCCTTGGCTGCAGAAGCAAAGAGGCATAGAGGCCTTTCACCCTGAAGGCATGGGCTTGTTTCACATGGAGAATGTGTCCGTCGCCCCTCCTGGGCTAGGGGCGTGTAGGTTGACACCATTTGTTCTGCCAATGGAAATTACAAGTAGGTGTACTCGGTTTGGGCTGCCTGCCGAAACAGTTTGCAGCCGCCAGCCCTCTGAGTACTAGTCCTCAAGTTTGATTCCTAGCTAGGTAAACCCGGACTTCGGAGGCTAGATGGGAGCAAACGTGTTAAGCTTGTGGAGAAAGCCTTTGACCAATGGCAATATGCTTGTGCTTGTGGCAGGGATTAGGCAGGAACTCTCCCACTCGGTTTTTACCTTACGATAAGCTGTGCCTTTGGGCTGAAGCAGGCGACGTGTCTGTATCACATCCTGGGAAGTAGGGCCTGAGGGGAGTCTGCCACCTGATTGGCCTCCTTTATAGGCTGCTGAGAAAATGGGGCACGGCTTACGGAACCCGCTGACAACGAAATGTTTCTATTCAGAAGAGGAGATTTTGCTACCACGCGTCAGCAGCTCCTCTCCCTCACAGTGCTGTTCCTGTGTAGACTAGGGAAAACCACCACGGTTTCCAGGTTTTGAACGGCTCTTTTCCCAGTTGGTATCATCCGTGAAAGAGCTAGAAGGGCTGATCTCAACCAATCGGCCTGCACACCGTGAGTCCTTGGGGTAGGGCAGTCCTGAGTCAGTGTGTCTCCTGAAGAAAGAGAGCCAAGTTTCCTGCCAGAGGAAAGCACAGCGAGGCCTGGTGCTTTCTCTAGGAAATTCAAGTGGGCTTGAAAGGTGAGGCCTAGGCTCTCTTGAGGAAAAGCTCGTGCTTACGGCTATCTTTCTCCCTCTCTCTGTCCCGTTACCTGGGTTCAGCCGTGTGCGAATGCTGAGTGGCAGAGTCTGCCTCTCTGCCAGGCTCAGAAGGCTTCTTCCCTTTAGGGCAATTCTGTTTGTGTCTTACTTCGTGGAGGAGGAATGAGGGTGGCCAGAGATTTTCTGACATGAAATAACTAATGACAGAGCATCTGGAGGAGCTGGAAGGAGCCAAAAAGCCAGCAGTCCTAAGGTGTCTGTGAGAGCTGCCAGGCACTCTGCCGTCCTATGCCTAAGCACTGGCCATTGTGACGACATGGCAACACTAGGAATCCTAGGACACAGTGGAAGTGCGACTCTCAAACGGAATGGAAGAAGCTTCCAAGCCCAGTGTTCTTTCCTGTACCATAGAGAACGCAAAGGTCTGAGGCTTGTAGCCTTTTTCCTGGAGAGCACTGTCACCTCGTGGGGCTGTCGGCTACTTTCCTGTTTCCGACCCTCTCAGGAAACTCTTCCAAAAAGCCATTGGGACCCGCTTAGAGAGAGAAGCTGCGAAGTGGATGCACAGAACATTAACGTAGATACCAGCCCAGGGTCCCAAGCTTCCATCATTCTCTTGAGGGTACGTACCCCACGCAGGGATTCAAGCAGGGAGTTTGCCTTGTACAACTTACACAGGAAATTGTGATGAGAAGTAGGCCACTCTGCTTGTGCTCACCCTACGTGTCCCAGAGAAGTTATGACGTAGCAGATATCAACCCCCTTTCTCTACACATGTGGACCCCAAAGAAGCGGTGCGCAGTGGGTGTTCTCAGGCCAAGTTCAGTCCTTGTTCTGGGCTGCACCTGCTCTGTGGTTCAAAGGTTCTTTGACTCTGCTCCTTTGGAAGCCTTTCAGACCTGACCCTATCCCTTGGCTGCAGAAGCAAAGAGGCATAGAGGCCTTTCACCCTGAAGGCATGGGCTTGTTTCACATGGAGAATGTGTCCGTCGCCCCTCCTGGGCTAGGGGCGTGTAGGTTGACACCATTTGTTCTGCCAATGGAAATTACAAGTAGGTGTACTCGGTTTGGGCTGCCTGCCGAAACAGTTTGCAGCCGCCAGCCCTCTGAGTACTAGTCCTCAAGTTTGATTCCTAGCTAGGTAAACCCGGACTTCGGAGGCTAGATGGGAGCAAACGTGTTAAGCTTGTGGAGAAAGCCTTTGACCAATGGCAATATGCTTGTGCTTGTGGCAGGGATTAGGCAGGAACTCTCCCACTCGGTTTTTACCTTACGATAAGCTGTGCCTTTGGGCTGAAGCAGGCGACGTGTCTGTATCACATCCTGGGAAGTAGGGCCTGAGGGGAGTCTGCCACCTGATTGGCCTCCTTTATAGGCTGCTGAGAAAATGGGGCACGGCTTACGGAACCCGCTGACAACGAAATGTTTCTATTCAGAAGAGGAGATTTTGCTACCACGCGTCAGCAGCTCCTCTCCCTCACAGTGCTGTTCCTGTGTAGACTAGGGAAAACCACCACGGTTTCCAGGTTTTGAACGGCTCTTTTCCCAGTTGGTATCATCCGTGAAAGAGCTAGAAGGGCTGATCTCAACCAATCGGCCTGCACACCGTGAGTCCTTGGGGTAGGGCAGTCCTGAGTCAGTGTGTCTCCTGAAGAAAGAGAGCCAAGTTTCCTGCCAGAGGAAAGCACAGCGAGGCCTGGTGCTTTCTCTAGGAAATTCAAGTGGGCTTGAAAGGTGAGGCCTAGGCTCTCTTGAGGAAAAGCTCGTGCTTACGGCTATCTTTCTCCCTCTCTCTGTCCCGTTACCTGGGTTCAGCCGTGTGCGAATGCTGAGTGGCAGAGTCTGCCTCTCTGCCAGGCTCAGAAGGCTTCTTCCCTTTAGGGCAATTCTGTTTGTGTCTTACTTCGTGGAGGAGGAATGAGGGTGGCCAGAGATTTTCTGACATGAAATAACTAATGACAGAGCATCTGGAGGAGCTGGAAGGAGCCAAAAAGCCAGCAGTCCTAAGGTGTCTGTGAGAGCTGCCAGGCACTCTGCCGTCCTATGCCTAAGCACTGGCCATTGTGACGACATGGCAACACTAGGAATCCTAGGACACAGTGGAAGTGCGACTCTCAAACGGAATGGAAGAAGCTTCCAAGCCCAGTGTTCTTTCCTGTACCATAGAGAACGCAAAGGTCTGAGGCTTGTAGCCTTTTTCCTGGAGAGCACTGTCACCTCGTGGGGCTGTCGGCTACTTTCCTGTTTCCGACCCTCTCAGGAAACTCTTCCAAAAAGCCATTGGGACCCGCTTAGAGAGAGAAGCTGCGAAGTGGATGCACAGAACATTAACGTAGATACCAGCCCAGGGTCCCAAGCTTCCATCATTCTCTTGAGGGTACGTACCCCACGCAGGGATTCAAGCAGGGAGTTTGCCTTGTACAACTTACACAGGAAATTGTGATGAGAAGTAGGCCACTCTGCTTGTGCTCACCCTACGTGTCCCAGAGAAGTTATGACGTAGCAGATATCAACCCCCTTTCTCTACACATGTGGACCCCAAAGAAGCGGTGCGCAGTGGGTGTTCTCAGGCCAAGTTCAGTCCTTGTTCTGGGCTGCACCTGCTCTGTGGTTCAAAGGTTCTTTGACTCTGCTCCTTTGGAAGCCTTTCAGACCTGACCCTATCCCTTGGCTGCAGAAGCAAAGAGGCATAGAGGCCTTTCACCCTGAAGGCATGGGCTTGTTTCACATGGAGAATGTGTCCGTCGCCCCTCCTGGGCTAGGGGCGTGTAGGTTGACACCATTTGTTCTGCCAATGGAAATTACAAGTAGGTGTACTCGGTTTGGGCTGCCTGCCGAAACAGTTTGCAGCCGCCAGCCCTCTGAGTACTAGTCCTCAAGTTTGATTCCTAGCTAGGTAAACCCGGACTTCGGAGGCTAGATGGGAGCAAACGTGTTAAGCTTGTGGAGAAAGCCTTTGACCAATGGCAATATGCTTGTGCTTGTGGCAGGGATTAGGCAGGAACTCTCCCACTCGGTTTTTACCTTACGATAAGCTGTGCCTTTGGGCTGAAGCAGGCGACGTGTCTGTATCACATCCTGGGAAGTAGGGCCTGAGGGGAGTCTGCCACCTGATTGGCCTCCTTTATAGGCTGCTGAGAAAATGGGGCACGGCTTACGGAACCCGCTTACAACGAAATGTTTCTATTCAGAAGAGGAGATTTTGCTACCACGCGTCAGCAGCTCCTCTCCCTCACAGTGCTGTTCCTGTGTAGACTAGGGAAAACCACCACGGTTTCCAGGTTTTGAACGGCTCTTTTCCCAGTTGGTATCATCCGTGAAAGAGCTAGAAGGGCTGATCTCAACCAATCGGCCTGCACACCGTGAGTCCTTGGGGTAGGGCAGTCCTGAGTCAGTGTGTCTCCTGAAGAAAGAGAGCCAAGTTTCCTGCCAGAGGAAAGCACAGCGAGGCCTGGTGCTTTCTCTAGGAAATTCAAGTGGGCTTGAAAGGTGAGGCCTAGGCTCTCTTGAGGAAAAGCTCGTGCTTACGGCTATCTTTCTCCCTCTCTCTGTCCCGTTACCTGGGTTCAGCCGTGTGCGAATGCTGAGTGGCAGAGTCTGCCTCTCTGCCAGGCTCAGAAGGCTTCTTCCCTTTAGGGCAATTCTGTTTGTGTCTTACTTCGTGGAGGAGGAATGAGGGTGGCCAGAGATTTTCTGACATGAAATAACTAATGACAGAGCATCTGGAGGAGCTGGAAGGAGCCAAAAAGCCAGCAGTCCTAAGGTGTCTGTGAGAGCTGCCAGGCACTCTGCCGTCCTATGCCTAAGCACTGGCCATTGTGACGACATGGCAACACTAGGAATCCTAGGACACAGTGGAAGTGCGACTCTCAAACGGAATGGAAGAAGCTTCCAAGCCCAGTGTTCTTTCCTGTACCATAGAGAACGCAAAGGTCTGAGGCTTGTAGCCTTTTTCCTGGAGAGCACTGTCACCTCGTGGGGCTGTCGGCTACTTTCCTGTTTCCGACCCTCTCAGGAAACTCT
The DNA here is from genome assembly GCF_028021215.1 of Eschrichtius robustus. Classification (NCBI taxonomy): domain Eukaryota; kingdom Metazoa; phylum Chordata; class Mammalia; order Artiodactyla; family Eschrichtiidae; genus Eschrichtius; species Eschrichtius robustus. The sequence continues at coordinate 62,496,556 of NC_090837.1, forward strand.
TCCAAAAAGCCATTGGGACCCGCTTAGAGAGAGAAGCTGCGAAGTGGATGCACAGAACATTAACGTAGATACCAGCCCAGGGTCCCAAGCTTCCATCATTCTCTTGAGGGTACGTACCCCACGCAGGGATTCAAGCAGGGAGTTTGCCTTGTACAACTTACACAGGAAATTGTGATGAGAAGTAGGCCACTCTGCTTGTGCTCACCCTACGTGTCCCAGAGAAGTTATGACGTAGCAGATATCAACCCCCTTTCTCTACACATGTGGACCCCAAAGAAGCGGTGCGCAGTGGGTGTTCTCAGGCCAAGTTCAGTCCTTGTTCTGGGCTGCACCTGCTCTGTGGTTCAAAGGTTCTTTGACTCTGCTCCTTTGGAAGCCTTTCAGACCTGACCCTATCCCTTGGCTGCAGAAGCAAAGAGGCATAGAGGCCTTTCACCCTGAAGGCATGGGCTTGTTTCACATGGAGAATGTGTCCGTCGCCCCTCCTGGGCTAGGGGCGTGTAGGTTGACACCATTTGTTCTGCCAATGGAAATTACAAGTAGGTGTACTCGGTTTGGGCTGCCTGCCGAAACAGTTTGCAGCCGCCAGCCCTCTGAGTACTAGTCCTCAAGTTTGATTCCTAGCTAGGTAAACCCGGACTTCGGAGGCTAGATGGGAGCAAACGTGTTAAGCTTGTGGAGAAAGCCTTTGACCAATGGCAATATGCTTGTGCTTGTGGCAGGGATTAGGCAGGAACTCTCCCACTCGGTTTTTACCTTACGATAAGCTGTGCCTTTGGGCTGAAGCAGGCGACGTGTCTGTATCACATCCTGGGAAGTAGGGCCTGAGGGGAGTCTGCCACCTGATTGGCCTCCTTTATAGGCTGCTGAGAAAATGGGGCACGGCTTACGGAACCCGCTGACAACGAAATGTTTCTATTCAGAAGAGGAGATTTTGCTACCACGCGTCAGCAGCTCCTCTCCCTCACAGTGCTGTTCCTGTGTAGACTAGGGAAAACCACCACGGTTTCCAGGTTTTGAACGGCTCTTTTCCCAGTTGGTATCATCCGTGAAAGAGCTAGAAGGGCTGATCTCAACCAATCGGCCTGCACACCGTGAGTCCTTGGGGTAGGGCAGTCCTGAGTCAGTGTGTCTCCTGAAGAAAGAGAGCCAAGTTTCCTGCCAGAGGAAAGCACAGCGAGGCCTGGTGCTTTCTCTAGGAAATTCAAGTGGGCTTGAAAGGTGAGGCCTAGGCTCTCTTGAGGAAAAGCTCGTGCTTACGGCTATCTTTCTCCCTCTCTCTGTCCCGTTACCTGGGTTCAGCCGTGTGCGAATGCTGAGTGGCAGAGTCTGCCTCTCTGCCAGGCTCAGAAGGCTTCTTCCCTTTAGGGCAATTCTGTTTGTGTCTTACTTCGTGGAGGAGGAATGAGGGTGGCCAGAGATTTTCTGACATGAAATAACTAATGACAGAGCATCTGGAGGAGCTGGAAGGAGCCAAAAAGCCAGCAGTCCTAAGGTGTCTGTGAGAGCTGCCAGGCACTCTGCCGTCCTATGCCTAAGCACTGGCCATTGTGACGACATGGCAACACTAGGAATCCTAGGACACAGTGGAAGTGCGACTCTCAAACGGAATGGAAGAAGCTTCCAAGCCCAGTGTTCTTTCCTGTACCATAGAGAACGCAAAGGTCTGAGGCTTGTAGCCTTTTTCCTGGAGAGCACTGTCACCTCGTGGGGCTGTCGGCTACTTTCCTGTTTCCGACCCTCTCAGGAAACTCTTCCAAAAAGCCATTGGGACCCGCTTAGAGAGAGAAGCTGCGAAGTGGATGCACAGAACATTAACGTAGATACCAGCCCAGGGTCCCAAGCTTCCATCATTCTCTTGAGGGTACGTACCCCACGCAGGGATTCAAGCAGGGAGTTTGCCTTGTACAACTTACACAGGAAATTGTGATGAGAAGTAGGCCACTCTGCTTGTGCTCACCCTACGTGTCCCAGAGAAGTTATGACGTAGCAGATATCAACCCCCTTTCTCTACACATGTGGACCCCAAAGAAGCGGTGCGCAGTGGGTGTTCTCAGGCCAAGTTCAGTCCTTGTTCTGGGCTGCACCTGCTCTGTGGTTCAAAGGTTCTTTGACTCTGCTCCTTTGGAAGCCTTTCAGACCTGACCCTATCCCTTGGCTGCAGAAGCAAAGAGGCATAGAGGCCTTTCACCCTGAAGGCATGGGCTTGTTTCACATGGAGAATGTGTCCGTCGCCCCGCCTGGGCTAGGGGCGTGTAGGTTGACACCATTTGTTCTGCCAATGGAAATTACAAGTAGGTGTACTCGGTTTGGGCTGCCTGCCGAAACAGTTTGCAGCCGCCAGCCCTCTGAGTACTAGTCCTCAAGTTTGATTCCTAGCTAGGTAAACCCGGACTTCGGAGGCTAGATGGGAGCAAACGTGTTAAGCTTGTGGAGAAAGCCTTTGACCAATGGCAATATGCTTGTGCTTGTGGCAGGGATTAGGCAGGAACTCTCCCACTCGGTTTTTACCTTACGATAAGCTGTGCCTTTGGGCTGAAGCAGGCGACGTGTCTGTATCACATCCTGGGAAGTAGGGCCTGAGGGGAGTCTGCCACCTGATTGGCCTCCTTTATAGGCTGCTGAGAAAATGGGGCACGGCTTACGGAACCCGCTGACAACGAAATGTTTCTATTCAGAAGAGGAGATTTTGCTACCACGCGTCAGCAGCTCCTCTCCCTCACAGTGCTGTTCCTGTGTAGACTAGGGAAAACCACCACGGTTTCCAGGTTTTGAACGGCTCTTTTCCCAGTTGGTATCATCCGTGAAAGAGCTAGAAGGGCTGATCTCAACCAATCGGCCTGCACACCGTGAGTCCTTGGGGTAGGGCAGTCCTGAGTCAGTGTGTCTCCTGAAGAAAGAGAGCCAAGTTTCCTGCCAGAGGAAAGCACAGCGAGGCCTGGTGCTTTCTCTAGGAAATTCAAGTGGGCTTGAAAGGTGAGGCCTAGGCTCTCTTGAGGAAAAGCTCGTGCTTACGGCTATCTTTCTCCCTCTCTCTGTCCCGTTACCTGGGTTCAGCCGTGTGCGAATGCTGAGTGGCAGAGTCTGCCTCTCTGCCAGGCTCAGAAGGCTTCTTCCCTTTAGGGCAATTCTGTTTGTGTCTTACTTCGTGGAGGAGGAATGAGGGTGGCCAGAGATTTTCTGACATGAAATAACTAATGACAGAGCATCTGGAGGAGCTGGTTTCTCGGTGGAAGGAGCCAAAAAGCCGGCATTCCTAAGGTCTCTTTGCGAGCTGCCAGACACTCTGCCGTCATAGGCCTAAGAATTGGCCATTGTGACGGCATGGCAACACTTGGAATCCTAGGACACTGTGGAAGGGCAACTCGCAAACTGGAACGAAGAAGCTTCCAAGCCCAGTGTTCTTTCATGTACCCAAGAGAACGCAAGTGTCTAAGGCTGGTAGCATTGTTGCTGGAGAGCACTGGCATCCTTGTGGGCCTGTCGGCTACTTTCCTGTTTCCGACCCTCTCAGGAAACTCTTCCAAAACGCCGTTGGGACCTGCTTAGAGAGAACAGCTGCGACGTGGATGCACACAACATTAACCTAGATACTATCCCAGGGTCCCAAGCATCCATTTTTCTCTGGAGGGTAAGTACCCCACGCAGGGATTCAAGCAGGGAGTTTGCCTTGTACAACTTACACAGGAAACTGGGAGGAGACGTTGGGTCACTCTGCTTGTGCTCACACTACGTGGCCCGGAGAAGTTATGATGCAGCAGATGGCAACCCCCTTTCTCCACACATGTGCACCCCAAAGAAGCGCTGGGCAGTTGGTGTTCTCAGGCCAAGAGAAGTCCTTGTTCTCGGCTGCACCTGCTCTGTGGTTCAAAGGTTCTTTATCTCTGCTCTTTTGGAAGCCTTTCAGACCTGACCCTATCCTGGGCTGCAGAAGCAAAGAGGCATAGAGGCCTTTCACCCTGAAGGCATGGGCTTGTTTCACAAGGAGAATGTGTCCCTCGCCCCTCCAGGGCTGGAGGCCTGTAAGTTGACACCATTTGTTCTGCCCATGGAAATTACAAGTAGGTGTACTCGGTTTGGGCTGCCTGCTGAAACAGTTTGCAGTCGCCTGCCCTCTGAGTACTAGAACTCAAGTTTGATTCCTTGTTGGTAAACCCGGACTTCGCAGGCTAGATGGGAGCAAACGTGTTAAGCTTGTGGAGAAAGCCTTTGACCAATGGCAATATGCTTGTGCTTGTGGCAGGGATTAGTTAGGAACGCTCCCACTCAGGGTTTTTACCTTACAATCAGCTGTGCCTTTGGGCTGAAGCAGGCGACGTGTCTGTATCACATCCTGGGAAGTAAGGCCTGAGGGGAGTCTGCCACCTGATTGGCCTCCAGTATAGGCAGCTGAGAAAATGGGGCAAGGCTTAGGGAACCCCCTTACAACGAAATGTTTCTATTCAGAAGAGGAGATTTTGCTACCACGCGTCAGCAGCTCCTCTCCCTCAGAGTGCTGTTCCTGTGTAGACTAGGGAAAACCACCACGGTTTCCAGGTTTTGAACGGCTCTTTTCCCAGTTGGTATCATGCGTGAAAGAGCTAGAAGGGCTGATCTCAACCAATCGGCCTGTACACCGTGCGTCCTTGGGGTAGGGCAGTCCTGAGTCAGTGTGTCTCCTGAAGAAAGAGAGCCAAGTTTCCTGCCAGAGGAAAGCACAGCGAGGGCCTGGTGCTTTCTCTAGGAAATTCAAGTGGGCTTGAAAGGTGAGGCCTAGGCTCTATTGAGGAAAAGCTCGTGCTTACGGCTATCTTTCTCCCTCTCTCTGTCCCGTACCCTGGGCTCAGGCGTGTGGGAATGCTGAGTGGCTGAGTCTGCCTCTCTGCCAGGCTCAGAAGGCTTCTTCCCTTTAGGGCAATTCTGTTTGTGTCTTACTTCGTGGAGGAGGAATGAGGGTGGCCAGAGATTTTCTGACATGAAATAACTAATGACAGAGCATCTGGAGGAGCTGGAAGGAGCCAAAAAGCCAGCAGTCCTAAGGTGTCTGTGAGAGCTGCCAGGCACTCTGCCGTCCTATGCCTAAGCACTGGCCATTGTGACGACATGGCAACACTAGGAATCCTAGGACACAGTGGAAGTGCGACTCTCAAACGGAATGGAAGAAGCTTCCAAGCCCAGTGTTCTTTCCTGTACCATAGAGAACGCAAAGGTCTGAGGCTTGTAGCCTTTTTCCTGGAGAGCACTGTCACCTCGTGGGGCTGTCGGCTACTTTCCTGTTTCCGACCCTCTCAGGAAACTCTTCCAAAAAGCCATTGGGACCCGCTTAGAGAGAGAAGCTGCGAAGTGGATGCACAGAACATTAACGTAGATACCAGCCCAGGGTCCCAAGCTTCCATCATTCTCTTGAGGGTACGTACCCCACGCAGGGATTCAAGCAGGGAGTTTGCCTTGTACAACTTACACAGGAAATTGTGATGAGAAGTAGGCCACTCTGCTTGTGCTCACCCTACGTGTCCCAGAGAAGTTATGACGTAGCAGATATCAACCCCCTTTCTCTACACATGTGGACCCCAAAGAAGCGGTGCGCAGTGGGTGTTCTCAGGCCAAGTTCAGTCCTTGTTCTGGGCTGCACCTGCTCTGTGGTTCAAAGGTTCTTTGACTCTGCTCCTTTGGAAGCCTTTCAGACCTGACCCTATCCCTTGGCTGCAGAAGCAAAGAGGCATAGAGGCCTTTCACCCTGAAGGCATGGGCTTGTTTCACATGGAGAATGTGTCCGTCGCCCCTCCTGGGCTAGGGGCGTGTAGGTTGACACCATTTGTTCTGCCAATGGAAATTACAAGTAGGTGTACTCGGTTTGGGCTGCCTGCCGAAACAGTTTGCAGCCGCCAGCCCTCTGAGTACTAGTCCTCAAGTTTGATTCCTAGCTAGGTAAACCCGGACTTCGGAGGCTAGATGGGAGCAAACGTGTTAAGCTTGTGGAGAAAGCCTTTCACCAATGGCAATATGCTTGTGCTTGTGGCAGGGATTAGGCAGGAACTCTCCCACTCGGTTTTTACCTTACGATAAGCTGTGCCTTTGGGCTGAAGCAGGCGACGTGTCTGTATCACATCCTGGGAAGTAGGGCCTGAGGGGAGTCTGCCACCTGATTGGCCTCCTTTATAGGCTGCTGAGAAAATGGGGCACGGCTTACGGAACCCGCTGACAACGAAATGTTTCTATTCAGAAGAGGAGATTTTGCTACCACGCGTCAGCAGCTCCTCTCCCTCACAGTGCTGTTCCTGTGTAGACTAGGGAAAACCACCACGGTTTCCAGGTTTTGAACGGCTCTTTTCCCAGTTGGTATCATCCGTGAAAGAGCTAGAAGGGCTGATCTCAACCAATCGGCCTGCACACCGTGAGTCCTTGGGGTAGGGCAGTCCTGAGTCAGTGTGTCTCCTGAAGAAAGAGAGCCAAGTTTCCTGCCAGAGGAAAGCACAGCGAGGCCTGGTGCTTTCTCTAGGAAATTCAAGTGGGCTTGAAAGGTGAGGCCTAGGCTCTCTTGAGGAAAAGCTCGTGCTTACGGCTATCTTTCTCCCTCTCTCTGTCCCGTTACCTGGGTTCAGCCGTGTGCGAATGCTGAGTGGCAGAGTCTGCCTCTCTGCCAGGGTCAGAAGGCTTCTTCCCTTTAGGGCAATTCTGTTTGTGTCTTACTTCGTGGAGGAGGAATGAGGGTGGCCAGAGATTTTCTGACATGAAATAACTAATGACAGAGCATCTGGAGGAGCTGGTTTCTCGGTGGAAGGAGCCAAAAAGCCGGCATTCCTAAGGTCTCTTTGCGAGCTGCCAGACACTCTGCCGTCATAGGCCTAAGAATTGGCCATTGTGACGGCATGGCAACACTTGGAATCCTAGGACACTGTGGAAGGGCAACTCGCAAACTGGAACGAAGAAGCTTCCAAGCCCAGTGTTCTTTCATGTACCCAAGAGAACGCAAGTGTCTAAGGCTGGTAGCATTGTTGCTGGAGAGCACTGGCATCCTTGTGGGCCTGTCGGCTACTTTCCTGTTTCCGACCCTCTCAGGAAACTCTTCCAAAACGCCGTTGGGACCTGCTTAGAGAGAACAGCTGCGACGTGGATGCACACAACATTAACCTAGATACTATCCCAGGGTCCCAAGCATCCATTTTTCTCTGGAGGGTAAGTACCCCACGCAGGGATTCAAGCAGGGAGTTTGCCTTGTACAACTTACACAGGAAACTGGGAGGAGACGTTGGGTCACTCTGCTTGTGCTCACACTACGTGGCCCGGAGAAGTTATGATGCAGCAGATGGCAACCCCCTTTCTCCACACATGTGCACCCCAAAGAAGCGCTGGGCAGTTGGTGTTCTCAGGCCAAGAGAAGTCCTTGTTCTCGGCTGCACCTGCTCTGTGGTTCAAAGGTTCTTTATCTCTGCTCTTTTGGAAGCCTTTCAGACCTGACCCTATCCTGGGCTGCAGAAGCAAAGAGGCATAGAGGCCTTTCACCCTGAAGGCATGGGCTTGTTTCACAAGGAGAATGTGTCCCTCGCCCCTCCAGGGCTGGAGGCCTGTAAGTTGACACCATTTGTTCTGCCCATGGAAATTACAAGTAGGTGTACTCGGTTTGGGCTGCCTGCTGAAACAGTTTGCAGTCGCCTGCCCTCTGAGTACTAGAACTCAAGTTTGATTCCTTGTTGGTAAACCCGGACTTCGCAGGCTAGATGGGAGCAAACGTGTTAAGCTTGTGGAGAAAGCCTTTGACCAATGGCAATATGCTTGTGCTTGTGGCAGGGATTAGTTAGGAACGCTCCCACTCAGGGTTTTTACCTTACAATCAGCTGTGCCTTTGGGCTGAAGCAGGCGACGTGTCTGTATCACATCCTGGGAAGTAAGGCCTGAGGGGAGTCTGCCACCTGATTGGCCTCCAGTATAGGCAGCTGAGAAAATGGGGCAAGGCTTAGGGAACCCCCTTACAACGAAATGTTTCTATTCAGAAGAGGAGATTTTGCTACCACGCGTCAGCAGCTCCTCTCCCTCAGAGTGCTGTTCCTGTGTAGACTAGGGAAAACCACCACGGTTTCCAGGTTTTGAACGGCTCTTTTCCCAGTTGGTATCATGCGTGAAAGAGCTAGAAGGGCTGATCTCAACCAATCGGCCTGTACACCGTGCGTCCTTGGGGTAGGGCAGTCCTGAGTCAGTGTGTCTCCTGAAGAAAGAGAGCCAAGTTTCCTGCCAGAGGAAAGCACAGCGAGGGCCTGGTGCTTTCTCTAGGAAATTCAAGTGGGCTTGAAAGGTGAGGCCTAGGCTCTATTGAGGAAAAGCTCGTGCTTACGGCTATCTTTCTCCCTCTCTCTGTCCCGTACCCTGGGCTCAGGCGTGTGGGAATGCTGAGTGGCTGAGTCTGCCTCTCTGCCAGGCTCAGAAGGCTTCTTCCCTTTAGGGCAATTCTGTTTGTGTCTTACTTCGTGGAGGAGGAATGAGGGTGGCCAGAGATTTTCTGACATGAAATAACTAATGACAGAGCATCTGGAGGAGCTGGAAGGAGCCAAAAAGCCAGCAGTCCTAAGGTGTCTGTGAGAGCTGCCAGGCACTCTGCCGTCCTATGCCTAAGCACTGGCCATTGTGACGACATGGCAACACTAGGAATCCTAGGACACAGTGGAAGTGCGACTCTCAAACGGAATGGAAGAAGCTTCCAAGCCCAGTGTTCTTTCCTGTACCATAGAGAACGCAAAGGTCTGAGGCTTGTAGCCTTTTTCCTGGAGAGCACTGTCACCTCGTGGGGCTGTCGGCTACTTTCCTGTTTCCGACCCTCTCAGGAAACTCTTCCAAAAAGCCATTGGGACCCGCTTAGAGAGAGAAGCTGCGAAGTGGATGCACAGAACATTAACGTAGATACCAGCCCAGGGTCCCAAGCTTCCATCATTCTCTTGAGGGTACGTACCCCACGCAGGGATTCAAGCAGGGAGTTTGCCTTGTACAACTTACACAGGAAATTGTGATGAGAAGTAGGCCACTCTGCTTGTGCTCACCCTACGTGTCCCAGAGAAGTTATGACGTAGCAGATATCAACCCCCTTTCTCTACACATGTGGACCCCAAAGAAGCGGTGCGCAGTGGGTGTTCTCAGGCCAAGTTCAGTCCTTGTTCTGGGCTGCACCTGCTCTGTGGTTCAAAGGTTCTTTGACTCTGCTCCTTTGGAAGCCTTTCAGACCTGACCCTATCCCTTGGCTGCAGAAGCAAAGAGGCATAGAGGCCTTTCACCCTGAAGGCATGGGCTTGTTTCACATGGAGAATGTGTCCGTCGCCCCTCCTGGGCTAGGGGCGTGTAGGTTGACACCATTTGTTCTGCCAATGGAAATTACAAGTAGGTGTACTCGGTTTGGGCTGCCTGCCGAAACAGTTTGCAGCCGCCAGCCCTCTGAGTACTAGTCCTCAAGTTTGATTCCTAGCTAGGTAAACCCGGACTTCGGAGGCTAGATGGGAGCAAACGTGTTAAGCTTGTGGAGAAAGCCTTTCACCAATGGCAATATGCTTGTGCTTGTGGCAGGGATTAGGCAGGAACTCTCCCACTCGGTTTTTACCTTACGATAAGCTGTGCCTTTGGGCTGAAGCAGGCGACGTGTCTGTATCACATCCTGGGAAGTAGGGCCTGAGGGGAGTCTGCCACCTGATTGGCCTCCTTTATAGGCTGCTGAGAAAATGGGGCACGGCTTACGGAACCCGCTGACAACGAAATGTTTCTATTCAGAAGAGGAGATTTTGCTACCACGCGTCAGCAGCTCCTCTCCCTCAGAGTGCTGTTCCTGTGTAGACTAGGGAAAACCACCACGGTTTCCAGGTTTTGAACGGCTCTTTTCCCAGTTGGTATCATCCGTGAAAGAGCTAGAAGGGCTGATCTCAACCAATCGGCCTGCACACCGTGAGTCCTTGGGGTAGGGCAGTCCTGAGTCAGTGTGTCTCCTGAAGAAAGAGAGCCAAGTTTCCTGCCAGAGGAAAGCACAGCGAGGCCTGGTGCTTTCTCTAGGAAATTCAAGTGGGCTTGAAAGGTGAGGCCTAGGCTCTCTTGAGGAAAAGCTCGTGCTTACGGCTATCTTTCTCCCTCTCTCTGTCCCGTTACCTGGGCTCAGCCGTGTGCGAATGCTGAGTGGCAGAGTCTGCCTCTCTGCCAGGCTCAGAAGGCTTCTTCCCTTTAGGGCAATTCTGTTTGTGTCTTACTTCGTGGAGGAGGAATGAGGGTGGCCAGAGATTTTCTGACATGAAATAACTAATGACAGAGCATCTGGAGGAGCTGGTTTCTCGGTGGAAGGAGCCAAAAAGCCGGCATTCCTAAGGTCTCTTTGCGAGCTGCCAGACACTCTGCCGTCATAGGCCTAAGAATTGGCCATTGTGACGGCATGGCAACACTTGGAATCCTAGGACACTGTGGAAGGGCAACTCGCAAACTGGAACGAAGAAGCTTCCAAGCCCAGTGTTCTTTCATGTACCCAAGAGAACGCAAGTGTCTAAGGCTGGTAGCATTGTTGCTGGAGAGCACTGGCATCCTTGTGGGCCTGTCGGCTACTTTCCTGTTTCCGACCCTCTCAGGAAACTCTTCCAAAACGCCGTTGGGACCTGCTTAGAGAGAACAGCTGCGACGTGGATGCACACAACATTAACCTAGATACTATCCCAGGGTCCCAAGCATCCATTTTTCTCTGGAGGGTAAGTACCCCACGCAGGGATTCAAGCAGGGAGTTTGCCTTGTACAACTTACACAGGAAACTGGGAGGAGACGTTGGGTCACTCTGCTTGTGCTCACACTACGTGGCCCGGAGAAGTTATGATGCAGCAGATGGCAACCCCCTTTCTCCACACATGTGCACCCCAAAGAAGCGCTGGGCAGTTGGTGTTCTCAGGCCAAGAGAAGTCCTTGTTCTCGGCTGCACCTGCTCTGTGGTTCAAAGGTTCTTTATCTCTGCTCTTTTGGAAGCCTTTCAGACCTGACCCTATCCTGGGCTGCAGAAGCAAAGAGGCATAGAGGCCTTTCACCCTGAAGGCATGGGCTTGTTTCACAAGGAGAATGTGTCCCTCGCCCCTCCAGGGCTGGAGGCCTGTAAGTTGACACCATTTGTTCTGCCCATGGAAATTACAAGTAGGTGTACTCGGTTTGGGCTGCCTGCTGAAACAGTTTGCAGTCGCCTGCCCTCTGAGTACTAGAACTCAAGTTTGATTCCTTGTTGGTAAACCCGGACTTCGCAGGCTAGATGGGAGCAAACGTGTTAAGCTTGTGGAGAAAGCCTTTGACCAATGGCAATATGCTTGTGCTTGTGGCAGGGATTAGTTAGGAACGCTCCCACTCAGGGTTTTTACCTTACAATCAGCTGTGCCTTTGGGCTGAAGCAGGCGACGTGTCTGTATCACATCCTGGGAAGTAAGGCCTGAGGGGAGTCTGCCACCTGATTGGCCTCCAGTATAGGCAGCTGAGAAAATGGGGCAAGGCTTAGGGAACCCCCTTACAACGAAATGTTTCTATTCAGAAGAGGAGATTTTGCTACCACGCGTCAGCAGCTCCTCTCCCTCAGAGTGCTGTTCCTGTGTAGACTAGGGAAAACCACCACGGTTTCCAGGTTTTGAACGGCTCTTTTCCCAGTTGGTATCATGCGTGAAAGAGCTAGAAGGGCTGATCTCAACCAATCGGCCTGTACACCGTGCGTCCTTGGGGTAGGGCAGTCCTGAGTCAGTGTGTCTCCTGAAGAAAGAGAGCCAAGTTTCCTGCCAGAGGAAAGCACAGCGAGGGCCTGGTGCTTTCTCTAGGAAATTCAAGTGGGCTTGAAAGGTGAGGCCTAGGCTCTATTGAGGAAAAGCTCGTGCTTACGGCTATCTTTCTCCCTCTCTCTGTCCCGTACCCTGGGCTCAGGCGTGTGGGAATGCTGAGTGGCTGAGTCTGCCTCTCTGCCAGGCTCAGAAGGCTTCTTCCCTTTAGGGCAATTCTGTTTGTGTCTTACTTCGTGGAGGAGGAATGAGGGTGGCCAGAGATTTTCTGACATGAAATAACTAATGACAGAGCATCTGGAGGAGCTGGAAGGAGCCAAAAAGCCAGCAGTCCTAAGGTGTCTGTGAGAGCTGCCAGGCACTCTGCCGTCCTATGCCTAAGCACTGGCCATTGTGACGACATGGCAACACTTGGAATCCTAGGACACAGTGGAAGTGCGACTCTCAAACGGAATGGAAGAAGCTTCCAAGCCCAGTGTTCTTTCCTGTACCATAGAGAACGCAAAGGTCTGAGGCTTGTAGCCTTTTTCCTGGAGAGCACTGTCACCTCGTGGGGCTGTCGGCTACTTTCCTGTTTCCGACCCTCTCAGGAAACTCTTCCAAAAAGCCATTGGGACCCGCTTAGAGAGAGAAGCTGCGAAGTGGATGCACAGAACATTAACGTAGATACCAGCCCAGGGTCCCAAGCTTCCATCATTCTCTTGAGGGTACGTACCCCACGCAGGGATTCAAGCAGGGAGTTTGCCTTGTACAACTTACACAGGAAATTGTGATGAGAAGTAGGCCACTCTGCTTGTGCTCACCCTACGTGTCCCAGAGAAGTTATGACGTAGCAGATATCAACCCCCTTTCTCTACACATGTGGACCCCAAAGAAGCGGTGCGCAGTGGGTGTTCTCAGGCCAAGTTCAGTCCTTGTTCTGGGCTGCACCTGCTCTGTGGTTCAAAGGTTCTTTGACTCTGCTCCTTTGGAAGCCTTTCAGACCTGACCCTATCCCTTGGCTGCAGAAGCAAAGAGGCATAGAGGCCTTTCACCCTGAAGGCATGGGCTTGTTTCACATGGAGAATGTCCGTCGCCCCGCCTGGGCTAGGGGCGTGTAGGTTGACACCATTTGTTCTGCCAATGGAAATTACAAGTAGGTGTACTCGGTTTGGGCTGCCTGCCGAAACAGTTTGCAGCCGCCAGCCCTCTGAGTACTAGTCCTCAAGTTTGATTCCTAGCTAGGTAAACCCGGACTTCGGAGGCTAGATGGGAGCAAACGTGTTAAGCTTGTGGAGAAAGCCTTTGACCAATGGCAATATGCTTGTGCTTGTGGCAGGGATTAGGCAGGAACTCTCCCACTCGGTTTTTACCTTACGATAAGCTGTGCCTTTGGGCTGAAGCAGGCGACGTGTCTGTATCACATCCTGGGAAGTAGGGCCTGAGGGGAGTCTGCCACCTGATTGGCCTCCTTTATAGGCTGCTGAGAAAATGGGGCACGGCTTACGGAACCCGCTGACAACGAAATGTTTCTATTCAGAAGAGGAGATTTTGCTACCACGCGTCAGCAGCTCCTCTCCCTCACAGTGCTGTTCCTGTGTAGACTAGGGAAAACCACCACGGTTTCCAGGTTTTGAACGGCTCTTTTCCCAGTTGGTATCATCCGTGAAAGAGCTAGAAGGGCTGATCTCAACCAATCGGCCTGCACACCGTGAGTCCTTGGGGTAGGGCAGTCCTGAGTCAGTGTGTCTCCTGAAGAAAGAGAGCCAAGTTTCCTGCCAGAGGAAAGCACAGCGAGGCCTGGTGCTTTCTCTAGGAAATTCAAGTGGGCTTGAAAGGTGAGGCCTAGGCTCTCTTGAGGAAAAGCTCGTGCTTACGGCTATCTTTCTCCCTCTCTCTGTCCCGTTACCTGGGTTCAGCCGTGTGCGAATGCTGAGTGGCAGAGTCTGCCTCTCTGCCAGGCTCAGAAGGCTTCTTCCCTTTAGGGCAATTCTGTTTGTGTCTTACTTCGTGGAGGAGGAATGAGGGTGGCCAGAGATTTTCTGACATGAAATAACTAATGACAGAGCATCTGGAGGAGCTGGTTTCTCGGTGGAAGGAGCCAAAAAGCCGGCATTCCTAAGGTCTCTTTGCGAGCTGCCAGACACTCTGCCGTCATAGGCCTAAGAATTGGCCATTGTGACGGCATGGCAACACTTGGAATCCTAGGACACTGTGGAAGGGCAACTCGCAAACTGGAACGAAGAAGCTTCCAAGCCCAGTGTTCTTTCATGTACCCAAGAGAACGCAAGTGTCTAAGGCTGGTAGCATTGTTGCTGGAGAGCACTGGCATCCTTGTGGGCCTGTCGGCTACTTTCCTGTTTCCGACCCTCTCAGGAAACTCTTCCAAAACGCCGTTGGGACCTGCTTAGAGAGAACAGCTGCGACGTGGATGCACACAACATTAACCTAGATACTATCCCAGGGTCCCAAGCATCCATTTTTCTCTGGAGGGTAAGTACCCCACGCAGGGATTCAAGCAGGGAGTTTGCCTTGTACAACTTACACAGGAAACTGGGAGGAGACGTTGGGTCACTCTGCTTGTGCTCACACTACGTGGCCCGGAGAAGTTATGATGCAGCAGATGGCAACCCCCTTTCTCCACACATGTGCACCCCAAAGAAGCGCTGGGCAGTTGGTGTTCTCAGGCCAAGAGAAGTCCTTGTTCTCGGCTGCACCTGCTCTGTGGTTCAAAGGTTCTTTATCTCTGCTCTTTTGGAAGCCTTTCAGACCTGAACCTATCCTGGGCTGCAGAAGCAAAGAGGCATAGAGGCCTTTCACCCTGAAGGCATGGGCTTGTTTCACAAGGAGAATGTGTCCCTCGCCCCTCCAGGGCTGGAGGCCTGTAAGTTGACACCATTTGTTCTGCCCATGGAAATTACAAGTAGGTGTACTCGGTTTGGGCTGCCTGCTGAAACAGTTTGCAGTCGCCTGCCCTCTGAGTACTAGAACTCAAGTTTGATTCCTTGTTGGTAAACCCGGACTTCGCAGGCTAGATGGGAGCAAACGTGTTAAGCTTGTGGAGAAAGCCTTTGACCAATGGCAATATGCTTGTGCTTGTGGCAGGGATTAGTTAGGAACGCTCCCACTCAGGGTTTTTACCTTACAATCAGCTGTGCCTTTGGGCTGAAGCAGGCGACGTGTCTGTATCACATCCTGGGAAGTAAGGCCTGAGGGGAGTCTGCCACCTGATTGGCCTCCAGTATAGGCAGCTGAGAAAATGGGGCAAGGCTTAGGGAACCCCCTTACAACGAAATGTTTCTATTCAGAAGAGGAGATTTTGCTACCACGCGTCAGCAGCTCCTCTCCCTCAGAGTGCTGTTCCTGTGTAGACTAGGGAAAACCACCACGGTTTCCAGGTTTTGAACGGCTCTTTTCCCAGTTGGTATCATGCGTGAAAGAGCTAGAAGGGCTGATCTCAACCAATCGGCCTGTACACCGTGCGTCCTTGGGGTAGGGCAGTCCTGAGTCAGTGTGTCTCCTGAAGAAAGAGAGCCAAGTTTCCTGCCAGAGGAAAGCACAGCGAGGGCCTGGTGCTTTCTCTAGGAAATTCAAGTGGGCTTGAAAGGTGAGGCCTAGGCTCTATTGAGGAAAAGCTCGTGCTTACGGCTATCTTTCTCCCTCTCTCTGTCCCATACCCTGGGCTCAGGCGTGTGGGAATGCTGAGTGGCTGAGTCTGCCTCTCTGCCAGGCTCAGAAGGCTTCTTCCCTTTAGGGCAATTCTGTTTGTGTCTTACTTCGTGGAGGAGGAATGAGGGTGGCCAGAGATTTTCTGACATGAAATAACTAATGACAGAGCATCTGGAGGAGCTGGAAGGAGCCAAAAAGCCAGCAGTCCTAAGGTGTCTGTGAGAGCTGCCAGGCACTCTGCCGTCCTATGCCTAAGCACTGGCCATTGTGACGACATGGCAACACTTGGAATCCTAGGACACAGTGGAAGTGCGACTCTCAAACGGAATGGAAGAAGCTTCCAAGCCCAGTGTTCTTTCCTGTACCATAGAGAACGCAAAGGTCTGAGGCTTGTAGCCTTTTTCCTGGAGAGCACTGTCACCTCGTGGGGCTGTCGGCTACTTTCCTGTTTCCGACCCTCTCAGGAAACTCTTCCAAAAAGCCATTGGGACCCGCTTAGAGAGAGAAGCTGCGAAGTGGATGCACAGAACATTAACGTAGATACCAGCCCAGGGTCCCAAGCTTCCATCATTCTCTTGAGGGTACGTACCCCACGCAGGGATTCAAGCAGGGAGTTTGCCTTGTACAACTTACACAGGAAATTGTGATGAGAAGTAGGCCACTCTGCTTGTGCTCACCCTACGTGTCCCAGAGAAGTTATGACGTAGCAGATATCAACCCCCTTTCTCTACACATGTGGACCCCAAAGAAGCGGTGCGCAGTGGGTGTTCTCAGGCCAAGTTCAGTCCTTGTTCTGGGCTGCACCTGCTCTGTGGTTCAAAGGTTCTTTGACTCTGCTCCTTTGGAAGCCTTTCAGACCTGACCCTATCCCTTGGCTGCAGAAGCAAAGAGGCATAGAGGCCTTTCACCCTGAAGGCATGGGCTTGTTTCACATGGAGAATGTGTCCGTCGCCCCGCCTGGGCTAGGGGCGTGTAGGTTGACACCATTTGTTCTGCCAATGGAAATTACAAGTAGGTGTACTCGGTTTGGGCTGCCTGCCGAAACAGTTTGCAGCCGCCAGCCCTCTGAGTACTAGTCCTCAAGTTTGATTCCTAGCTAGGTAAACCCGGACTTCGGAGGCTAGATGGGAGCAAACGTGTTAAGCTTGTGGAGAAAGCCTTTGACCAATGGCAATATGCTTGTGCTTGTGGCAGGGATTAGGCAGGAACTCTCCCACTCAGGGTTTTTACCTTACGATAAGCTGTGCCTTTGGGCTGAAGCAGGCGACGTGTCTGTATCACATCCTGGGAAGTAGGGCCTGAGGGGAGTCTGCCACCTGATTGGCCTCCTTTATAGGCTGCTGAGAAAATGGGGCACGGCTTACGGAACCCGCTGACAACGAAATGTTTCTATTCAGAAGAGGAGATTTTGCTACCACGCGTCAGCAGCTCCTCTCCCTCACAGTGCTGTTCCTGTGTAGACTAGGGAAAACCACCACGGTTTCCAGGTTTTGAACGGCTCTTTTCCCAGTTGGTATCATCCGTGAAAGAGCTAGAAGGGCTGATCTCAACCAATCGGCCTGCACACCGTGAGTCCTTGGGGTAGGGCAGTCCTGAGTCAGTGTGTCTCCTGAAGAAAGAGAGCCAAGTTTCCTGCCAGAGGAAAGCACAGCGAGGCCTGGTGCTTTCTCTAGGAAATTCAAGTGGGCTTGAAAGGTGAGGCCTAGGCTCTCTTGAGGAAAAGCTCGTGCTTACGGCTATCTTTCTCCCTCTCTCTGTCCCGTTACCTGGGTTCAGCCGTGTGCGAATGCTGAGTGGCAGAGTCTGCCTCTCTGCCAGGCTCAGAAGGCTTCTTCCCTTTAGGGCAATTCTGTTTGTGTCTTACTTCGTGGAGGAGGAATGAGGGTGGCCAGAGATTTTCTGACATGAAATAACTAATGACAGAGCATCTGGAGGAGCTGGTTTCTCGGTGGAAGGAGCCAAAAAGCCGGCATTCCTAAGGTCTCTTTGCGAGCTGCCAGACACTCTGCCGTCATAGGCCTAAGAATTGGCCATTGTGACGGCATGGCAACACTTGGAATCCTAGGACACTGTGGAAGGGCAACTCGCAAACTGGAACGAAGAAGCTTCCAAGCCCAGTGTTCTTTCATGTACCCAAGAGAACGCAAGTGTCTAAGGCTGGTAGCATTGTTGCTGGAGAGCACTGGCATCCTTGTGGGCCTGTCGGCTACTTTCCTGTTTCCGACCCTCTCAGGAAACTCTTCCAAAACGCCGTTGGGACCTGCTTAGAGAGAACAGCTGCGACGTGGATGCACACAACATTAACCTAGATACTATCCCAGGGTCCCAAGCATCCATTTTTCTCTGGAGGGTAAGTACCCCACGCAGGGATTCAAGCAGGGAGTTTGCCTTGTACAACTTACACAGGAAACTGGGAGGAGACGTTGGGTCACTCTGCTTGTGCTCACACTACGTGGCCCGGAGAAGTTATGATGCAGCAGATGGCAACCCCCTTTCTCCACACATGTGCACCCCAAAGAAGCGCTGGGCAGTTGGTGTTCTCAGGCCAAGAGAAGTCCTTGTTCTCGGCTGCACCTGCTCTGTGGTTCAAAGGTTCTTTATCTCTGCTCTTTTGGAAGCCTTTCAGACCTGACCCTATCCTGGGCTGCAGAAGCAAAGAGGCATAGAGGCCTTTCACCCTGAAGGCATGGGCTTGTTTCACAAGGAGAATGTGTCCCTCGCCCCTCCAGGGCTGGAGGCCTGTAAGTTGACACCATTTGTTCTGCCCATGGAAATTACAAGTAGGTGTACTCGGTTTGGGCTGCCTGCTGAAACAGTTTGCAGTCGCCTGCCCTCTGAGTACTAGAACTCAAGTTTGATTCCTTGTTGGTAAACCCGGACTTCGCAGGCTAGATGGGAGCAAACGTGTTAAGCTTGTGGAGAAAGCCTTTGACCAATGGCAATATGCTTGTGCTTGTGGCAGGGATTAGTTAGGAACGCTCCCACTCAGGGTTTTTACCTTACAATCAGCTGTGCCTTTGGGCTGAAGCAGGCGACGTGTCTGTATCACATCCTGGGAAGTAAGGCCTGAGGGGAGTCTGCCACCTGATTGGCCTCCAGTATAGGCAGCTGAGAAAATGGGGCAAGGCTTAGGGAACCCCCTTACAACGAAATGTTTCTATTCAGAAGAGGAGATTTTGCTACCACGCGTCAGCAGCTCCTCTCCCTCAGAGTGCTGTTCCTGTGTAGACTAGGGAAAACCACCACGGTTTCCAGGTTTTGAACGGCTCTTTTCCCAGTTGGTATCATGCGTGAAAGAGCTAGAAGGGCTGATCTCAACCAATCGGCCTGTACACCGTGCGTCCTTGGGGTAGGGCAGTCCTGAGTCAGTGTGTCTCCTGAAGAAAGAGAGCCAAGTTTCCTGCCAGAGGAAAGCACAGCGAGGGCCTGGTGCTTTCTCTAGGAAATTCAAGTGGGCTTGAAAGGTGAGGCCTAGGCTCTATTGAGGAAAAGCTCGTGCTTACGGCTATCTTTCTCCCTCTCTCTGTCCCGTACCCTGGGCTCAGGCCTGTGGGAATGCTGAGTGGCTGAGTCTGCCTCTCTGCCAGGCTCAGAAGGCTTCTTCCCTTTAGGGCAATTCTGTTTGTGTCTTACTTCGTGGAGGAGGAATGAGGGTGGCCAGAGATTTTCTGACATGAAATAACTAATGACAGAGCATCTGGAGGAGCTGGAAGGAGCCAAAAAGCCAGCAGTCCTAAGGTGTCTGTGAGAGCTGCCAGGCACTCTGCCGTCCTATGCCTAAGCACTGGCCATTGTGACGACATGGCAACACTTGGAATCCTAGGACACAGTGGAAGTGCGACTCTCAAACGGAATGGAAGAAGCTTCCAAGCCCAGTGTTCTTTCCTGTACCATAGAGAACGCAAAGGTCTGAGGCTTGTAGCCTTTTTCCTGGAGAGCACTGTCACCTCGTGGGGCTGTCGGCTACTTTCCTGTTTCCGACCCTCTCAGGAAACTCTTCCAAAAAGCCATTGGGACCCGCTTAGAGAGAGAAGCTGCGAAGTGGATGCACAGAACATTAACGTAGATACCAGCCCAGGGTCCCAAGCTTCCATCATTCTCTTGAGGGTACGTACCCCACGCAGGGATTCAAGCAGGGAGTTTGCCTTGTACAACTTACACAGGAAATTGTGATGAGAAGTAGGCCACTCTGCTTGTGCTCACCCTACGTGTCCCAGAGAAGTTATGACGTAGCAGATATCAACCCCCTTTCTCTACACATGTGGACCCCAAAGAAGCGGTGCGCAGTGGGTGTTCTCAGGCCAAGTTCAGTCCTTGTTCTGGGCTGCACCTGCTCTGTGGTTCAAAGGTTCTTTGACTCTGCTCCTTTGGAAGCCTTTCAGACCTGACCCTATCCCTTGGCTGCAGAAGCAAAGAGGCATAGAGGCCTTTCACCCTGAAGGCATGGGCTTGTTTCACATGGAGAATGTGTCCGTCGCCCCGCCTGGGCTAGGGGCGTGTAGGTTGACACCATTTGTTCTGCCAATGGAAATTACAAGTAGGTGTACTCGGTTTGGGCTGCCTGCCGAAACAGTTTGCAGCCGCCAGCCCTCTGAGTACTAGTCCTCAAGTTTGATTCCTAGCTAGGTAAACCCGGACTTCGGAGGCTAGATGGGAGCAAACGTGTTAAGCTTGTGGAGAAAGCCTTTGACCAATGGCAATATGCTTGTGCTTGTGGCAGGGATTAGGCAGGAACTCTCCCACTCGGTTTTTACCTTACGATAAGCTGTGCCTTTGGGCTGAAGCAGGCGACGTGTCTGTATCACATCCTGGGAAGTAGGGCCTGAGGGGAGTCTGCCACCTGATTGGCCTCCTTTATAGGCTGCTGAGAAAATGGGGCACGGCTTACGGAACCCGCTGACAACGAAATGTTTCTATTCAGAAGAGGAGATTTTGCTACCACGCGTCAGCAGCTCCTCTCCCTCACAGTGCTGTTCCTGTGTAGACTAGGGAAAACCACCACGGTTTCCAGGTTTTGAACGGCTCTTTTCCCAGTTGGTATCATCCGTGAAAGAGCTAGAAGGGCTGATCTCAACCAATCGGCCTGCACACCGTGAGTCCTTGGGGTAGGGCAGTCCTGAGTCAGTGTGTCTCCTGAAGAAAGAGAGCCAAGTTTCCTGCCAGAGGAAAGCACAGCGAGGCCTGGTGCTTTCTCTAGGAAATTCAAGTGGGCTTGAAAGGTGAGGCCTAGGCTCTCTTGAGGAAAAGCTCGTGCTTACGGCTATCTTTCTCCCTCTCTCTGTCCCGTTACCTGGGTTCAGCCGTGTGCGAATGCTGAGTGGCAGAGTCTGCCTCTCTGCCAGGCTCAGAAGGCTTCTTCCCTTTAGGGCAATTCTGTTTGTGTCTTACTTCGTGGAGGAGGAATGAGGGTGGCCAGAGATTTTCTGACATGAAATAACTAATGACAGAGCATCTGGAGGAGCTGGTTTCTCGGTGGAAGGAGCCAAAAAGCCGGCATTCCTAAGGTCTCTTTGCGAGCTGCCAGACACTCTGCCGTCATAGGCCTAAGAATTGGCCATTGTGACGGCATGGCAACACTTGGAATCCTAGGACACTGTGGAAGGGCAACTCGCAAACTGGAACGAAGAAGCTTCCAAGCCCAGTGTTCTTTCATGTACCCAAGAGAACGCAAGTGTCTAAGGCTGGTAACATTGTTGCTGGAGAGCACTGGCATCCTTGTGGGCCTGTCGGCTACTTTCCTGTTTCCGACCCTCTCAGGAAACTCTTCCAAAACGCCGTTGGGACCTGCTTAGAGAGAACAGCTGCGACGTGGATGCACACAACATTAACCTAGATACTATCCCAGGGTCCCAAGCATCCATTTTTCTCTGGAGGGTAAGTACCCCACGCAGGGATTCAAGCAGGGAGTTTGCCTTGTACAACTTACACAGGAAACTGGGAGGAGACGTTGGGTCACTCTGCTTGTGCTCACACTACGTGGCCCGGAGAAGTTATGATGCAGCAGATGGCAACCCCCTTTCTCCACACATGTGCACCCCAAAGAAGCGCTGGGCAGTTGGTGTTCTCAGGCCAAGAGAAGTCCTTGTTCTCGGCTGCACCTGCTCTGTGGTTCAAAGGTTCTTTATCTCTGCTCTTTTGGAAGCCTTTCAGACCTGACCCTATCCTGGGCTGCAGAAGCAAAGAGGCATAGAGGCCTTTCACCCTGAAGGCATGGGCTTGTTTCACAAGGAGAATGTGTCCCTCGCCCCTCCAGGGCTGGAGGCCTGTAAGTTGACACCATTTGTTCTGCCCATGGAAATTACAAGTAGGTGTACTCGGTTTGGGCTGCCTGCTGAAACAGTTTGCAGTCGCCTGCCCTCTGAGTACTAGAACTCAAGTTTGATTCCTTGTTGGTAAACCCGGACTTCGCAGGCTAGATGGGAGCAAACGTGTTAAGCTTGTGGAGAAAGCCTTTGACCAATGGCAATATGCTTGTGCTTGTGGCAGGGATTAGTTAGGAACGCTCCCACTCAGGGTTTTTACCTTACAATCAGCTGTGCCTTTGGGCTGAAGCAGGCGACGTGTCTGTATCACATCCTGGGAAGTAAGGCCTGAGGGGAGTCTGCCACCTGATTGGCCTCCAGTATAGGCAGCTGAGAAAATGGGGCAAGGCTTAGGGAACCCCCTTACAACGAAATGTTTCTATTCAGAAGAGGAGATTTTGCTACCACGCGTCAGCAGCTCCTCTCCCTCAGAGTGCTGTTCCTGTGTAGACTAGGGAAAACCACCACGGTTTCCAGGTTTTGAACGGCTCTTTTCCCAGTTGGTATCATCCGTGAAAGAGCTAGAAGGGCTGATCTCAACCAATCGGCCTGCACACCGTGAGTCCTTGGGGTAGGGCAGTCCTGAGTCAGTGTGTCTCCTGAAGAAAGAGAGCCAAGTTTCCTGCCAGAGGAAAGCACAGCGAGGCCTGGTGCTTTCTCTAGGAAATTCAAGTGGGCTTGAAAGGTGAGGCCTAGGCTCTCTTGAGGAAAAGCTCGTGCTTACGGCTATCTTTCTCCCTCTCTCTGTCCCGTTACCTGGGTTCAGCCGTGTGCGAATGCTGAGTGGCAGAGTCTGCCTCTCTGCCAGGCTCAGAAGGCTTCTTCCCTTTAGGGCAATTCTGTTTGTGTCTTACTTCGTGGAGGAGGAATGAGGGTGGCCAGAGATTTTCTGACATGAAATAACTAATGACAGAGCATCTGGAGGAGCTGGAAGGAGCCAAAAAGCCAGCAGTCCTAAGGTGTCTGTGAGAGCTGCCAGGCACTCTGCCGTCCTATGCCTAAGCACTGGCCATTGTGACGACATGGCAACACTAGGAATCCTAGGACACAGTGGAAGTGCGACTCTCAAACGGAATGGAAGAAGCTTCCAAGCCCAGTGTTCTTTCCTGTACCATAGAGAACGCAAAGGTCTGAGGCTTGTAGCCTTTTTCCTGGAGAGCACTGTCACCTCGTGGGGCTGTCGGCTACTTTCCTGTTTCCGACCGTCTCAGGAAACTCTTCCAAAAAGCCATTGGGACCCGCTTAGAGAGAGAAGCTGCGAAGTGGATGCACAGAACATTAACGTAGATACCAGCCCAGGGTCCCAAGCTTCCATCATTCTCTTGAGGGTACGTACCCCACGCAGGGATTCAAGCAGGGAGTTTGCCTTGTACAACTTACACAGGAAATTGTGTTGAGAAGTAGGCCACTCTGCTTGTGCTCACCCTACGTGTCCCAGAGAAGTTATGACGTAGCAGATATCAACCCCCTTTCTCTACACATGTGGACCCCAAAGAAGCGGTGCGCAGTGGGTGTTCTCAGGCCAAGTTCAGTCCTTGTTCTGGGCTGCACCTGCTCTGTGGTTCAAAGGTTCTTTGACTCTGCTCCTTTGGAAGCCTTTCAGACCTGACCCTATCCCTTGGCTGCAGAAGCAAAGAGGCATAGAGGCCTTTCACCCTGAAGGCATGGGCTTGTTTCACATGGAGAATGTGTCCGTCGCCCCTCCTGGGCTAGGGGCGTGTAGGTTGACACCATTTGTTCTGCCAATGGAAATTACAAGTAGGTGTACTCGGTTTGGGCTGCCTGCCGAAACAGTTTGCAGCCGCCAGCCCTCTGAGTACTAGTCCTCAAGTTTGATTCCTAGCTAGGTAAACCCGGACTTCGGAGGCTAGATGGGAGCAAACGTGTTAAGCTTGTGGAGAAAGCCTTTGACCAATGGCAATATGCTTGTGCTTGTGGCAGGGATTAGGCAGGAACTCTCCCACTCGGTTTTTACCTTACGATAAGCTGTGCCTTTGGGCTGAAGCAGGCGACGTGTCTGTATCACATCCTGGGAAGTAGGGCCTGAGGGGAGTCTGCCACCTGATTGGCCTCCTTTATAGGCTGCTGAGAAAATGGGGCACGGCTTACGGAACCCGCTTACAACGAAATGTTTCTATTCAGAAGAGGAGATTTTGCTACCACGCGTCAGCAGCTCCTCTCCCTCAGAGTGCTGTTCCTGTGTAGACTAGGGAAAACCACCACGGTTTCCAGGTTTTGAACGGCTCTTTTCCCAGTTGGTATCATCCGTGAAAGAGCTAGAAGGGCTGATCTCAACCAATCGGCCTGCAAACCGTGAGTCCTTGGGGTAGGGCAGTCCTGAGTCAGTGTGTCTCCTGAAGAAAGAGAGCCAAGTTTCCTGCCAGAGGAAAGCACAGCGAGGCCTGGTGCTTTCTCTAGGAAATTCAAGTGGGCTTGAAAGGTGAGGCCTAGGCTCTCTTGAGGAAAAGCTCGTGCTTACGGCTATCTTTCTCCCTCTCTCTGTCCCGTTACCTGGGCTCAGCCGTGTGCGAATGCTGAGTGGCAGAGTCTGCCTCTCTGCCAGGCTCAGAAGGCTTCTTCCCTTTAGGGCAATTCTGTTTGTGTCTTACTTCGTGGAGGAGGAATGAGGGTGGCCAGAGATTTTCTGACATGAAATAACTAATGACAGAGCATCTGGAGGAGCTGGTTTCTCGGTGGAAGGAGCCAAAAAGCCGGCATTCCTAAGGTCTCTTTGCGAGCTGCCAGACACTCTGCCGTCATAGGCCTAAGAATTGGCCATTGTGACGGCATGGCAACACTTGGAATCCTAGGACACTGTGGAAGGGCAACTCGCAAACTGGAACGAAGAAGCTTCCAAGCCCAGTGTTCTTTCATGTACCCAAGAGAACGCAAGTGTCTAAGGCTGGTAGCATTGTTGCTGGAGAGCACTGGCATCCTTGTGGGCCTGTCGGCTACTTTCCTGTTTCCGACCCTCTCAGGAAACTCTTCCAAAACGCCGTTGGGACCTGCTTAGAGAGAACAGCTGCGACGTGGATGCACACAACATTAACCTAGATACTATCCCAGGGTCCCAAGCATCCATTTTTCTCTGGAGGGTAAGTACCCCACGCAGGGATTCAAGCAGGGAGTTTGCCTTGTACAACTTACACAGGAAACTGGGAGGAGAAGTTGGGTCACTCTGCTTGTGCTCACACTACGTGGCCCGGAGAAGTTATGATGCAGCAGATGGCAACCCCCTTTCTCCACACATGTGCACCCCAAAGAAGCGCTGGGCAGTTGGTGTTCTCAGGCCAAGAGAAGTCCTTGTTCTCGGCTGCACCTGCTCTGTGGTTCAAAGGTTCTTTATCTCTGCTCTTTTGGAAGCCTTTCAGACCTGACCCTATCCTGGGCTGCAGAAGCAAAGAGGCATAGAGGCCTTTCACCCTGAAGGCATGGGCTTGTTTCACAAGGAGAATGTGTCCCTCGCCCCTCCAGGGCTGGAGGCCTGTAAGTTGACACCATTTGTTCTGCCCATGGAAATTACAAGTAGGTGTACTCGGTTTGGGCTGCCTGCTGAAACAGTTTGCAGTCGCCTGCCCTCTGAGTACTAGAACTCAAGTTTGATTCCTTGTTGGTAAACCCGGACTTCGCAGGCTAGATGGGAGCAAACGTGTTAAGCTTGTGGAGAAAGCCTTTGACCAATGGCAATATGCTTGTGCTTGTGGCAGGGATTAGTTAGGAACGCTCCCACTCAGGGTTTTTACCTTACAATCAGCTGTGCCTTTGGGCTGAAGCAGGCGACGTGTCTGTATCACATCCTGGGAAGTAAGGCCTGAGGGGAGTCTGCCACCTGATTGGCCTCCAGTATAGGCAGCTGAGAAAATGGGGCAAGGCTTAGGGAACCCCCTTACAACGAAATGTTTCTATTCAGAAGAGGAGATTTTGCTACCACGCGTCAGCAGCTCCTCTCCCTCAGAGTGCTGTTCCTGTGTAGACTAGGGAAAACCACCACGGTTTCCAGGTTTTGAACGGCTCTTTTCCCAGTTGGTATCATGCGTGAAAGAGCTAGAAGGGCTGATCTCAACCAATCGGCCTGTACACCGTGCGTCCTTGGGGTAGGGCAGTCCTGAGTCAGTGTGTCTCCTGAAGAAAGAGAGCCAAGTTTCCTGCCAGAGGAAAGCACAGCGAGGGCCTGGTGCTTTCTCTAGGAAATTCAAGTGGGCTTGAAAGGTGAGGCCTAGGCTCTATTGAGGAAAAGCTCGTGCTTACGGCTATCTTTCTCCCTCTCTCTGTCCCGTACCCTGGGCTCAGGCGTGTGGGAATGCTGAGTGGCTGAGTCTGCCTCTCTGCCAGGCTCAGAAGGCTTCTTCCCTTTAGGGCAATTCTGTTTGTGTTTAATTCGTGGAGGAGGAATGAGGGTGGCCAGAGATTTTCTGACATGAAATAACTAATGACAGAGCATCTGGAGGAGCTGGAAGGAGCCAAAAAGCCAGCAGTCCTAAGGTGTCTGTGAGAGCTGCCAGGCACTCTGCCGTCCTATGCCTAAGCACTGGCCATTGTGACGACATGGCAACACTTGGAATCCTAGGACACAGTGGAAGTGCGACTCTCAAACGGAATGGAAGAAGCTTCCAAGCCCAGTGTTCTTTCCTGTACCATAGAGAACGCAAAGGTCTGAGGCTTGTAGCCTTTTTCCTGGAGAGCACTGTCACCTCGTGGGGCTGTCGGCTACTTTCCTGTTTCCGACCCTCTCAGGAAACTCTTCCAAAAAGCCATTGGGACCCGCTTAGAGAGAGAAGCTGCGAAGTGGATGCACAGAACATTAACGTAGATACCAGCCCAGGGTCCCAAGCTTCCATCATTCTCTTGAGGGTACGTACCCCACGCAGGGATTCAAGCAGGGAGTTTGCCTTGTACAACTTACACAGGAAATTGTGATGAGAAGTAGGCCACTCTGCTTGTGCTCACCCTACGTGTCCCAGAGAAGTTATGACGTAGCAGATATCAACCCCCTTTCTCTACACATGTGGACCCCAAAGAAGCGGTGCGCAGTGGGTGTTCTCAGGCCAAGTTCAGTCCTTGTTCTGGGCTGCACCTGCTCTGTGGTTCAAAGGTTCTTTGACTCTGCTCCTTTGGAAGCCTTTCAGA
The DNA here is from genome assembly GCF_028021215.1 of Eschrichtius robustus. Lineage (NCBI taxonomy): Eukaryota > Metazoa > Chordata > Mammalia > Artiodactyla > Eschrichtiidae > Eschrichtius > Eschrichtius robustus. The sequence continues at coordinate 62,523,362 of NC_090837.1, forward strand.
CCTGACCCTATCCCTTGGCTGCAGAAGCAAAGAGGCATAGAGGCCTTTCACCCTGAAGGCATGGGCTTGTTTCACATGGAGAATGTGTCCGTCGCCCCTCCTGGGCTAGGGGCGTGTAGGTTGACACCATTTGTTCTGCCAATGGAAATTACAAGTAGGTGTACTCGGTTTGGGCTGCCTGCCGAAACAGTTTGCAGCCGCCAGCCCTCTGAGTACTAGTCCTCAAGTTTGATTCCTAGCTAGGTAAACCCGGACTTCGGAGGCTAGATGGGAGCAAACGTGTTAAGCTTGTGGAGAAAGCCTTTGACCAATGGCAATATGCTTGTGCTTGTGGCAGGGATTAGGCAGGAACTCTCCCACTCGGTTTTTACCTTACGATAAGCTGTGCCTTTGGGCTGAAGCAGGCGACGTGTCTGTATCACATCCTGGGAAGTAGGGCCTGAGGGGAGTCTGCCACCTGATTGGCCTCCTTTATAGGCTGCTGAGAAAATGGGGCACGGCTTACGGAACCCGCTGACAACGAAATGTTTCTATTCAGAAGAGGAGATTTTGCTACCACGCGTCAGCAGCTCCTCTCCCTCACAGTGCTGTTCCTGTGTAGACTAGGGAAAACCACCACGGTTTCCAGGTTTTGAACGGCTCTTTTCCCAGTTGGTATCATCCGTGAAAGAGCTAGAAGGGCTGATCTCAACCAATCGGCCTGCACACCGTGAGTCCTTGGGGTAGGGCAGTCCTGAGTCAGTGTGTCTCCTGAAGAAAGAGAGCCAAGTTTCCTGCCAGAGGAAAGCACAGCGAGGCCTGGTGCTTTCTCTAGGAAATTCAAGTGGGCTTGAAAGGTGAGGCCTAGGCTCTCTTGAGGAAAAGCTCGTGCTTACGGCTTTCTCCCTCTCTCTGTCCCGTTACCTGGGTTCAGCCGTGTGCGAATGCTGAGTGGCAGAGTCTGCCTCTCTGCCAGGCTCAGAAGGCTTCTTCCCTTTAGGGCAATTCTGTTTGTGTCTTACTTCGTGGAGGAGGAATGAGGGTGGCCAGAGATTTTCTGACATGAAATAACTAATGACAGAGCATCTGGAGGAGCTGGAAGGAGCCAAAAAGCCAGCAGTCCTAAGGTGTCTGTGAGAGCTGCCAGGCACTCTGCCGTCCTATGCCTAAGCACTGGCCATTGTGACGACATGGCAACACTAGGAATCCTAGGACACAGTGGAAGTGCGACTCTCAAACGGAATGGAAGAAGCTTCCAAGCCCAGTGTTCTTTCCTGTACCATAGAGAACGCAAAGGTCTGAGGCTTGTAGCCTTTTTCCTGGAGAGCACTGTCACCTCGTGGGGCTGTCGGCTACTTTCCTGTTTCCGACCCTCTCAGGAAACTCTTCCAAAAAGCCATTGGGACCCGCTTAGAGAGAGAAGCTGCGAAGTGGATGCACAGAACATTAACGTAGATACCAGCCCAGGGTCCCAAGCTTCCATCATTCTCTTGAGGGTACGTACCCCACGCAGGGATTCAAGCAGGGAGTTTGCCTTGTACAACTTACACAGGAAATTGTGATGAGAAGTAGGCCACTCTGCTTGTGCTCACCCTACGTGTCCCAGAGAAGTTATGACGTAGCAGATATCAACCCCCTTTCTCTACACATGTGGACCCCAAAGAAGCGGTGCGCAGTGGGTGTTCTCAGGCCAAGTTCAGTCCTTGTTCTGGGCTGCACCTGCTCTGTGGTTCAAAGGTTCTTTGACTCTGCTCCTTTGGAAGCCTTTCAGACCTGACCCTATCCCTTGGCTGCAGAAGCAAAGAGGCATAGAGGCCTTTCACCCTGAAGGCATGGGCTTGTTTCACATGGAGAATGTGTCCGTCGCCCCTCCTGGGCTAGGGGCGTGTAGGTTGACACCATTTGTTCTGCCAATGGAAATTACAAGTAGGTGTACTCGGTTTGGGCTGCCTGCCGAAACAGTTTGCAGCCGCCAGCCCTCTGAGTACTAGTCCTCAAGTTTGATTCCTAGCTAGGTAAACCCGGACTTCGGAGGCTAGATGGGAGCAAACGTGTTAAGCTTGTGGAGAAAGCCTTTGACCAATGGCAATATGCTTGTGCTTGTGGCAGGGATTAGGCAGGAACTCTCCCACTCGGTTTTTACCTTACGATAAGCTGTGCCTTTGGGCTGAAGCAGGCGACGTGTCTGTATCACATCCTGGGAAGTAGGGCCTGAGGGGAGTCTGCCACCTGATTGGCCTCCTTTATAGGCTGCTGAGAAAATGGGGCACGGCTTACGGAACCCGCTGACAACGAAATGTTTCTATTCAGAAGAGGAGATTTTGCTACCACGCGTCAGCAGCTCCTCTCCCTCACAGTGCTGTTCCTGTGTAGACTAGGGAAAACCACCACGGTTTCCAGGTTTTGAACGGCTCTTTTCCCAGTTGGTATCATCCGTGAAAGAGCTAGAAGGGCTGATCTCAACCAATCGGCCTGCACACCGTGAGTCCTTGGGGTAGGGCAGTCCTGAGTCAGTGTGTCTCCTGAAGAAAGAGAGCCAAGTTTCCTGCCAGAGGAAAGCACAGCGAGGCCTGGTGCTTTCTCTAGGAAATTCAAGTGGGCTTGAAAGGTGAGGCCTAGGCTCTCTTGAGGAAAAGCTCGTGCTTACGGCTATCTTTCTCCCTCTCTCTGTCCCGTTACCTGGGTTCAGCCGTGTGCGAATGCTGAGTGGCAGAGTCTGCCTCTCTGCCAGGCTCAGAAGGCTTCTTCCCTTTAGGGCAATTCTGTTTGTGTCTTACTTCGTGGAGGAGGAATGAGGGTGGCCAGAGATTTTCTGACATGAAATAACTAATGACAGAGCATCTGGAGGAGCTGGTTTCTCGGTGGAAGGAGCCAAAAAGCCGGCATTCCTAAGGTCTCTTTGCGAGCTGCCAGACACTCTGCCGTCATAGGCCTAAGAATTGGCCATTGTGACGGCATGGCAACACTTGGAATCCTAGGACACTGTGGAAGGGCAACTCGCAAACTGGAACGAAGAAGCTTCCAAGCCCAGTGTTCTTTCATGTACCCAAGAGAACGCAAGTGTCTAAGGCTGGTAGCATTGTTGCTGGAGAGCACTGGCATCCTTGTGGGCCTGTCGGCTACTTTCCTGTTTCCGACCCTCTCAGGAAACTCTTCCAAAACGCCGTTGGGACCTGCTTAGAGAGAACAGCTGCGACGTGGATGCACACAACATTAACCTAGATACTATCCCAGGGTCCCAAGCATCCATTTTTCTCTGGAGGGTAAGTACCCCACGCAGGGATTCAAGCAGGGAGTTTGCCTTGTACAACTTACACAGGAAACTGGGAGGAGACGTTGGGTCACTCTGCTTGTGCTCACACTACGTGGCCCGGAGAAGTTATGATGCAGCAGATGGCAACCCCCTTTCTCCACACATGTGCACCCCAAAGAAGCGCTGGGCAGTTGGTGTTCTCAGGCCAAGAGAAGTCCTTGTTCTCGGCTGCACCTGCTCTGTGGTTCAAAGGTTCTTTATCTCTGCTCTTTTGGAAGCCTTTCAGACCTGACCCTATCCTGGGCTGCAGAAGCAAAGAGGCATAGAGGCCTTTCACCCTGAAGGCATGGGCTTGTTTCACAAGGAGAATGTGTCCCTCGCCCCTCCAGGGCTGGAGGCCTGTAAGTTGACACCATTTGTTCTGCCCATGGAAATTACAAGTAGGTGTACTCGGTTTGGGCTGCCTGCTGAAACAGTTTGCAGTCGCCTGCCCTCTGAGTACTAGAACTCAAGTTTGATTCCTTGTTGGTAAACCCGGACTTCGCAGGCTAGATGGGAGCAAACGTGTTAAGCTTGTGGAGAAAGCCTTTGACCAATGGCAATATGCTTGTGCTTGTGGCAGGGATTAGTTAGGAACGCTCCCACTCAGGGTTTTTACCTTACAATCAGCTGTGCCTTTGGGCTGAAGCAGGCGACGTGTCTGTATCACATCCTGGGAAGTAAGGCCTGAGGGGAGTCTGCCACCTGATTGGCCTCCAGTATAGGCAGCTGAGAAAATGGGGCAAGGCTTAGGGAACCCCCTTACAACGAAATGTTTCTATTCAGAAGAGGAGATTTTGCTACCACGCGTCAGCAGCTCCTCTCCCTCAGAGTGCTGTTCCTGTGTAGACTAGGGAAAACCACCACGGTTTCCAGGTTTTGAACGGCTCTTTTCCCAGTTGGTATCATGCGTGAAAGAGCTAGAAGGGCTGATCTCAACCAATCGGCCTGTACACCGTGCGTCCTTGGGGTAGGGCAGTCCTGAGTCAGTGTGTCTCCTGAAGAAAGAGAGCCAAGTTTCCTGCCAGAGGAAAGCACAGCGAGGGCCTGGTGCTTTCTCTAGGAAATTCAAGTGGGCTTGAAAGGTGAGGCCTAGGCTCTATTGAGGAAAAGCTCGTGCTTACGGCTATCTTTCTCCCTCTCTCTGTCCCGTACCCTGGGCTCAGGCCTGTGGGAATGCTGAGTGGCTGAGTCTGCCTCTCTGCCAGGCTCAGAAGGCTTCTTCCCTTTAGGGCAATTCTGTTTGTGTCTTACTTCGTGGAGGAGGAATGAGGGTGGCCAGAGATTTTCTGACATGAAATAACTAATGACAGAGCATCTGGAGGAGCTGGAAGGAGCCAAAAAGCCAGCAGTCCTAAGGTGTCTGTGAGAGCTGCCAGGCACTCTGCCGTCCTATGCCTAAGCACTGGCCATTGTGACGACATGGCAACACTAGGAATCCTAGGACACAGTGGAAGTGCGACTCTCAAACGGAATGGAAGAAGCTTCCAAGCCCAGTGTTCTTTCCTGTACCATAGAGAACGCAAAGGTCTGAGGCTTGTAGCCTTTTTCCTGGAGAGCACTGTCACCTCGTGGGGCTGTCGGCTACTTTCCTGTTTCCGACCCTCTCAGGAAACTCTTCCAAAAAGCCATTGGGACCCGCTTAGAGAGAGAAGCTGCGAAGTGGATGCACAGAACATTAACGTAGATACCAGCCCAGGGTCCCAAGCTTCCATCATTCTCTTGAGGGTACGTACCCCACGCAGGGATTCAAGCAGGGAGTTTGCCTTGTACAACTTACACAGGAAATTGTGATGAGAAGTAGGCCACTCTGCTTGTGCTCACCCTACGTGTCCCAGAGAAGTTATGACGTAGCAGATATCAACCCCCTTTCTCTACACATGTGGACCCCAAAGAAGCGGTGCGCAGTGGGTGTTCTCAGGCCAAGTTCAGTCCTTGTTCTGGGCTGCACCTGCTCTGTGGTTCAAAGGTTCTTTGACTCTGCTCCTTTGGAAGCCTTTCAGACCTGACCCTATCCCTTGGCTGCAGAAGCAAAGAGGCATAGAGGCCTTTCACCCTGAAGGCATGGGCTTGTTTCACATGGAGAATGTGTCCGTCGCCCCTCCTGGGCTAGGGGCGTGTAGGTTGACACCATTTGTTCTGCCAATGGAAATTACAAGTAGGTGTACTCGGTTTGGGCTGCCTGCCGAAACAGTTTGCAGCCGCCAGCCCTCTGAGTACTAGTCCTCAAGTTTGATTCCTAGCTAGGTAAACCCGGACTTCGGAGGCTAGATGGGAGCAAACGTGTTAAGCTTGTGGAGAAAGCCTTTGACCAATGGCAATATGCTTGTGCTTGTGGCAGGGATTAGGCAGGAACTCTCCCACTCGGTTTTTACCTTACGATAAGCTGTGCCTTTGGGCTGAAGCAGGCGACGTGTCTGTATCACATCCTGGGAAGTAGGGCCTGAGGGGAGTCTGCCACCTGATTGGCCTCCTTTATAGGCTGCTGAGAAAATGGGGCACGGCTTACGGAACCCGCTTACAACGAAATGTTTCTATTCAGAAGAGGAGATTTTGCTACCACGCGTCAGCAGCTCCTCTCCCTCACAGTGCTGTTCCTGTGTAGACTAGGGAAAACCACCACGGTTTCCAGGTTTTGAACGGCTCTTTTCCCAGTTGGTATCATCCGTGAAAGAGCTAGAAGGGCTGATCTCAACCAATCGGCCTGCACACCGTGAGTCCTTGGGGTAGGGCAGTCCTGAGTCAGTGTGTCTCCTGAAGAAAGAGAGCCAAGTTTCCTGCCAGAGGAAAGCACAGCGAGGCCTGGTGCTTTCTCTAGGAAATTCAAGTGGGCTTGAAAGGTGAGGCCTAGGCTCTCTTGAGGAAAAGCTCGTGCTTACGGCTATCTTTCTCCCTCTCTCTGTCCCGTTACCTGGGCTCAGCCGTGTGCGAATGCTGAGTGGCAGAGTCTGCCTCTCTGCCAGGCTCAGAAGGCTTCTTCCCTTTAGGGCAATTCTGTTTGTGTCTTACTTCGTGGAGGAGGAATGAGGGTGGCCAGAGATTTTCTGACATGAAATAACTAATGACAGAGCATCTGGAGGAGCTGGTTTCTCGGTGGAAGGAGCCAAAAAGCCGGCATTCCTAAGGTCTCTTTGCGAGCTGCCAGACACTCTGCCGTCATAGGCCTAAGAATTGGCCATTGTGACGGCATGGCAACACTTGGAATCCTAGGACACTGTGGAAGGGCAACTCGCAAACTGGAACGAAGAAGCTTCCAAGCCCAGTGTTCTTTCATGTACCCAAGAGAACGCAAGTGTCTAAGGCTGGTAGCATTGTTGCTGGAGAGCACTGGCATCCTTGTGGGCCTGTCGGCTACTTTCCTGTTTCCGACCCTCTCAGGAAACTCTTCCAAAACGCCGTTGGGACCTGCTTAGAGAGAACAGCTGCGACGTGGATGCACACAACATTAACCTAGATACTATCCCAGGGTCCCAAGCATCCATTTTTCTCTGGAGGGTAAGTACCCCACGCAGGGATTCAAGCAGGGAGTTTGCCTTGTACAACTTACACAGGAAACTGGGAGGAGACGTTGGGTCACTCTGCTTGTGCTCACACTACGTGGCCCGGAGAAGTTATGATGCAGCAGATGGCAACCCCCTTTCTCCACACATGTGCACCCCAAAGAAGCGCTGGGCAGTTGGTGTTCTCAGGCCAAGAGAAGTCCTTGTTCTCGGCTGCACCTGCTCTGTGGTTCAAAGGTTCTTTATCTCTGCTCTTTTGGAAGCCTTTCAGACCTGACCCTATCCTGGGCTGCAGAAGCAAAGAGGCATAGAGGCCTTTCACCCTGAAGGCATGGGCTTGTTTCACAAGGAGAATGTGTCCCTCGCCCCTCCAGGGCTGGAGGCCTGTAAGTTGACACCATTTGTTCTGCCCATGGAAATTACAAGTAGGTGTACTCGGTTTGGGCTGCCTGCTGAAACAGTTTGCAGTCGCCTGCCCTCTGAGTACTAGAACTCAAGTTTGATTCCTTGTTGGTAAACCCGGACTTCGCAGGCTAGATGGGAGCAAACGTGTTAAGCTTGTGGAGAAAGCCTTTGACCAATGGCAATATGCTTGTGCTTGTGGCAGGGATTAGTTAGGAACGCTCCCACTCAGGGTTTTTACCTTACAATCAGCTGTGCCTTTGGGCTGAAGCAGGCGACGTGTCTGTATCACATCCTGGGAAGTAAGGCCTGAGGGGAGTCTGCCACCTGATTGGCCTCCAGTATAGGCAGCTGAGAAAATGGGGCAAGGCTTAGGGAACCCCCTTACAACGAAATGTTTCTATTCAGAAGAGGAGATTTTGCTACCACGCGTCAGCAGCTCCTCTCCCTCAGAGTGCTGTTCCTGTGTAGACTAGGGAAAACCACCACGGTTTCCAGGTTTTGAACGGCTCTTTTCCCAGTTGGTATCATGCGTGAAAGAGCTAGAAGGGCTGATCTCAACCAATCGGCCTGTACACCGTGCGTCCTTGGGGTAGGGCAGTCCTGAGTCAGTGTGTCTCCTGAAGAAAGAGAGCCAAGTTTCCTGCCAGAGGAAAGCACAGCGAGGGCCTGGTGCTTTCTCTAGGAAATTCAAGTGGGCTTGAAAGGTGAGGCCTAGGCTCTATTGAGGAAAAGCTCGTGCTTACGGCTATCTTTCTCCCTCTCTCTGTCCCGTACCCTGGGCTCAGGCGTGTGGGAATGCTGAGTGGCTGAGTCTGCCTCTCTGCCAGGCTCAGAAGGCTTCTTCCCTTTAGGGCAATTCTGTTTGTGTCTTACTTCGTGGAGGAGGAATGAGGGTGGCCAGAGATTTTCTGACATGAAATAACTAATGACAGAGCATCTGGAGGAGCTGGAAGGAGCCAAAAAGCCAGCAGTCCTAAGGTGTCTGTGAGAGCTGCCAGGCACTCTGCCGTCCTATGCCTAAGCACTGGCCATTGTGACGACATGGCAACACTAGGAATCCTAGGACACAGTGGAAGTGCGACTCTCAAACGGAATGGAAGAAGCTTCCAAGCCCAGTGTTCTTTCCTGTACCATAGAGAACGCAAAGGTCTGAGGCTTGTAGCCTTTTTCCTGGAGAGCACTGTCACCTCGTGGGGCTGTCGGCTACTTTCCTGTTTCCGACCCTCTCAGGAAACTCTTCCAAAAAGCCATTGGGACCCGCTTAGAGAGAGAAGCTGCGAAGTGGATGCACAGAACATTAACGTAGATACCAGCCCAGGGTCCCAAGCTTCCATCATTCTCTTGAGGGTACGTACCCCACGCAGGGATTCAAGCAGGGAGTTTGCCTTGTACAACTTACACAGGAAATTGTGATGAGAAGTAGGCCACTCTGCTTGTGCTCACCCTACGTGTCCCAGAGAAGTTATGACGTAGCAGATATCAACCCCCTTTCTCTACACATGTGGACCCCAAAGAAGCGGTGCGCAGTGGGTGTTCTCAGGCCAAGTTCAGTCCTTGTTCTGGGCTGCACCTGCTCTGTGGTTCAAAGGTTCTTTGACTCTGCTCCTTTGGAAGCCTTTCAGACCTGACCCTATCCCTTGGCTGCAGAAGCAAAGAGGCATAGAGGCCTTTCACCCTGAAGGCATGGGCTTGTTTCACATGGAGAATGTGTCCGTCGCCCCTCCTGGGCTAGGGGCGTGTAGGTTGACACCATTTGTTCTGCCAATGGAAATTACAAGTAGGTGTACTCGGTTTGGGCTGCCTGCCGAAACAGTTTGCAGCCGCCAGCCCTCTGAGTACTAGTCCTCAAGTTTGATTCCTAGCTAGGTAAACCCGGACTTCGGAGGCTAGATGGGAGCAAACGTGTTAAGCTTGTGGAGAAAGCCTTTGACCAATGGCAATATGCTTGTGCTTGTGGCAGGGATTAGGCAGGAACTCTCCCACTCGGTTTTTACCTTACGATAAGCTGTGCCTTTGGGCTGAAGCAGGCGACGTGTCTGTATCACATCCTGGGAAGTAGGGCCTGAGGGGAGTCTGCCACCTGATTGGCCTCCTTTATAGGCTGCTGAGAAAATGGGGCACGGCTTACGGAACCCGCTTACAACGAAATGTTTCTATTCAGAAGAGGAGATTTTGCTACCACGCGTCAGCAGCTCCTCTCCCTCAGAGTGCTGTTCCTGTGTAGACTAGGGAAAACCACCACGGTTTCCAGGTTTTGAACGGCTCTTTTCCCAGTTGGTATCATCCGTGAAAGAGCTAGAAGGGCTGATCTCAACCAATCGGCCTGCACACCGTGAGTCCTTGGGGTAGGGCAGTCCTGAGTCAGTGTGTCTCCTGAAGAAAGAGAGCCAAGTTTCCTGCCAGAGGAAAGCACAGCGAGGCCTGGTGCTTTCTCTAGGAAATTCAAGTGGGCTTGAAAGGTGAGGCCTAGGCTCTCTTGAGGAAAAGCTCGTGCTTACGGCTATCTTTCTCCCTCTCTCTGTCCCGTTACCTGGGCTCAGCCGTGTGCGAATGCTGAGTGGCAGAGTCTGCCTCTCTGCCAGGCTCAGAAGGCTTCTTCCCTTTAGGGCAATTCTGTTTGTGTCTTACTTCGTGGAGGAGGAATGAGGGTGGCCAGAGATTTTCTGACATGAAATAACTAATGACAGAGCATCTGGAGGAGCTGGTTTCTCGGTGGAAGGAGCCAAAAAGCCGGCATTCCTAAGGTCTCTTTGCGAGCTGCCAGACACTCTGCCGTCATAGGCCTAAGAATTGGCCATTGTGACGGCATGGCAACACTTGGAATCCTAGGACACTGTGGAAGGGCAACTCGCAAACTGGAACGAAGAAGCTTCCAAGCCCAGTGTTCTTTCATGTACCCAAGAGAACGCAAGTGTCTAAGGCTGGTAGCATTGTTGCTGGAGAGCACTGGCATCCTTGTGGGCCTGTCGGCTACTTTCCTGTTTCCGACCCTCTCAGGAAACTCTTCCAAAAAGCCATTGGGACCCGCTTAGAGAGAGAAGCTGCGAAGTGGATGCACAGAACATTAACGTAGATACCAGCCCAGGGTCCCAAGCTTCCATCATTCTCTTGAGGGTACGTACCCCACGCAGGGATTCAAGCAGGGAGTTTGCCTTGTACAACTTACACAGGAAATTGTGTTGAGAAGTAGGCCACTCTGCTTGTGCTCACCCTACGTGTCCCAGAGAAGTTATGACGTAGCAGATATCAACCCCCTTTCTCTACACATGTGGACCCCAAAGAAGCGGTGCGCAGTGGGTGTTCTCAGGCCAAGTTCAGTCCTTGTTCTGGGCTGCACCTGCTCTGTGGTTCAAAGGTTCTTTGACTCTGCTCCTTTGGAAGCCTTTCAGACCTGACCCTATCCCTTGGCTGCAGAAGCAAAGAGGCATAGAGGCCTTTCACCCTGAAGGCATGGGCTTGTTTCACATGGAGAATGTGTCCGTCGCCCCTCCTGGGCTAGGGGCGTGTAGGTTGACACCATTTGTTCTGCCAATGGAAATTACAAGTAGGTGTACTCGGTTTGGGCTGCCTGCCGAAACAGTTTGCAGCCGCCAGCCCTCTGAGTACTAGTCCTCAAGTTTGATTCCTAGCTAGGTAAACCCGGACTTCGGAGGCTAGATGGGAGCAAACGTGTTAAGCTTGTGGAGAAAGCCTTTGACCAATGGCAATATGCTTGTGCTTGTGGCAGGGATTAGGCAGGAACTCTCCCACTCGGTTTTTACCTTACGATAAGCTGTGCCTTTGGGCTGAAGCAGGCGACGTGTCTGTATCACATCCTGGGAAGTAGGGCCTGAGGGGAGTCTGCCACCTGATTGGCCTCCTTTATAGGCTGCTGAGAAAATGGGGCACGGCTTACGGAACCCGCTTACAACGAAATGTTTCTATTCAGAAGAGGAGATTTTGCTACCACGCGTCAGCAGCTCCTCTCCCTCAGAGTGCTGTTCCTGTGTAGACTAGGGAAAACCACCACGGTTTCCAGGTTTTGAACGGCTCTTTTCCCAGTTGGTATCATCCGTGAAAGAGCTAGAAGGGCTGATCTCAACCAATCGGCCTGCAAACCGTGAGTCCTTGGGGTAGGGCAGTCCTGAGTCAGTGTGTCTCCTGAAGAAAGAGAGCCAAGTTTCCTGCCAGAGGAAAGCACAGCGAGGCCTGGTGCTTTCTCTAGGAAATTCAAGTGGGCTTGAAAGGTGAGGCCTAGGCTCTCTTGAGGAAAAGCTCGTGCTTACGGCTATCTTTCTCCCTCTCTCTGTCCCGTTACCTGGGCTCAGCCGTGTGCGAATGCTGAGTGGCAGAGTCTGCCTCTCTGCCAGGCTCAGAAGGCTTCTTCCCTTTAGGGCAATTCTGTTTGTGTCTTACTTCGTGGAGGAGGAATGAGGGTGGCCAGAGATTTTCTGACATGAAATAACTAATGACAGAGCATCTGGAGGAGCTGGAAGGAGCCAAAAAGCCAGCAGTCCTAAGGTGTCTGTGAGAGCTGCCAGGCACTCTGCCGTCCTATGCCTAAGCACTGGCCATTGTGACGACATGGCAACACTAGGAATCCTAGGACACAGTGGAAGTGCGACTCTCAAACGGAATGGAAGAAGCTTCCAAGCCCAGTGTTCTTTCCTGTACCATAGAGAACGCAAAGGTCTGAGGCTTGTAGCCTTTTTCCTGGAGAGCACTGTCACCTCGTGGGGCTGTCGGCTACTTTCCTGTTTCCGACCCTCTCAGGAAACTCTTCCAAAAAGCCATTGGGACCCGCTTAGAGAGAGAAGCTGCGAAGTGGATGCACAGAACATTAACGTAGATACCAGCCCAGGGTCCCAAGCTTCCATCATTCTCTTGAGGGTACGTACCCCACGCAGGGATTCAAGCAGGGAGTTTGCCTTGTACAACTTACACAGGAAATTGTGATGAGAAGTAGGCCACTCTGCTTGTGCTCACCCTACGTGTCCCAGAGAAGTTATGACGTAGCAGATATCAACCCCCTTTCTCTACACATGTGGACCCCAAAGAAGCGGTGCGCAGTGGGTGTTCTCAGGCCAAGTTCAGTCCTTGTTCTGGGCTGCACCTGCTCTGTGGTTCAAAGGTTCTTTGACTCTGCTCCTTTGGAAGCCTTTCAGACCTGACCCTATCCCTTGGCTGCAGAAGCAAAGAGGCATAGAGGCCTTTCACCCTGAAGGCATGGGCTTGTTTCACATGGAGAATGTGTCCGTCGCCCCTCCTGGGCTAGGGGCGTGTAGGTTGACACCATTTGTTCTGCCAATGGAAATTACAAGTAGGTGTACTCGGTTTGGGCTGCCTGCCGAAACAGTTTGCAGCCGCCAGCCCTCTGAGTACTAGTCCTCAAGTTTGATTCCTAGCTAGGTAAACCCGGACTTCGGAGGCTAGATGGGAGCAAACGTGTTAAGCTTGTGGAGAAAGCCTTTGACCAATGGCAATATGCTTGTGCTTGTGGCAGGGATTAGGCAGGAACTCTCCCACTCGGTTTTTACCTTACGATAAGCTGTGCCTTTGGGCTGAAGCAGGCGACGTGTCTGTATCACATCCTGGGAAGTAGGGCCTGAGGGGAGTCTGCCACCTGATTGGCCTCCTTTATAGGCTGCTGAGAAAATGGGGCACGGCTTACGGAACCCGCTTACAACGAAATGTTTCTATTCAGAAGAGGAGATTTTGCTACCACGCGTCAGCAGCTCCTCTCCCTCAGAGTGCTGTTCCTGTGTAGACTAGGGAAAACCACCACGGTTTCCAGGTTTTGAACGGCTCTTTTCCCAGTTGGTATCATCCGTGAAAGAGCTAGAAGGGCTGATCTCAACCAATCGGCCTGCACACCGTGAGTCCTTGGGGTAGGGCAGTCCTGAGTCAGTGTGTCTCCTGAAGAAAGAGAGCCAAGTTTCCTGCCAGAGGAAAGCACAGCGAGGCCTGGTGCTTTCTCTAGGAAATTCAAGTGGGCTTGAAAGGTGAGGCCTAGGCTCTCTTGAGGAAAAGCTCGTGCTTACGGCTATCTTTCTCCCTCTCTCTGTCCCGTTACCTGGGCTCAGCCGTGTGCGAATGCTGAGTGGCAGAGTCTGCCTCTCTGCCAGGCTCAGAAGGCTTCTTCCCTTTAGGGCAATTCTGTTTGTGTCTTACTTCGTGGAGGAGGAATGAGGGTGGCCAGAGATTTTCTGACATGAAATAACTAATGACAGAGCATCTGGAGGAGCTGGTTTCTCGGTGGAAGGAGCCAAAAAGCCGGCATTCCTAAGGTCTCTTTGCGAGCTGCCAGACACTCTGCCGTCATAGGCCTAAGAATTGGCCATTGTGACGGCATGGCAACACTTGGAATCCTAGGACACTGTGGAAGGGCAACTCGCAAACTGGAACGAAGAAGCTTCCAAGCCCAGTGTTCTTTCATGTACCCAAGAGAACGCAAGTGTCTAAGGCTGGTAGCATTGTTGCTGGAGAGCACTGGCATCCTTGTGGGCCTGTCGGCTACTTTCCTGTTTCCGACCCTCTCAGGAAACTCTTCCAAAAAGCCATTGGGACCCGCTTAGAGAGAGAAGCTGCGAAGTGGATGCACAGAACATTAACGTAGATACCAGCCCAGGGTCCCAAGCTTCCATCATTCTCTTGAGGGTACGTACCCCACGCAGGGATTCAAGCAGGGAGTTTGCCTTGTACAACTTACACAGGAAATTGTGTTGAGAAGTAGGCCACTCTGCTTGTGCTCACCCTACGTGTCCCAGAGAAGTTATGACGTAGCAGATATCAACCCCCTTTCTCTACACATGTGGACCCCAAAGAAGCGGTGCGCAGTGGGTGTTCTCAGGCCAAGTTCAGTCCTTGTTCTGGGCTGCACCTGCTCTGTGGTTCAAAGGTTCTTTGACTCTGCTCCTTTGGAAGCCTTTCAGACCTGACCCTATCCCTTGGCTGCAGAAGCAAAGAGGCATAGAGGCCTTTCACCCTGAAGGCATGGGCTTGTTTCACATGGAGAATGTGTCCGTCGCCCCTCCTGGGCTAGGGGCGTGTAGGTTGACACCATTTGTTCTGCCAATGGAAATTACAAGTAGGTGTACTCGGTTTGGGCTGCCTGCCGAAACAGTTTGCAGCCGCCAGCCCTCTGAGTACTAGTCCTCAAGTTTGATTCCTAGCTAGGTAAACCCGGACTTCGGAGGCTAGATGGGAGCAAACGTGTTAAGCTTGTGGAGAAAGCCTTTGACCAATGGCAATATGCTTGTGCTTGTGGCAGGGATTAGGCAGGAACTCTCCCACTCGGTTTTTACCTTACGATAAGCTGTGCCTTTGGGCTGAAGCAGGCGACGTGTCTGTATCACATCCTGGGAAGTAGGGCCTGAGGGGAGTCTGCCACCTGATTGGCCTCCTTTATAGGCTGCTGAGAAAATGGGGCACGGCTTACGGAACCCGCTTACAACGAAATGTTTCTATTCAGAAGAGGAGATTTTGCTACCACGCGTCAGCAGCTCCTCTCCCTCAGAGTGCTGTTCCTGTGTAGACTAGGGAAAACCACCACGGTTTCCAGGTTTTGAACGGCTCTTTTCCCAGTTGGTATCATCCGTGAAAGAGCTAGAAGGGCTGATCTCAACCAATCGGCCTGCAAACCGTGAGTCCTTGGGGTAGGGCAGTCCTGAGTCAGTGTGTCTCCTGAAGAAAGAGAGCCAAGTTTCCTGCCAGAGGAAAGCACAGCGAGGCCTGGTGCTTTCTCTAGGAAATTCAAGTGGGCTTGAAAGGTGAGGCCTAGGCTCTCTTGAGGAAAAGCTCGTGCTTACGGCTATCTTTCTCCCTCTCTCTGTCCCGTTACCTGGGCTCAGCCGTGTGCGAATGCTGAGTGGCAGAGTCTGCCTCTCTGCCAGGCTCAGAAGGCTTCTTCCCTTTAGGGCAATTCTGTTTGTGTCTTACTTCGTGGAGGAGGAATGAGGGTGGCCAGAGATTTTCTGACATGAAATAACTAATGACAGAGCATCTGGAGGAGCTGGTTTCTCGGTGGAAGGTGCCAAAAAGCCGGCATTCCTAAGGTCTCTTTGCGAGCTGCCAGACACTCTGCCGTCATAGGCCTAAGAATTGGCCATTGTGACGGCATGGCAACACTTGGAATCCTAGGACACTGTGGAAGGGCAACTCGCAAACTGGAACGAAGAAGCTTCCAAGCCCAGTGTTCTTTCATGTACCCAAGAGAACGCAAGTGTCTAAGGCTGGTAGCATTGTTGCTGGAGAGCACTGGCATCCTTGTGGGCCTGTCGGCTACTTTCCTGTTTCCGACCCTCTCAGGAAACTCTTCCAAAACGCCGTTGGGACCTGCTTAGAGAGAACAGCTGCGACGTGGATGCACACAACATTAACCTAGATACTATCCCAGGGTCCCAAGCATCCATTTTTCTCTGGAGGGTAAGTACCCCACGCAGGGATTCAAGCAGGGAGTTTGCCTTGTACAACTTACACAGGAAACTGGGAGGAGAAGTTGGGTCACTCTGCTTGTGCTCACACTACGTGGCCCGGAGAAGTTATGATGCAGCAGATGGCAACCCCCTTTCTCCACACATGTGCACCCCAAAGAAGCGCTGGGCAGTTGGTGTTCTCAGGCCAAGAGAAGTCCTTGTTCTCGGCTGCACCTGCTCTGTGGTTCAAAGGTTCTTTATCTCTGCTCTTTTGGAAGCCTTTCAGACCTGACCCTATCCTGGGCTGCAGAAGCAAAGAGGCATAGAGGCCTTTCACCCTGAAGGCATGGGCTTGTTTCACAAGGAGAATGTGTCCCTCGCCCCTCCAGGGCTGGAGGCCTGTAAGTTGACACCATTTGTTCTGCCCATGGAAATTACAAGTAGGTGTACTCGGTTTGGGCTGCCTGCTGAAACAGTTTGCAGTCGCCTGCCCTCTGAGTACTAGAACTCAAGTTTGATTCCTTGTTGGTAAACCCGGACTTCGCAGGCTAGATGGGAGCAAACGTGTTAAGCTTGTGGAGAAAGCCTTTGACCAATGGCAATATGCTTGTGCTTGTGGCAGGGATTAGTTAGGAACGCTCCCACTCAGGGTTTTTACCTTACAATCAGCTGTGCCTTTGGGCTGAAGCAGGCGACGTGTCTGTATCACATCCTGGGAAGTAAGGCCTGAGGGGAGTCTGCCACCTGATTGGCCTCCAGTATAGGCAGCTGAGAAAATGGGGCAAGGCTTAGGGAACCCCCTTACAACGAAATGTTTCTATTCAGAAGAGGAGATTTTGCTACCACGCGTCAGCAGCTCCTCTCCCTCAGAGTGCTGTTCCTGTGTAGACTAGGGAAAACCACCACGGTTTCCAGGTTTTGAACGGCTCTTTTCCCAGTTGGTATCATGCGTGAAAGAGCTAGAAGGGCTGATCTCAACCAATCGGCCTGTACACCGTGCGTCCTTGGGGTAGGGCAGTCCTGAGTCAGTGTGTCTCCTGAAGAAAGAGAGCCAAGTTTCCTGCCAGAGGAAAGCACAGCGAGGGCCTGGTGCTTTCTCTAGGAAATTCAAGTGGGCTTGAAAGGTGAGGCCTAGGCTCTATTGAGGAAAAGCTCGTGCTTACGGCTATCTTTCTCCCTCTCTCTGTCCCGTACCCTGGGCTCAGGCGTGTGGGAATGCTGAGTGGCTGAGTCTGCCTCTCTGCCAGGCTCAGAAGGCTTCTTCCCTTTAGGGCAATTCTGTTTGTGTTTAATTCGTGGAGGAGGAATGAGGGTGGCCAGAGATTTTCTGACATGAAATAACTAATGACAGAGCATCTGGAGGAGCTGGAAGGAGCCAAAAAGCCAGCAGTCCTAAGGTGTCTGTGAGAGCTGCCAGGCACTCTGCCGTCCTATGCCTAAGCACTGGCCATTGTGACGACATGGCAACACTTGGAATCCTAGGACACAGTGGAAGTGCGACTCTCAAACGGAATGGAAGAAGCTTCCAAGCCCAGTGTTCTTTCCTGTACCATAGAGAACGCAAAGGTCTGAGGCTTGTAGCCTTTTTCCTGGAGAGCACTGTCACCTCGTGGGGCTGTCGGCTACTTTCCTGTTTCCGACCCTCTCAGGAAACTCTTCCAAAAAGCCATTGGGACCCGCTTAGAGAGAGAAGCTGCGAAGTGGATGCACAGAACATTAACGTAGATACCAGCCCAGGGTCCCAAGCTTCCATCATTCTCTTGAGGGTACGTACCCCACGCAGGGATTCAAGCAGGGAGTTTGCCTTGTACAACTTACACAGGAAATTGTGATGAGAAGTAGGCCACTCTGCTTGTGCTCACCCTACGTGTCCCAGAGAAGTTATGACGTAGCAGATATCAACCCCCTTTCTCTACACATGTGGACCCCAAAGAAGCGGTGCGCAGTGGGTGTTCTCAGGCCAAGTTCAGTCCTTGTTCTGGGCTGCACCTGCTCTGTGGTTCAAAGGTTCTTTGACTCTGCTCCTTTGGAAGCCTTTCAGACCTGACCCTATCCCTTGGCTGCAGAAGCAAAGAGGCATAGAGGCCTTTCACCCTGAAGGCATGGGCTTGTTTCACATGGAGAATGTGTCCGTCGCCCCTCCTGGGCTAGGGGCGTGTAGGTTGACACCATTTGTTCTGCCAATGGAAATTACAAGTAGGTGTACTCGGTTTGGGCTGCCTGCCGAAACAGTTTGCAGCCGCCAGCCCTCTGAGTACTAGTCCTCAAGTTTGATTCCTAGCTAGGTAAACCCGGACTTCGGAGGCTAGATGGGAGCAAACGTGTTAAGCTTGTGGAGAAAGCCTTTGACCAATGGCAATATGCTTGTGCTTGTGGCAGGGATTAGGCAGGAACTCTCCCACTCGGTTTTTACCTTACGATAAGCTGTGCCTTTGGGCTGAAGCAGGCGACGTGTCTGTATCACATCCTGGGAAGTAGGGCCTGAGGGGAGTCTGCCACCTGATTGGCCTCCTTTATAGGCTGCTGAGAAAATGGGGCACGGCTTACGGAACCCGCTGACAACGAAATGTTTCTATTCAGAAGAGGAGATTTTGCTACCACGCGTCAGCAGCTCCTCTCCCTCACAGTGCTGTTCCTGTGTAGACTAGGGAAAACCACCACGGTTTCCAGGTTTTGAACGGCTCTTTTCCCAGTTGGTATCATCCGTGAAAGAGCTAGAAGGGCTGATCTCAACCAATCGGCCTGCACACCGTGAGTCCTTGGGGTAGGGCAGTCCTGAGTCAGTGTGTCTCCTGAAGAAAGAGAGCCAAGTTTCCTGCCAGAGGAAAGCACAGCGAGGCCTGGTGCTTTCTCTAGGAAATTCAAGTGGGCTTGAAAGGTGAGGCCTAGGCTCTCTTGAGGAAAAGCTCGTGCTTACGGCTTTCTCCCTCTCTCTGTCCCGTTACCTGGGTTCAGCCGTGTGCGAATGCTGAGTGGCAGAGTCTGCCTCTCTGCCAGGCTCAGAAGGCTTCTTCCCTTTAGGGCAATTCTGTTTGTGTCTTACTTCGTGGAGGAGGAATGAGGGTGGCCAGAGATTTTCTGACATGAAATAACTAATGACAGAGCATCTGGAGGAGCTGGAAGGAGCCAAAAAGCCAGCAGTCCTAAGGTGTCTGTGAGAGCTGCCAGGCACTCTGCCGTCCTATGCCTAAGCACTGGCCATTGTGACGACATGGCAACACTAGGAATCCTAGGACACAGTGGAAGTGCGACTCTCAAACGGAATGGAAGAAGCTTCCAAGCCCAGTGTTCTTTCCTGTACCATAGAGAACGCAAAGGTCTGAGGCTTGTAGCCTTTTTCCTGGAGAGCACTGTCACCTCGTGGGGCTGTCGGCTACTTTCCTGTTTCCGACCCTCTCAGGAAACTCTTCCAAAAAGCCATTGGGACCCGCTTAGAGAGAGAAGCTGCGAAGTGGATGCACAGAACATTAACGTAGATACCAGCCCAGGGTCCCAAGCTTCCATCATTCTCTTGAGGGTACGTACCCCACGCAGGGATTCAAGCAGGGAGTTTGCCTTGTACAACTTACACAGGAAATTGTGATGAGAAGTAGGCCACTCTGCTTGTGCTCACCCTACGTGTCCCAGAGAAGTTATGACGTAGCAGATATCAACCCCCTTTCTCTACACATGTGGACCCCAAAGAAGCGGTGCGCAGTGGGTGTTCTCAGGCCAAGTTCAGTCCTTGTTCTGGGCTGCACCTGCTCTGTGGTTCAAAGGTTCTTTGACTCTGCTCCTTTGGAAGCCTTTCAGACCTGACCCTATCCCTTGGCTGCAGAAGCAAAGAGGCATAGAGGCCTTTCACCCTGAAGGCATGGGCTTGTTTCACATGGAGAATGTGTCCGTCGCCCCTCCTGGGCTAGGGGCGTGTAGGTTGACACCATTTGTTCTGCCAATGGAAATTACAAGTAGGTGTACTCGGTTTGGGCTGCCTGCCGAAACAGTTTGCAGCCGCCAGCCCTCTGAGTACTAGTCCTCAAGTTTGATTCCTAGCTAGGTAAACCCGGACTTCGGAGGCTAGATGGGAGCAAACGTGTTAAGCTTGTGGAGAAAGCCTTTGACCAATGGCAATATGCTTGTGCTTGTGGCAGGGATTAGGCAGGAACTCTCCCACTCGGTTTTTACCTTACGATAAGCTGTGCCTTTGGGCTGAAGCAGGCGACGTGTCTGTATCACATCCTGGGAAGTAGGGCCTGAGGGGAGTCTGCCACCTGATTGGCCTCCTTTATAGGCTGCTGAGAAAATGGGGCACGGCTTACGGAACCCGCTGACAACGAAATGTTTCTATTCAGAAGAGGAGATTTTCCTACCACGCGTCAGCAGCTCCTCTCCCTCACAGTGCTGTTCCTGTGTAGACTAGGGAAAACCACCACGGTTTCCAGGTTTTGAACGGCTCTTTTCCCAGTTGGTATCATCCGTGAAAGAGCTAGAAGGGCTGATCTCAACCAATCGGCCTGCACACCGTGAGTCCTTGGGGTAGGGCAGTCCTGAGTCAGTGTGTCTCCTGAAGAAAGAGAGCCAAGTTTCCTGCCAGAGGAAAGCACAGCGAGGCCTGGTGCTTTCTCTAGGAAATTCAAGTGGGCTTGAAAGGTGAGGCCTAGGCTCTCTTGAGGAAAAGCTCGTGCTTACGGCTATCTTTCTCCCTCTCTCTGTCCCGTTACCTGGGTTCAGCCGTGTGCGAATGCTGAGTGGCAGAGTCTGCCTCTCTGCCAGGCTCAGAAGGCTTCTTCCCTTTAGGGCAATTCTGTTTGTGTCTTACTTCGTGGAGGAGGAATGAGGGTGGCCAGAGATTTTCTGACATGAAATAACTAATGACAGAGCATCTGGAGGAGCTGGTTTCTCGGTGGAAGGAGCCAAAAAGCCGGCATTCCTAAGGTCTCTTTGCGAGCTGCCAGACACTCTGCCGTCATAGGCCTAAGAATTGGCCATTGTGACGGCATGGCAACACTTGGAATCCTAGGACACTGTGGAAGGGCAACTCGCAAACTGGAACGAAGAAGCTTCCAAGCCCAGTGTTCTTTCATGTACCCAAGAGAACGCAAGTGTCTAAGGCTGGTAGCATTGTTGCTGGAGAGCACTGGCATCCTTGTGGGCCTGTCGGCTACTTTCCTGTTTCCGACCCTCTCAGGAAACTCTTCCAAAACGCCGTTGGGACCTGCTTAGAGAGAACAGCTGCGACGTGGATGCACACAACATTAACCTAGATACTATCCCAGGGTCCCAAGCATCCATTTTTCTCTGGAGGGTAAGTACCCCACGCAGGGATTCAAGCAGGGAGTTTGCCTTGTACAACTTACACAGGAAACTGGGAGGAGACGTTGGGTCACTCTGCTTGTGCTCACACTACGTGGCCCGGAGAAGTTATGATGCAGCAGATGGCAACCCCCTTTCTCCACACATGTGCACCCCAAAGAAGCGCTGGGCAGTTGGTGTTCTCAGGCCAAGAGAAGTCCTTGTTCTCGGCTGCACCTGCTCTGTGGTTCAAAGGTTCTTTATCTCTGCTCTTTTGGAAGCCTTTCAGACCTGACCCTATCCTGGGCTGCAGAAGCAAAGAGGCATAGAGGCCTTTCACCCTGAAGGCATGGGCTTGTTTCACAAGGAGAATGTGTCCCTCGCCCCTCCAGGGCTGGAGGCCTGTAAGTTGACACCATTTGTTCTGCCCATGGAAATTACAAGTAGGTGTACTCGGTTTGGGCTGCCTGCTGAAACAGTTTGCAGTCGCCTGCCCTCTGAGTACTAGAACTCAAGTTTGATTCCTTGTTGGTAAACCCGGACTTCGCAGGCTAGATGGGAGCAAACGTGTTAAGCTTGTGGAGAAAGCCTTTGACCAATGGCAATATGCTTGTGCTTGTGGCAGGGATTAGTTAGGAACGCTCCCACTCAGGGTTTTTACCTTACAATCAGCTGTGCCTTTGGGCTGAAGCAGGCGACGTGTCTGTATCACATCCTGGGAAGTAAGGCCTGAGGGGAGTCTGCCACCTGATTGGCCTCCAGTATAGGCAGCTGAGAAAATGGGGCAAGGCTTAGGGAACCCCCTTACAACGAAATGTTTCTATTCAGAAGAGGAGATTTTGCTACCACGCGTCAGCAGCTCCTCTCCCTCAGAGTGCTGTTCCTGTGTAGACTAGGGAAAACCACCACGGTTTCCAGGTTTTGAACGGCTCTTTTCCCAGTTGGTATCATGCGTGAAAGAGCTAGAAGGGCTGATCTCAACCAATCGGCCTGTACACCGTGCGTCCTTGGGGTAGGGCAGTCCTGAGTCAGTGTGTCTCCTGAAGAAAGAGAGCCAAGTTTCCTGCCAGAGGAAAGCACAGCGAGGGCCTGGTGCTTTCTCTAGGAAATTCAAGTGGGCTTGAAAGGTGAGGCCTAGGCTCTATTGAGGAAAAGCTCGTGCTTACGGCTATCTTTCTCCCTCTCTCTGTCCCGTACCCTGGGCTCAGGCGTGTGGGAATGCTGAGTGGCTGAGTCTGCCTCTCTGCCAGGCTCAGAAGGCTTCTTCCCTTTAGGGCAATTCTGTTTGTGTCTTACTTCGTGGAGGAGGAATGAGGGTGGCCAGAGATTTTCTGACATGAAATAACTAATGACAGAGCATCTGGAGGAGCTGGAAGGAGCCAAAAAGCCAGCAGTCCTAAGGTGTCTGTGAGAGCTGCCAGGCACTCTGCCGTCCTATGCCTAAGCACTGGCCATTGTGACGACATGGCAACACTAGGAATCCTAGGACACAGTGGAAGTGCGACTCTCAAACGGAATGGAAGAAGCTTCCAAGCCCAGTGTTCTTTCCTGTACCATAGAGAACGCAAAGGTCTGAGGCTTGTAGCCTTTTTCCTGGAGAGCACTGTCACCTCGTGGGGCTGTCGGCTACTTTCCTGTTTCCGACCCTCTCAGGAAACTCTTCCAAAAAGCCATTGGGACCCGCTTAGAGAGAGAAGCTGCGAAGTGGATGCACAGAACATTAACGTAGATACCAGCCCAGGGTCCCAAGCTTCCATCATTCTCTTGAGGGTACGTACCCCACGCAGGGATTCAAGCAGGGAGTTTGCCTTGTACAACTTACACAGGAAATTGTGATGAGAAGTAGGCCACTCTGCTTGTGCTCACCCTACGTGTCCCAGAGAAGTTATGACGTAGCAGATATCAACCCCCTTTCTCTACACATGTGGACCCCAAAGAAGCGGTGCGCAGTGGGTGTTCTCAGGCCAAGTTCAGTCCTTGTTCTGGGCTGCACCTGCTCTGTGGTTCAAAGGTTCTTTGACTCTGCTCCTTTGGAAGCCTTTCAGACCTGACCCTATCCCTTGGCTGCAGAAGCAAAGAGGCATAGAGGCCTTTCACCCTGAAGGCATGGGCTTGTTTCACATGGAGAATGTGTCCGTCGCCCCTCCTGGGCTAGGGGCGTGTAGGTTGACACCATTTGTTCTGCCAATGGAAATTACAAGTAGGTGTACTCGGTTTGGGCTGCCTGCCGAAACAGTTTGCAGCCGCCAGCCCTCTGAGTACTAGTCCTCAAGTTTGATTCCTAGCTAGGTAAACCCGGACTTCGGAGGCTAGATGGGAGCAAACGTGTTAAGCTTGTGGAGAAAGCCTTTGACCAATGGCAATATGCTTGTGCTTGTGGCAGGGATTAGGCAGGAACTCTCCCACTCGGTTTTTACCTTACGATAAGCTGTGCCTTTGGGCTGAAGCAGGCGACGTGTCTGTATCACATCCTGGGAAGTAGGGCCTGAGGGGAGTCTGCCACCTGATTGGCCTCCTTTATAGGCTGCTGAGAAAATGGGGCACGGCTTACGGAACCCGCTTACAACGAAATGTTTCTATTCAGAAGAGGAGATTTTGCTACCACGCGTCAGCAGCTCCTCTCCCTCACAGTGCTGTTCCTGTGTAGACTAGGGAAAACCACCACGGTTTCCAGGTTTTGAACGGCTCTTTTCCCAGTTGGTATCATCCGTGAAAGAGCTAGAAGGGCTGATCTCAACCAATCGGCCTGCACACCGTGAGTCCTTGGGGTAGGGCAGTCCTGAGTCAGTGTGTCTCCTGAAGAAAGAGAGCCAAGTTTCCTGCCAGAGGAAAGCACAGCGAGGCCTGGTGCTTTCTCTAGGAAATTCAAGTGGGCTTGAAAGGTGAGGCCTAGGCTCTCTTGAGGAAAAGCTCGTGCTTACGGCTATCTTTCTCCCTCTCTCTGTCCCGTTACCTGGGCTCAGCCGTGTGCGAATGCTGAGTGGCAGAGTCTGCCTCTCTGCCAGGCTCAGAAGGCTTCTTCCCTTTAGGGCAATTCTGTTTGTGTCTTACTTCGTGGAGGAGGAATGAGGGTGGCCAGAGATTTTCTGACATGAAATAACTAATGACAGAGCATCTGGAGGAGCTGGTTTCTCGGTGGAAGGAGCCAAAAAGCCGGCATTCCTAAGGTCTCTTTGCGAGCTGCCAGACACTCTGCCGTCATAGGCCTAAGAATTGGCCATTGTGACGGCATGGCAACACTTGGAATCCTAGGACACTGTGGAAGGGCAACTCGCAAACTGGAACGAAGAAGCTTCCAAGCCCAGTGTTCTTTCATGTACCCAAGAGAACGCAAGTGTCTAAGGCTGGTAGCATTGTTGCTGGAGAGCACTGGCATCCTTGTGGGCCTGTCGGCTACTTTCCTGTTTCCGACCCTCTCAGGAAACTCTTCCAAAACGCCGTTGGGACCTGCTTAGAGAGAACAGCTGCGACGTGGATGCACACAACATTAACCTAGATACTATCCCAGGGTCCCAAGCATCCATTTTTCTCTGGAGGGTAAGTACCCCACGCAGGGATTCAAGCAGGGAGTTTGCCTTGTACAACTTACACAGGAAACTGGGAGGAGACGTTGGGTCACTCTGCTTGTGCTCACACTACGTGGCCCGGAGAAGTTATGATGCAGCAGATGGCAACCCCCTTTCTCCACACATGTGCACCCCAAAGAAGCGCTGGGCAGTTGGTGTTCTCAGGCCAAGAGAAGTCCTTGTTCTCGGCTGCACCTGCTCTGTGGTTCAAAGGTTCTTTATCTCTGCTCTTTTGGAAGCCTTTCAGACCTGACCCTATCCTGGGCTGCAGAAGCAAAGAGGCATAGAGGCCTTTCACCCTGAAGGCATGGGCTTGTTTCACAAGGAGAATGTGTCCCTCGCCCCTCCAGGGCTGGAGGCCTGTAAGTTGACACCATTTGTTCTGCCCATGGAAATTACAAGTAGGTGTACTCGGTTTGGGCTGCCTGCTGAAACAGTTTGCAGTCGCCTGCCCTCTGAGTACTAGAACTCAAGTTTGATTCCTTGTTGGTAAACCCGGACTTCGCAGGCTAGATGGGAGCAAACGTGTTAAGCTTGTGGAGAAAGCCTTTGACCAATGGCAATATGCTTGTGCTTGTGGCAGGGATTAGTTAGGAACGCTCCCACTCAGGGTTTTTACCTTACAATCAGCTGTGCCTTTGGGCTGAAGCAGGCGACGTGTCTGTATCACATCCTGGGAAGTAAGGCCTGAGGGGAGTCTGCCACCTGATTGGCCTCCAGTATAGGCAGCTGAGAAAATGGGGCAAGGCTTAGGGAACCCCCTTACAACGAAATGTTTCTATTCAGAAGAGGAGATTTTGCTACCACGCGTCAGCAGCTCCTCTCCCTCAGAGTGCTGTTCCTGTGTAGACTAGGGAAAACCACCACGGTTTCCAGGTTTTGAACGGCTCTTTTCCCAGTTGGTATCATGCGTGAAAGAGCTAGAAGGGCTGATCTCAACCAATCGGCCTGTACACCGTGCGTCCTTGGGGTAGGGCAGTCCTGAGTCAGTGTGTCTCCTGAAGAAAGAGAGCCAAGTTTCCTGCCAGAGGAAAGCACAGCGAGGGCCTGGTGCTTTCTCTAGGAAATTCAAGTGGGCTTGAAAGGTGAGGCCTAGGCTCTATTGAGGAAAAGCTCGTGCTTACGGCTATCTTTCTCCCTCTCTCTGTCCCGTACCCTGGGCTCAGGCGTGTGGGAATGCTGAGTGGCTGAGTCTGCCTCTCTGCCAGGCTCAGAAGGCTTCTTCCCTTTAGGGCAATTCTGTTTGTGTCTTACTTCGTGGAGGAGGAATGAGGGTGGCCAGAGATTTTCTGACATGAAATAACTAATGACAGAGCATCTGGAGGAGCTGGAAGGAGCCAAAAAGCCAGCAGTCCTAAGGTGTCTGTGAGAGCTGCCAGGCACTCTGCCGTCCTATGCCTAAGCACTGGCCATTGTGACGACATGGCAACACTAGGAATCCTAGGACACAGTGGAAGTGCGACTCTCAAACGGAATGGAAGAAGCTTCCAAGCCCAGTGTTCTTTCCTGTACCATAGAGAACGCAAAGGTCTGAGGCTTGTAGCCTTTTTCCTGGAGAGCACTGTCACCTCGTGGGGCTGTCGGCTACTTTCCTGTTTCCGACCCTCTCAGGAAACTCTTCCAAAAAGCCATTGGGACCCGCTTAGAGAGAGAAGCTGCGAAGTGGATGCACAGAACATTAACGTAGATACCAGCCCAGGGTCCCAAGCTTCCATCATTCTCTTGAGGGTACGTACCCCACGCAGGGATTCAAGCAGGGAGTTTGCCTTGTACAACTTACACAGGAAATTGTGATGAGAAGTAGGCCACTCTGCTTGTGCTCACCCTACGTGTCCCAGAGAAGTTATGACGTAGCAGATATCAACCCCCTTTCTCTACACATGTGGACCCCAAAGAAGCGGTGCGCAGTGGGTGTTCTCAGGCCAAGTTCAGTCCTTGTTCTGGGCTGCACCTGCTCTGTGGTTCAAAGGTTCTTTGACTCTGCTCCTTTGGAAGCCTTTCAGACCTGACCCTATCCCTTGGCTGCAGAAGCAAAGAGGCATAGAGGCCTTTCACCCTGAAGGCATGGGCTTGTTTCACATGGAGAATGTGTCCGTCGCCCCTCCTGGGCTAGGGGCGTGTAGGTTGACACCATTTGTTCTGCCAATGGAAATTACAAGTAGGTGTACTCGGTTTGGGCTGCCTGCCGAAACAGTTTGCAGCCGCCAGCCCTCTGAGTACTAGTCCTCAAGTTTGATTCCTAGCTAGGTAAACCCGGACTTCGGAGGCTAGATGGGAGCAAACGTGTTAAGCTTGTGGAGAAAGCCTTTGACCAATGGCAATATGCTTGTGCTTGTGGCAGGGATTAGGCAGGAACTCTCCCACTCGGTTTTTACCTTACGATAAGCTGTGCCTTTGGGCTGAAGCAGGCGACGTGTCTGTATCACATCCTGGGAAGTAGGGCCTGAGGGGAGTCTGCCACCTGATTGGCCTCCTTTATAGGCTGCTGAGAAAATGGGGCACGGCTTACGGAACCCGCTTACAACGAAATGTTTCTATTCAGAAGAGGAGATTTTGCTACCACGCGTCAGCAGCTCCTCTCCCTCAGAGTGCTGTTCCTGTGTAGACTAGGGAAAACCACCACGGTTTCCAGGTTTTGAACGGCTCTTTTCCCAGTTGGTATCATCCGTGAAAGAGCTAGAAGGGCTGATCTCAACCAATCGGCCTGCACACCGTGAGTCCTTGGGGTAGGGCAGTCCTGAGTCAGTGTGTCTCCTGAAGAAAGAGAGCCAAGTTTCCTGCCAGAGGAAAGCACAGCGAGGCCTGGTGCTTTCTCTAGGAAATTCAAGTGGGCTTGAAAGGTGAGGCCTAGGCTCTCTTGAGGAAAAGCTCGTGCTTACGGCTATCTTTCTCCCTCTCTCTGTCCCGTTACCTGGGCTCAGCCGTGTGCGAATGCTGAGTGGCAGAGTCTGCCTCTCTGCCAGGCTCAGAAGGCTTCTTCCCTTTAGGGCAATTCTGTTTGTGTCTTACTTCGTGGAGGAGGAATGAGGGTGGCCAGAGATTTTCTGACATGAAATAACTAATGACAGAGCATCTGGAGGAGCTGGTTTCTCGGTGGAAGGAGCCAAAAAGCCGGCATTCCTAAGGTCTCTTTGCGAGCTGCCAGACACTCTGCCGTCATAGGCCTAAGAATTGGCCATTGTGACGGCATGGCAACACTTGGAATCCTAGGACACTGTGGAAGGGCAACTCGCAAACTGGAACGAAGAAGCTTCCAAGCCCAGTGTTCTTTCATGTACCCAAGAGAACGCAAGTGTCTAAGGCTGGTAGCATTGTTGCTGGAGAGCACTGGCATCCTTGTGGGCCTGTCGGCTACTTTCCTGTTTCCGACCCTCTCAGGAAACTCTTCCAAAACGCCGTTGGGACCTGCTTAGAGAGAACAGCTGCGACGTGGATGCACACAACATTAACCTAGATACTATCCCAGGGTCCCAAGCATCCATTTTTCTCTGGAGGGTAAGTACCCCACGCAGGGATTCAAGCAGGGAGTTTGCCTTGTACAACTTACACAGGAAACTGGGAGGAGACGTTGGGTCACTCTGCTTGTGCTCACACTACGTGGCCCGGAGAAGTTATGATGCAGCAGATGGCAACCCCCTTTCTCCACACATGTGCACCCCAAAGAAGCGCTGGGCAGTTGGTGTTCTCAGGCCAAGAGAAGTCCTTGTTCTCGGCTGCACCTGCTCTGTGGTTCAAAGGTTCTTTATCTCTGCTCTTTTGGAAGCCTTTCAGACCTGACCCTATCCTGGGCTGCAGAAGCAAAGAGGCATAGAGGCCTTTCACCCTGAAGGCATGGGCTTGTTTCACAAGGAGAATGTGTCCCTCGCCCCTCCAGGGCTGGAGGCCTGTAAGTTGACACCATTTGTTCTGCCCATGGAAATTACAAGTAGGTGTACTCGGTTTGGGCTGCCTGCTGAAACAGTTTGCAGTCGCCTGCCCTCTGAGTACTAGAACTCAAGTTTGATTCCTTGTTGGTAAACCCGGACTTCGCAGGCTAGATGGGAGCAAACGTGTTAAGCTTGTGGAGAAAGCCTTTGACCAATGGCAATATGCTTGTGCTTGTGGCAGGGATTAGTTAGGAACGCTCCCACTCAGGGTTTTTACCTTACAATCAGCTGTGCCTTTGGGCTGAAGCAGGCGACGTGTCTGTATCACATCCTGGGAAGTAAGGCCTGAGGGGAGTCTGCCACCTGATTGGCCTCCAGTATAGGCAGCTGAGAAAATGGGGCAAGGCTTAGGGAACCCCCTTACAACGAAATGTTTCTATTCAGAAGAGGAGATTTTGCTACCACGCGTCAGCAGCTCCTCTCCCTCAGAGTGCTGTTCCTGTGTAGACTAGGGAAAACCACCACGGTTTCCAGGTTTTGAACGGCTCTTTTCCCAGTTGGTATCATGCGTGAAAGAGCTAGAAGGGCTGATCTCAACCAATCGGCCTGTACACCGTGCGTCCTTGGGGTAGGGCAGTCCTGAGTCAGTGTGTCTCCTGAAGAAAGAGAGCCAAGTTTCCTGCCAGAGGAAAGCACAGCGAGGGCCTGGTGCTTTCTCTAGGAAATTCAAGTGGGCTTGAAAGGTGAGGCCTAGGCTCTATTGAGGAAAAGCTCGTGCTTACGGCTATCTTTCTCCCTCTCTCTGTCCCGTACCCTGGGCTCAGGCCTGTGGGAATGCTGAGTGGCTGAGTCTGCCTCTCTGCCAGGCTCAGAAGGCTTCTTCCCTTTAGGGCAATTCTGTTTGTGTCTTACTTCGTGGAGGAGGAATGAGGGTGGCCAGAGATTTTCTGACATGAAATAACTAATGACAGAGCATCTGGAGGAGCTGGAAGGAGCCAAAAAGCCAGCAGTCCTAAGGTGTCTGTGAGAGCTGCCAGGCACTCTGCCGTCCTATGCCTAAGCACTGGCCATTGTGACGACATGGCAACACTTGGAATCCTAGGACACAGTGGAAGTGCGACTCTCAAACGGAATGGAAGAAGCTTCCAAGCCCAGTGTTCTTTCCTGTACCATAGAGAACGCAAAGGTCTGAGGCTTGTAGCCTTTTTCCTGGAGAGCACTGTCACCTCGTGGGGCTGTCGGCTACTTTCCTGTTTCCGACCCTCTCAGGAAACTCTTCCAAAAAGCCATTGGGACCCGCTAAGAGAGAGAAGCTGCGAAGTGGATGCACAGAACATTAACGTAGATACCAGCCCAGGGTCCCAAGCTTCCATCATTCTCTTGAGGGTACGTACCCCACGCAGGGATTCAAGCAGGGAGTTTGCCTTGTACAACTTACACAGGAAATTGTGATGAGAAGTAGGCCACTCTGCTTGTGCTCACCCTACGTGTCCCAGAGAAGTTATGACGTAGCAGATATCAACCCCCTTTCTCTACACATGTGGACCCCAAAGAAGCGGTGCGCAGTGGGTGTTCTCAGGCCAAGTTCAGTCCTTGTTCTGGGCTGCACCTGCTCTGTGGTTCAAAGGTTCTTTGACTCTGCTCCTTTGGAAGCCTTTCAGACCTGACCCTATCCCTTGGCTGCAGAAGCAAAGAGGCATAGAGGCCTTTCACCCTGAAGGCATGGGCTTGTTTCACATGGAGAATGTGTCCGTCGCCCCGCCTGGGCTAGGGGCGTGTAGGTTGACACCATTTGTTCTGCCAATGGAAATTACAAGTAGGTGTACTCGGTTTGGGCTGCCTGCCGAAACAGTTTGCAGCCGCCAGCCCTCTGAGTACTAGTCCTCAAGTTTGATTCCTAGCTAGGTAAACCCGGACTTCGGAGGCTAGATGGGAGCAAACGTGTTAAGCTTGTGGAGAAAGCCTTTGACCAATGGCAATATGCTTGTGCTTGTGGCAGGGATTAGGCAGGAACTCTCCCACTCGGTTTTTACCTTACGATAAGCTGTGCCTTTGGGCTGAAGCAGGCGACGTGTCTGTATCACATCCTGGGAAGTAGGGCCTGAGGGGAGTCTGCCACCTGATTGGCCTCCTTTATAGGCTGCTGAGAAAATGGGGCACGGCTTACGGAACCCGCTGACAACGAAATGTTTCTATTCAGAAGAGGAGATTTTGCTACCACGCGTCAGCAGCTCCTCTCCCTCACAGTGCTGTTCCTGTGTAGACTAGGGAAAACCACCACGGTTTCCAGGTTTTGAACGGCTCTTTTCCCAGTTGGTATCATCCGTGAAAGAGCTAGAAGGGCTGATCTCAACCAATCGGCCTGCACACCGTGAGTCCTTGGGGTAGGGCAGTCCTGAGTCAGTGTGTCTCCTGAAGAAAGAGAGCCAAGTTTCCTGCCAGAGGAAAGCACAGCGAGGCCTGGTGCTTTCTCTAGGAAATTCAAGTGGGCTTGAAAGGTGAGGCCTAGGCTCTCTTGAGGAAAAGCTCGTGCTTACGGCTATCTTTCTCCCTCTCTCTGTCCCGTTACCTGGGTTCAGCCGTGTGCGAATGCTGAGTGGCAGAGTCTGCCTCTCTGCCAGGCTCAGAAGGCTTCTTCCCTTTAGGGCAATTCTGTTTGTGTCTTACTTCGTGGAGGAGGAATGAGGGTGGCCAGAGATTTTCTGACATGAAATAACTAATGACAGAGCATCTGGAGGAGCTGGTTTCTCGGTGGAAGGAGCCAAAAAGCCGGCATTCCTAAGGTCTCTTTGCGAGCTGCCAGACACTCTGCCGTCATAGGCCTAAGAATTGGCCATTGTGACGGCATGGCAACACTTGGAATCCTAGGACACTGTGGAAGGGCAACTCGCAAACTGGAACGAAGAAGCTTCCAAGCCCAGTGTTCTTTCATGTACCCAAGAGAACGCAAGTGTCTAAGGCTGGTAGCATTGTTGCTGGAGAGCACTGGCATCCTTGTGGGCCTGTCGGCTACTTTCCTGTTTCCGACCCTCTCAGGAAACTCTTCCAAAACGCCGTTGGGACCTGCTTAGAGAGAACAGCTGCGACGTGGATGCACACAACATTAACCTAGATACTATCCCAGGGTCCCAAGCATCCATTTTTCTCTGGAGGGTAAGTACCCCACGCAGGGATTCAAGCAGGGAGTTTGCCTTGTACAACTTACACAGGAAACTGGGAGGAGACGTTGGGTCACTCTGCTTGTGCTCACACTACGTGGCCCGGAGAAGTTATGATGCAGCAGATGGCAA
The DNA here is from genome assembly GCF_028021215.1 of Eschrichtius robustus. Classification (NCBI taxonomy): domain Eukaryota; kingdom Metazoa; phylum Chordata; class Mammalia; order Artiodactyla; family Eschrichtiidae; genus Eschrichtius; species Eschrichtius robustus. Next base: position 62,554,924 of record NC_090837.1, read on the forward strand.
CCCCCTTTCTCCACACATGTGCACCCCAAAGAAGCGCTGGGCAGTTGGTGTTCTCAGGCCAAGAGAAGTCCTTGTTCTCGGCTGCACCTGCTCTGTGGTTCAAAGGTTCTTTATCTCTGCTCTTTTGGAAGCCTTTCAGACCTGACCCTATCCTGGGCTGCAGAAGCAAAGAGGCATAGAGGCCTTTCACCCTGAAGGCATGGGCTTGTTTCACAAGGAGAATGTGTCCCTCGCCCCTCCAGGGCTGGAGGCCTGTAAGTTGACACCATTTGTTCTGCCCATGGAAATTACAAGTAGGTGTACTCGGTTTGGGCTGCCTGCTGAAACAGTTTGCAGTCGCCTGCCCTCTGAGTACTAGAACTCAAGTTTGATTCCTTGTTGGTAAACCCGGACTTCGCAGGCTAGATGGGAGCAAACGTGTTAAGCTTGTGGAGAAAGCCTTTGACCAATGGCAATATGCTTGTGCTTGTGGCAGGGATTAGTTAGGAACGCTCCCACTCAGGGTTTTTACCTTACAATCAGCTGTGCCTTTGGGCTGAAGCAGGCGACGTGTCTGTATCACATCCTGGGAAGTAAGGCCTGAGGGGAGTCTGCCACCTGATTGGCCTCCAGTATAGGCAGCTGAGAAAATGGGGCAAGGCTTAGGGAACCCCCTTACAACGAAATGTTTCTATTCAGAAGAGGAGATTTTGCTACCACGCGTCAGCAGCTCCTCTCCCTCAGAGTGCTGTTCCTGTGTAGACTAGGGAAAACCACCACGGTTTCCAGGTTTTGAACGGCTCTTTTCCCAGTTGGTATCATGCGTGAAAGAGCTAGAAGGGCTGATCTCAACCAATCGGCCTGCACACCGTGAGTCCTTGGGGTAGGGCAGTCCTGAGTCAGTGTGTCTCCTGAAGAAAGAGAGCCAAGTTTCCTGCCAGAGGAAAGCACAGCGAGGCCTGGTGCTTTCTCTAGGAAATTCAAGTGGGCTTGAAAGGTGAGGCCTAGGCTCTCTTGAGGAAAAGCTCGTGCTTACGGCTATCTTTCTCCCTCTCTCTGTCCCGTTACCTGGGCTCAGCCGTGTGCGAATGCTGAGTGGCAGAGTCTGCCTCTCTGCCAGGCTCAGAAGGCTTCTTCCCTTTAGGGCAATTCTGTTTGTGTCTTACTTCGTGGAGGAGGAATGAGGGTGGCCAGAGATTTTCTGACATGAAATAACTAATGACAGAGCATCTGGAGGAGCTGGAAGGAGCCAAAAAGCCAGCAGTCCTAAGGTGTCTGTGAGAGCTGCCAGGCACTCTGCCGTCCTATGCCTAAGCACTGGCCATTGTGACGACATGGCAACACTAGGAATCCTAGGACACAGTGGAAGTGCGACTCTCAAACGGAATGGAAGAAGCTTCCAAGCCCAGTGTTCTTTCCTGTACCATAGAGAACGCAAAGGTCTGAGGCTTGTAGCCTTTTTCCTGGAGAGCACTGTCACCTCGTGGGGCTGTCGGCTACTTTCCTGTTTCCGACCCTCTCAGGAAACTCTTCCAAAAAGCCATTGGGACCCGCTTAGAGAGAGAAGCTGCGAAGTGGATGCACAGAACATTAACGTAGATACCAGCCCAGGGTCCCAAGCTTCCATCATTCTCTTGAGGGTACGTACCCCACGCAGGGATTCAAGCAGGGAGTTTGCCTTGTACAACTTACACAGGAAATTGTGATGAGAAGTAGGCCACTCTGCTTGTGCTCACCCTACGTGTCCCAGAGAAGTTATGACGTAGCAGATATCAACCCCCATTCTCTACACATGTGGACCCCAAAGAAGCGGTGCGCAGTGGGTGTTCTCAGGCCAAGTTCAGTCCTTGTTCTGGGCTGCACCTGCTCTGTGGTTCAAAGGTTCTTTGACTCTGCTCCTTTGGAAGCCTTTCAGACCTGACCCTATCCCTTGGCTGCAGAAGCAAAGAGGCATAGAGGCCTTTCACCCTGAAGGCATGGGCTTGTTTCACATGGAGAATGTGTCCGTCGCCCCTCCTGGGCTAGGGGCGTGTAGGTTGACACCATTTGTTCTGCCAATGGAAATTACAAGTAGGTGTACTCGGTTTGGGCTGCCTGCCGAAACAATTTGCAGCCGCCAGCCCTCTGAGTACTAGTCCTCAAGTTTGATTCCTAGCTAGGTAAACCCGGACTTCGGAGGCTAGATGGGAGCAAACGTGTTAAGCTTGTGGAGAAAGCCTTTGACCAATGGCAATATGCTTGTGCTTGTGGCAGGGATTAGGCAGGAACTCTCCCACTCGGTTTTTACCTTACGATAAGCTGTGCCTTTGGGCTGAAGCAGGCGACGTGTCTGTATCACATCCTGGGAAGTAGGGCCTGAGGGGAGTCTGCCACCTGATTGGCCTCCTTTATAGGCTGCTGAGAAAATGGGGCACGGCTTACGGAACCCGCTGACAACGAAATGTTTCTATTCAGAAGAGGAGATTTTGCTACCACGCGTCAGCAGCTCCTCTCCCTCAGAGTGCTGTTCCTGTGTAGACTAGGGAAAACCACCACGGTTTCCAGGTTTTGAACGGCTCTTTTCCCAGTTGGTATCATCCGTGAAAGAGCTAGAAGGGCTGATCTCAACCAATCGGCCTGCAAACCGTGAGTCCTTGGGGTAGGGCAGTCCTGAGTCAGTGTGTCTCCTGAAGAAAGAGAGCCAAGTTTCCTGCCAGAGGAAAGCACAGCGAGGCCTGGTGCTTTCTCTAGGAAATTCAAGTGGGCTTGAAAGGTGAGGCCTAGGCTCTCTTGAGGAAAAGCTCGTGCTTACGGCTATCTTTCTCCCTCTCTCTGTCCCGTTACCTGGGCTCAGCCGTGTGCGAATGCTGAGTGGCAGAGTCTGCCTCTCTGCCAGGCTCAGAAGGCTTCTTCCCTTTAGGGCAATTCTGTTTGTGTCTTACTTCGTGGAGGAGGAATGAGGGTGGCCAGAGATTTTCTGACATGAAATAACTAATGACAGAGCATCTGGAGGAGCTGGTTTCTCGGTGGAAGGAGCCAAAAAGCCGGCATTCCTAAGGTCTCTTTGCGAGCTGCCAGACACTCTGCCGTCATAGGCCTAAGAATTGGCCATTGTGACGGCATGGCAACACTTGGAATCCTAGGACACTGTGGAAGGGCAACTCGCAAACTGGAACGAAGAAGCTTCCAAGCCCAGTGTTCTTTCATGTACCCAAGAGAACGCAAGTGTCTAAGGCTGGTAGCATTGTTGCTGGAGAGCACTGGCATCCTTGTGGGCCTGTCGGCTACTTTCCTGTTTCCGACCCTCTCAGGAAACTCTTCCAAAACGCCGTTGGGACCTGCTTAGAGAGAACAGCTGCGACGTGGATGCACACAACATTAACCTAGATACTATCCCAGGGTCCCAAGCATCCATTTTTCTCTGGAGGGTAAGTACCCCACGCAGGGATTCAAGCAGGGAGTTTGCCTTGTACAACTTACACAGGAAACTGGGAGGAGACGTTGGGTCACTCTGCTTGTGCTCACACTACGTGGCCCGGAGAAGTTATGATGCAGCAGATGGCAACCCCCTTTCTCCACACATGTGCACCCCAAAGAAGCGCTGGGCAGTTGGTGTTCTCAGGCCAAGAGAAGTCCTTGTTCTCGGCGGCACCTGCTCTGTGGTTCAAAGGTTCTTTATCTCTGCTCTTTTGGAAGCCTTTCAGACCTGACCCTATCCTGGGCTGCAGAAGCAAAGAGGCATAGAGGCCTTTCACCCTGAAGGCATGGGCTTGTTTCACAAGGAGAATGTGTCCCTCGCCCCTCCAGGGCTGGAGGCCTGTAAGTTGACACCATTTGTTCTGCCCATGGAAATTACAAGTAGGTGTACTCGGTTTGGGCTGCCTGCTGAAACAGTTTGCAGTCGCCTGCCCTCTGAGTACTAGAACTCAAGTTTGATTCCTTGTTGGTAAACCCGGACTTCGCAGGCTAGATGGGAGCAAACGTGTTAAGCTTGTGGAGAAAGCCTTTGACCAATGGCAATATGCTTGTGCTTGTGGCAGGGATTAGTTAGGAACGCTCCCACTCAGGGTTTTTACCTTACAATCAGCTGTGCCTTTGGGCTGAAGCAGGCGACGTGTCTGTATCACATCCTGGGAAGTAAGGCCTGAGGGGAGTCTGCCACCTGATTGGCCTCCAGTATAGGCAGCTGAGAAAATGGGGCAAGGCTTAGGGAACCCCCTTACAACGAAATGTTTCTATTCAGAAGAGGAGATTTTGCTACCACGCGTCAGCAGCTCCTCTCCCTCAGAGTGCTGTTCCTGTGTAGACTAGGGAAAACCACCACGGTTTCCAGGTTTTGAACGGCTCTTTTCCCAGTTGGTATCATGCGTGAAAGAGCTAGAAGGGCTGATCTCAACCAATCGGCCTGTACACCGTGCGTCCTTGGGGTAGGGCAGTCCTGAGTCAGTGTGTCTCCTGAAGAAAGAGAGCCAAGTTTCCTGCCAGAGGAAAGCACAGCGAGGGCCTGGTGCTTTCTCTAGGAAATTCAAGTGGGCTTGAAAGGTGAGGCCTAGGCTCTATTGAGGAAAAGCTCGTGCTTACGGCTATCTTTCTCCCTCTCTCTGTCCCGTACCCTGGGCTCAGGCGTGTGGGAATGCTGAGTGGCTGAGTCTGCCTCTCTGCCAGGCTCAGAAGGCTTCTTCCCTTTAGGGCAATTCTGTTTGTGTCTTACTTCGTGGAGGAGGAATGAGGGTGGCCAGAGATTTTCTGACATGAAATAACTAATGACAGAGCATCTGGAGGAGCTGGAAGGAGCCAAAAAGCCAGCAGTCCTAAGGTGTCTGTGAGAGCTGCCAGGCACTCTGCCGTCCTATGCCTAAGCACTGGCCATTGTGACGACATGGCAACACTAGGAATCCTAGGACACAGTGGAAGTGCGACTCTCAAACGGAATGGAAGAAGCTTCCAAGCCCAGTGTTCTTTCCTGTACCATAGAGAACGCAAAGGTCTGAGGCTTGTAGCCTTTTTCCTGGAGAGCACTGTCACCTCGTGGGGCTGTCGGCTACTTTCCTGTTTCCGACCCTCTCAGGAAACTCTTCCAAAAAGCCATTGGGACCCGCTTAGAGAGAGAAGCTGCGAAGTGGATGCACAGAACATTAACGTAGATACCAGCCCAGGGTCCCAAGCTTCCATCATTCTCTTGAGGGTACGTACCCCACGCAGGGATTCAAGCAGGGAGTTTGCCTTGTACAACTTACACAGGAAATTGTGATGAGAAGTAGGCCACTCTGCTTGTGCTCACCCTACGTGTCCCAGAGAAGTTATGACGTAGCAGATATCAACCCCCTTTCTCTACACATGTGGACCCCAAAGAAGCGGTGCGCAGTGGGTGTTCTCAGGCCAAGTTCAGTCCTTGTTCTGGGCTGCACCTGCTCTGTGGTTCAAAGGTTCTTTGACTCTGCTCCTTTGGAAGCCTTTCAGACCTGACCCTATCCCTTGGCTGCAGAAGCAAAGAGGCATAGAGGCCTTTCACCCTGAAGGCATGGGCTTGTTTCACATGGAGAATGTGTCCGTCGCCCCTCCTGGGCTAGGGGCGTGTAGGTTGACACCATTTGTTCTGCCAATGGAAATTACAAGTAGGTGTACTCGGTTTGGGCTGCCTGCCGAAACAGTTTGCAGCCGCCAGCCCTCTGAGTACTAGTCCTCAAGTTTGATTCCTAGCTAGGTAAACCCGGACTTCGGAGGCTAGATGGGAGCAAACGTGTTAAGCTTGTGGAGAAAGCCTTTGACCAATGGCAATATGCTTGTGCTTGTGGCAGGGATTAGGCAGGAACTCTCCCACTCGGTTTTTACCTTACGATAAGCTGTGCCTTTGGGCTGAAGCAGGCGACGTGTCTGTATCACATCCTGGGAAGTAGGGCCTGAGGGGAGTCTGCCACCTGATTGGCCTCCTTTATAGGCTGCTGAGAAAATGGGGCACGGCTTACGGAACCCGCTGACAACGAAATGTTTCTATTCAGAAGAGGAGATTTTGCTACCACGCGTCAGCAGCTCCTCTCCCTCACAGTGCTGTTCCTGTGTAGACTAGGGAAAACCACCACGGTTTCCAGGTTTTGAACGGCTCTTTTCCCAGTTGGTATCATCCGTGAAAGAGCTAGAAGGGCTGATCTCAACCAATCGGCCTGCACACCGTGAGTCCTTGGGGTAGGGCAGTCCTGAGTCAGTGTGTCTCCTGAAGAAAGAGAGCCAAGTTTCCTGCCAGAGGAAAGCACAGCGAGGCCTGGTGCTTTCTCTAGGAAATTCAAGTGGGCTTGAAAGGTGAGGCCTAGGCTCTCTTGAGGAAAAGCTCGTGCTTACGGCTATCTTTCTCCCTCTCTCTGTCCCGTTACCTGGGTTCAGCCGTGTGCGAATGCTGAGTGGCAGAGTCTGCCTCTCTGCCAGGCTCAGAAGGCTTCTTCCCTTTAGGGCAATTCTGTTTGTGTCTTACTTCGTGGAGGAGGAATGAGGGTGGCCAGAGATTTTCTGACATGAAATAACTAATGACAGAGCATCTGGAGGAGCTGGAAGGAGCCAAAAAGCCAGCAGTCCTAAGGTGTCTGTGAGAGCTGCCAGGCACTCTGCCGTCCTATGCCTAAGCACTGGCCATTGTGACGACATGGCAACACTAGGAATCCTAGGACACAGTGGAAGTGCGACTCTCAAACGGAATGGAAGAAGCTTCCAAGCCCAGTGTTCTTTCCTGTACCATAGAGAACGCAAAGGTCTGAGGCTTGTAGCCTTTTTCCTGGAGAGCACTGTCACCTCGTGGGGCTGTCGGCTACTTTCCTGTTTCCGACCCTCTCAGGAAACTCTTCCAAAAAGCCATTGGGACCCGCTTAGAGAGAGAAGCTGCGAAGTGGATGCACAGAACATTAACGTAGATACCAGCCCAGGGTCCCAAGCTTCCATCATTCTCTTGAGGGTACGTACCCCACGCAGGGATTCAAGCAGGGAGTTTGCCTTGTACAACTTACACAGGAAATTGTGATGAGAAGTAGGCCACTCTGCTTGTGCTCACCCTACGTGTCCCAGAGAAGTTATGACGTAGCAGATATCAACCCCCTTTCTCTACACATGTGGACCCCAAAGAAGCGGTGCGCAGTGGGTGTTCTCAGGCCAAGTTCAGTCCTTGTTCTGGGCTGCACCTGCTCTGTGGTTCAAAGGTTCTTTGACTCTGCTCCTTTGGAAGCCTTTCAGACCTGACCCTATCCCTTGGCTGCAGAAGCAAAGAGGCATAGAGGCCTTTCACCCTGAAGGCATGGGCTTGTTTCACATGGAGAATGTGTCCGTCGCCCCTCCTGGGCTAGGGGCGTGTAGGTTGACACCATTTGTTCTGCCAATGGAAATTACAAGTAGGTGTACTCGGTTTGGGCTGCCTGCCGAAACAGTTTGCAGCCGCCAGCCCTCTGAGTACTAGTCCTCAAGTTTGATTCCTAGCTAGGTAAACCCGGACTTCGGAGGCTAGATGGGAGCAAACGTGTTAAGCTTGTGGAGAAAGCCTTTGACCAATGGCAATATGCTTGTGCTTGTGGCAGGGATTAGGCAGGAACTCTCCCACTCGGTTTTTACCTTACGATAAGCTGTGCCTTTGGGCTGAAGCAGGCGACGTGTCTGTATCACATCCTGGGAAGTAGGGCCTGAGGGGAGTCTGCCACCTGATTGGCCTCCTTTATAGGCTGCTGAGAAAATGGGGCACGGCTTACGGAACCCGCTGACAACGAAATGTTTCTATTCAGAAGAGGAGATTTTGCTACCACGCGTCAGCAGCTCCTCTCCCTCACAGTGCTGTTCCTGTGTAGACTAGGGAAAACCACCACGGTTTCCAGGTTTTGAACGGCTCTTTTCCCAGTTGGTATCATCCGTGAAAGAGCTAGAAGGGCTGATCTCAACCAATCGGCCTGCACACCGTGAGTCCTTGGGGTAGGGCAGTCCTGAGTCAGTGTGTCTCCTGAAGAAAGAGAGCCAAGTTTCCTGCCAGAGGAAAGCACAGCGAGGCCTGGTGCTTTCTCTAGGAAATTCAAGTGGGCTTGAAAGGTGAGGCCTAGGCTCTCTTGAGGAAAAGCTCGTGCTTACGGCTATCTTTCTCCCTCTCTCTGTCCCGTTACCTGGGTTCAGCCGTGTGCGAATGCTGAGTGGCAGAGTCTGCCTCTCTGCCAGGCTCAGAAGGCTTCTTCCCTTTAGGGCAATTCTGTTTGTGTCTTACTTCGTGGAGGAGGAATGAGGGTGGCCAGAGATTTTCTGACATGAAATAACTAATGACAGAGCATCTGGAGGAGCTGGAAGGAGCCAAAAAGCCAGCAGTCCTAAGGTGTCTGTGAGAGCTGCCAGGCACTCTGCCGTCCTATGCCTAAGCACTGGCCATTGTGACGACATGGCAACACTAGGAATCCTAGGACACAGTGGAAGTGCGACTCTCAAACGGAATGGAAGAAGCTTCCAAGCCCAGTGTTCTTTCCTGTACCATAGAGAACGCAAAGGTCTGAGGCTTGTAGCCTTTTTCCTGGAGAGCACTGTCACCTCGTGGGGCTGTCGGCTACTTTCCTGTTTCCGACCCTCTCAGGAAACTCTTCCAAAAAGCCATTGGGACCCGCTTAGAGAGAGAAGCTGCGAAGTGGATGCACAGAACATTAACGTAGATACCAGCCCAGGGTCCCAAGCTTCCATCATTCTCTTGAGGGTACGTACCCCACGCAGGGATTCAAGCAGGGAGTTTGCCTTGTACAACTTACACAGGAAATTGTGATGAGAAGTAGGCCACTCTGCTTGTGCTCACCCTACGTGTCCCAGAGAAGTTATGACGTAGCAGATATCAACCCCCTTTCTCTACACATGTGGACCCCAAAGAAGCGGTGCGCAGTGGGTGTTCTCAGGCCAAGTTCAGTCCTTGTTCTGGGCTGCACCTGCTCTGTGGTTCAAAGGTTCTTTGACTCTGCTCCTTTGGAAGCCTTTCAGACCTGACCCTATCCCTTGGCTGCAGAAGCAAAGAGGCATAGAGGCCTTTCACCCTGAAGGCATGGGCTTGTTTCACATGGAGAATGTGTCCGTCGCCCCTCCTGGGCTAGGGGCGTGTAGGTTGACACCATTTGTTCTGCCAATGGAAATTACAAGTAGGTGTACTCGGTTTGGGCTGCCTGCCGAAACAGTTTGCAGCCGCCAGCCCTCTGAGTACTAGTCCTCAAGTTTGATTCCTAGCTAGGTAAACCCGGACTTCGGAGGCTAGATGGGAGCAAACGTGTTAAGCTTGTGGAGAAAGCCTTTGACCAATGGCAATATGCTTGTGCTTGTGGCAGGGATTAGGCAGGAACTCTCCCACTCGGTTTTTACCTTACGATAAGCTGTGCCTTTGGGCTGAAGCAGGCGACGTGTCTGTATCACATCCTGGGAAGTAGGGCCTGAGGGGAGTCTGCCACCTGATTGGCCTCCTTTATAGGCTGCTGAGAAAATGGGGCACGGCTTACGGAACCCGCTGACAACGAAATGTTTCTATTCAGAAGAGGAGATTTTGCTACCACGCGTCAGCAGCTCCTCTCCCTCACAGTGCTGTTCCTGTGTAGACTAGGGAAAACCACCACGGTTTCCAGGTTTTGAACGGCTCTTTTCCCAGTTGGTATCATCCGTGAAAGAGCTAGAAGGGCTGATCTCAACCAATCGGCCTGCACACCGTGAGTCCTTGGGGTAGGGCAGTCCTGAGTCAGTGTGTCTCCTGAAGAAAGAGAGCCAAGTTTCCTGCCAGAGGAAAGCACAGCGAGGCCTGGTGCTTTCTCTAGGAAATTCAAGTGGGCTTGAAAGGTGAGGCCTAGGCTCTCTTGAGGAAAAGCTCGTGCTTACGGCTATCTTTCTCCCTCTCTCTGTCCCGTTACCTGGGTTCAGCCGTGTGCGAATGCTGAGTGGCAGAGTCTGCCTCTCTGCCAGGCTCAGAAGGCTTCTTCCCTTTAGGGCAATTCTGTTTGTGTCTTACTTCGTGGAGGAGGAATGAGGGTGGCCAGAGATTTTCTGACATGAAATAACTAATGACAGAGCATCTGGAGGAGCTGGAAGGAGCCAAAAAGCCAGCAGTCCTAAGGTGTCTGTGAGAGCTGCCAGGCACTCTGCCGTCCTATGCCTAAGCACTGGCCATTGTGACGACATGGCAACACTAGGAATCCTAGGACACAGTGGAAGTGCGACTCTCAAACGGAATGGAAGAAGCTTCCAAGCCCAGTGTTCTTTCCTGTACCATAGAGAACGCAAAGGTCTGAGGCTTGTAGCCTTTTTCCTGGAGAGCACTGTCACCTCGTGGGGCTGTCGGCTACTTTCCTGTTTCCGACCCTCTCAGGAAACTCTTCCAAAAAGCCATTGGGACCCGCTTAGAGAGAGAAGCTGCGAAGTGGATGCACAGAACATTAACGTAGATACCAGCCCAGGGTCCCAAGCTTCCATCATTCTCTTGAGGGTACGTACCCCACGCAGGGATTCAAGCAGGGAGTTTGCCTTGTACAACTTACACAGGAAATTGTGATGAGAAGTAGGCCACTCTGCTTGTGCTCACCCTACGTGTCCCAGAGAAGTTATGACGTAGCAGATATCAACCCCCTTTCTCTACACATGTGGACCCCAAAGAAGCGGTGCGCAGTGGGTGTTCTCAGGCCAAGTTCAGTCCTTGTTCTGGGCTGCACCTGCTCTGTGGTTCAAAGGTTCTTTGACTCTGCTCCTTTGGAAGCCTTTCAGACCTGACCCTATCCCTTGGCTGCAGAAGCAAAGAGGCATAGAGGCCTTTCACCCTGAAGGCATGGGCTTGTTTCACATGGAGAATGTGTCCGTCGCCCCTCCTGGGCTAGGGGCGTGTAGGTTGACACCATTTGTTCTGCCAATGGAAATTACAAGTAGGTGTACTCGGTTTGGGCTGCCTGCCGAAACAGTTTGCAGCCGCCAGCCCTCTGAGTACTAGTCCTCAAGTTTGATTCCTAGCTAGGTAAACCCGGACTTCGGAGGCTAGATGGGAGCAAACGTGTTAAGCTTGTGGAGAAAGCCTTTGACCAATGGCAATATGCTTGTGCTTGTGGCAGGCATTAGGCAGGAACTCTCCCACTCGGTTTTTACCTTACGATAAGCTGTGCCTTTGGGCTGAAGCAGGCGACGTGTCTGTATCACATCCTGGGAAGTAGGGCCTGAGGGGAGTCTGCCACCTGATTGGCCTCCTTTATAGGCTGCTGAGAAAATGGGGCACGGCTTACGGAACCCGCTGACAACGAAATGTTTCTATTCAGAAGAGGAGATTTTGCTACCACGCGTCAGCAGCTCCTCTCCCTCACAGTGCTGTTCCTGTGTAGACTAGGGAAAACCACCACGGTTTCCAGGTTTTGAACGGCTCTTTTCCCAGTTGGTATCATCCGTGAAAGAGCTAGAAGGGCTGATCTCAACCAATCGGCCTGCACACCGTGAGTCCTTGGGGTAGGGCAGTCCTGAGTCAGTGTGTCTCCTGAAGAAAGAGAGCCAAGTTTCCTGCCAGAGGAAAGCACAGCGAGGCCTGGTGCTTTCTCTAGGAAATTCAAGTGGGCTTGAAAGGTGAGGCCTAGGCTCTCTTGAGGAAAAGCTCGTGCTTACGGCTATCTTTCTCCCTCTCTCTGTCCCGTTACCTGGGTTCAGCCGTGTGCGAATGCTGAGTGGCAGAGTCTGCCTCTCTGCCAGGCTCAGAAGGCTTCTTCCCTTTAGGGCAATTCTGTTTGTGTCTTACTTCGTGGAGGAGGAATGAGGGTGGCCAGAGATTTTCTGACATGAAATAACTAATGACAGAGCATCTGGAGGAGCTGGAAGGAGCCAAAAAGCCAGCAGTCCTAAGGTGTCTGTGAGAGCTGCCAGGCACTCTGCCGTCCTATGCCTAAGCACTGGCCATTGTGACGACATGGCAACACTAGGAATCCTAGGACACAGTGGAAGTGCGACTCTCAAACGGAATGGAAGAAGCTTCCAAGCCCAGTGTTCTTTCCTGTACCATAGAGAACGCAAAGGTCTGAGGCTTGTAGCCTTTTTCCTGGAGAGCACTGTCACCTCGTGGGGCTGTCGGCTACTTTCCTGTTTCCGACCCTCTCAGGAAACTCTTCCAAAAAGCCATTGGGACCCGCTTAGAGAGAGAAGCTGCGAAGTGGATGCACAGAACATTAACGTAGATACCAGCCCAGGGTCCCAAGCTTCCATCATTCTCTTGAGGGTACGTACCCCACGCAGGGATTCAAGCAGGGAGTTTGCCTTGTACAACTTACACAGGAAATTGTGATGAGAAGTAGGCCACTCTGCTTGTGCTCACCCTACGTGTCCCAGAGAAGTTATGACGTAGCAGATATCAACCCCCTTTCTCTACACATGTGGACCCCAAAGAAGCGGTGCGCAGTGGGTGTTCTCAGGCCAAGTTCAGTCCTTGTTCTGGGCTGCACCTGCTCTGTGGTTCAAAGGTTCTTTGACTCTGCTCCTTTGGAAGCCTTTCAGACCTGACCCTATCCCTTGGCTGCAGAAGCAAAGAGGCATAGAGGCCTTTCACCCTGAAGGCATGGGCTTGTTTCACATGGAGAATGTGTCCGTCGCCCCTCCTGGGCTAGGGGCGTGTAGGTTGACACCATTTGTTCTGCCAATGGAAATTACAAGTAGGTGTACTCGGTTTGGGCTGCCTGCCGAAACAGTTTGCAGCCGCCAGCCCTCTGAGTACTAGTCCTCAAGTTTGATTCCTAGCTAGGTAAACCCGGACTTCGGAGGCTAGATGGGAGCAAACGTGTTAAGCTTGTGGAGAAAGCCTTTGACCAATGGCAATATGCTTGTGCTTGTGGCAGGGATTAGGCAGGAACTCTCCCACTCGGTTTTTACCTTACGATAAGCTGTGCCTTTGGGCTGAAGCAGGCGACGTGTCTGTATCACATCCTGGGAAGTAGGGCCTGAGGGGAGTCTGCCACCTGATTGGCCTCCTTTATAGGCTGCTGAGAAAATGGGGCACGGCTTACGGAACCCGCTTACAACGAAATGTTTCTATTCAGAAGAGGAGATTTTGCTACCACGCGTCAGCAGCTCCTCTCCCTCACAGTGCTGTTCCTGTGTAGACTAGGGAAAACCACCACGGTTTCCAGGTTTTGAACGGCTCTTTTCCCAGTTGGTATCATCCGTGAAAGAGCTAGAAGGGCTGATCTCAACCAATCGGCCTGCACACCGTGAGTCCTTGGGGTAGGGCAGTCCTGAGTCAGTGTGTCTCCTGAAGAAAGAGAGCCAAGTTTCCTGCCAGAGGAAAGCACAGCGAGGCCTGGTGCTTTCTCTAGGAAATTCAAGTGGGCTTGAAAGGTGAGGCCTAGGCTCTCTTGAGGAAAAGCTCGTGCTTACGGCTATCTTTCTCCCTCTCTCTGTCCCGTTACCTGGGTTCAGCCGTGTGCGAATGCTGAGTGGCAGAGTCTGCCTCTCTGCCAGGCTCAGAAGGCTTCTTCCCTTTAGGGCAATTCTGTTTGTGTCTTACTTCGTGGAGGAGGAATGAGGGTGGCCAGAGATTTTCTGACATGAAATAACTAATGACAGAGCATCTGGAGGAGCTGGTTTCTCGGTGGAAGGAGCCAAAAAGCCGGCATTCCTAAGGTCTCTTTGCGAGCTGCCAGACACTCTGCCGTCATAGGCCTAAGAATTGGCCATTGTGACGGCATGGCAACACTTGGAATCCTAGGACACTGTGGAAGGGCAACTCGCAAACTGGAACGAAGAAGCTTCCAAGCCCAGTGTTCTTTCATGTACCCAAGAGAACGCAAGTGTCTAAGGCTGGTAGCATTGTTGCTGGAGAGCACTGGCATCCTTGTGGGCCTGTCGGCTACTTTCCTGTTTCCGACCCTCTCAGGAAACTCTTCCAAAACGCCGTTGGGACCTGCTTAGAGAGAACAGCTGCGACGTGGATGCACACAACATTAACCTAGATACTATCCCAGGGTCCCAAGCATCCATTTTTCTCTGGAGGGTAAGTACCCCACGCAGGGATTCAAGCAGGGAGTTTGCCTTGTACAACTTACACAGGAAACTGGGAGGAGACGTTGGGTCACTCTGCTTGTGCTCACACTACGTGGCCCGGAGAAGTTATGATGCAGCAGATGGCAACCCCCTTTCTCCACACATGTGCACCCCAAAGAAGCGCTGGGCAGTTGGTGTTCTCAGGCCAAGAGAAGTCCTTGTTCTCGGCTGCACCTGCTCTGTGGTTCAAAGGTTCTTTATCTCTGCTCTTTTGGAAGCCTTTCAGACCTGACCCTATCCTGGGCTGCAGAAGCAAAGAGGCATAGAGGCCTTTCACCCTGAAGGCATGGGCTTGTTTCACAAGGAGAATGTGTCCCTCGCCCCTCCAGGGCTGGAGGCCTGTAAGTTGACACCATTTGTTCTGCCCATGGAAATTACAAGTAGGTGTACTCGGTTTGGGCTGCCTGCTGAAACAGTTTGCAGTCGCCTGCCCTCTGAGTACTAGAACTCAAGTTTGATTCCTTGTTGGTAAACCCGGACTTCGCAGGCTAGATGGGAGCAAACGTGTTAAGCTTGTGGAGAAAGCCTTTGACCAATGGCAATATGCTTGTGCTTGTGGCAGGGATTAGTTAGGAACGCTCCCACTCAGGGTTTTTACCTTACAATCAGCTGTGCCTTTGGGCTGAAGCAGGCGACGTGTCTGTATCACATCCTGGGAAGTAAGGCCTGAGGGGAGTCTGCCACCTGATTGGCCTCCAGTATAGGCAGCTGAGAAAATGGGGCAAGGCTTAGGGAACCCCCTTACAACGAAATGTTTCTATTCAGAAGAGGAGATTTTGCTACCACGCGTCAGCAGCTCCTCTCCCTCAGAGTGCTGTTCCTGTGTAGACTAGGGAAAACCACCACGGTTTCCAGGTTTTGAACGGCTCTTTTCCCAGTTGGTATCATGCGTGAAAGAGCTAGAAGGGCTGATCTCAACCAATCGGCCTGTACACCGTGCGTCCTTGGGGTAGGGCAGTCCTGAGTCAGTGTGTCTCCTGAAGAAAGAGAGCCAAGTTTCCTGCCAGAGGAAAGCACAGCGAGGGCCTGGTGCTTTCTCTAGGAAATTCAAGTGGGCTTGAAAGGTGAGGCCTAGGCTCTATTGAGGAAAAGCTCGTGCTTACGGCTATCTTTCTCCCTCTCTCTGTCCCGTACCCTGGGCTCAGGCGTGTGGGAATGCTGAGTGGCTGAGTCTGCCTCTCTGCCAGGCTCAGAAGGCTTCTTCCCTTTAGGGCAATTCTGTTTGTGTCTTACTTCGTGGAGGAGGAATGAGGGTGGCCAGAGATTTTCTGACATGAAATAACTAATGACAGAGCATCTGGAGGAGCTGGAAGGAGCCAAAAAGCCAGCAGTCCTAAGGTGTCTGTGAGAGCTGCCAGGCACTCTGCCGTCCTATGCCTAAGCACTGGCCATTGTGACGACATGGCAACACTAGGAATCCTAGGACACAGTGGAAGTGCGACTCTCAAACGGAATGGAAGAAGCTTCCAAGCCCAGTGTTCTTTCCTGTACCATAGAGAACGCAAAGGTCTGAGGCTTGTAGCCTTTTTCCTGGAGAGCACTGTCACCTCGTGGGGCTGTCGGCTACTTTCCTGTTTCCGACCCTCTCAGGAAACTCTTCCAAAAAGCCATTGGGACCCGCTTAGAGAGAGAAGCTGCGAAGTGGATGCACAGAACATTAACGTAGATACCAGCCCAGGGTCCCAAGCTTCCATCATTCTCTTGAGGGTACGTACCCCACGCAGGGATTCAAGCAGGGAGTTTGCCTTGTACAACTTACACAGGAAATTGTGATGAGAAGTAGGCCACTCTGCTTGTGCTCACCCTACGTGTCCCAGAGAAGTTATGACGTAGCAGATATCAACCCCCTTTCTCTACACATGTGGACCCCAAAGAAGCGGTGCGCAGTGGGTGTTCTCAGGCCAAGTTCAGTCCTTGTTCTGGGCTGCACCTGCTCTGTGGTTCAAAGGTTCTTTGACTCTGCTCCTTTGGAAGCCTTTCAGACCTGACCCTATCCCTTGGCTGCAGAAGCAAAGAGGCATAGAGGCCTTTCACCCTGAAGGCATGGGCTTGTTTCACATGGAGAATGTGTCCGTCGCCCCTCCTGGGCTAGGGGCGTGTAGGTTGACACCATTTGTTCTGCCAATGGAAATTACAAGTAGGTGTACTCGGTTTGGGCTGCCTGCCGAAACAGTTTGCAGCCGCCAGCCCTCTGAGTACTAGTCCTCAAGTTTGATTCCTAGCTAGGTAAACCCGGACTTCGGAGGCTAGATGGGAGCAAACGTGTTAAGCTTGTGGAGAAAGCCTTTGACCAATGGCAATATGCTTGTGCTTGTGGCAGGGATTAGGCAGGAACTCTCCCACTCGGTTTTTACCTTACGATAAGCTGTGCCTTTGGGCTGAAGCAGGCGACGTGTCTGTATCACATCCTGGGAAGTAGGGCCTGAGGGGAGTCTGCCACCTGATTGGCCTCCTTTATAGGCTGCTGAGAAAATGGGGCACGGCTTACGGAACCCGCTTACAACGAAATGTTTCTATTCAGAAGAGGAGATTTTGCTACCACGCGTCAGCAGCTCCTCTCCCTCAGAGTGCTGTTCCTGTGTAGACTAGGGAAAACCACCACGGTTTCCAGGTTTTGAACGGCTCTTTTCCCAGTTGGTATCATCCGTGAAAGAGCTAGAAGGGCTGATCTCAACCAATCGGCCTGCACACCGTGAGTCCTTGGGGTAGGGCAGTCCTGAGTCAGTGTGTCTCCTGAAGAAAGAGAGCCAAGTTTCCTGCCAGAGGAAAGCACAGCGAGGCCTGGTGCTTTCTCTAGGAAATTCAAGTGGGCTTGAAAGGTGAGGCCTAGGCTCTCTTGAGGAAAAGCTCGTGCTTACGGCTATCTTTCTCCCTCTCTCTGTCCCGTTACCTGGGCTCAGCCGTGTGCGAATGCTGAGTGGCAGAGTCTGCCTCTCTGCCAGGCTCAGAAGGCTTCTTCCCTTTAGGGCAATTCTGTTTGTGTCTTACTTCGTGGAGGAGGAATGAGGGTGGCCAGAGATTTTCTGACATGAAATAACTAATGACAGAGCATCTGGAGGAGCTGGTTTCTCGGTGGAAGGAGCCAAAAAGCCGGCATTCCTAAGGTCTCTTTGCGAGCTGCCAGACACTCTGCCGTCATAGGCCTAAGAATTGGCCATTGTGACGGCATGGCAACACTTGGAATCCTAGGACACTGTGGAAGGGCAACTCGCAAACTGGAACGAAGAAGCTTCCAAGCCCAGTGTTCTTTCATGTACCCAAGAGAACGCAAGTGTCTAAGGCTGGTAGCATTGTTGCTGGAGAGCACTGGCATCCTTGTGGGCCTGTCGGCTACTTTCCTGTTTCCGACCCTCTCAGGAAACTCTTCCAAAACGCCGTTGGGACCTGCTTAGAGAGAACAGCTGCGACGTGGATGCACACAACATTAACCTAGATACTATCCCAGGGTCCCAAGCATCCATTTTTCTCTGGAGGGTAAGTACCCCACGCAGGGATTCAAGCAGGGAGTTTGCCTTGTACAACTTACACAGGAAACTGGGAGGAGACGTTGGGTCACTCTGCTTGTGCTCACACTACGTGGCCCGGAGAAGTTATGATGCAGCAGATGGCAACCCCCTTTCTCCACACATGTGCACCCCAAAGAAGCGCTGGGCAGTTGGTGTTCTCAGGCCAAGAGAAGTCCTTGTTCTCGGCTGCACCTGCTCTGTGGTTCAAAGGTTCTTTATCTCTGCTCTTTTGGAAGCCTTTCAGACCTGACCCTATCCTGGGCTGCAGAAGCAAAGAGGCATAGAGGCCTTTCACCCTGAAGGCATGGGCTTGTTTCACATGGAGAATGTGTCCGTCGCCCCTCCAGGGCTGGAGGCCTGTAAGTTGACACCATTTGTTCTGCCCATGGAAATTACAAGTAGGTGTACTCGGTTTGGGCTGCCTGCCGAAACAGTTTGCAGCCGCCAGCCCTCTGAGTACTAGTCCTCAAGTTTGATTCCTAGCTAGGTAAACCCGGACTTCGGAGGCTAGATGGGAGCAAACGTGTTAAGCTTGTGGAGAAAGCCTTTGACCAATGGCAATATGCTTGTGCTTGTGGCAGGGATTAGGCAGGAACTCTCCCACTCGGTTTTTACCTTACGATAAGCTGTGCCTTTGGGCTGAAGCAGGCGACGTGTCTGTATCACATCCTGGGAAGTAGGGCCTGAGGGGAGTCTGCCACCTGATTGGCCTCCTTTATAGGCTGCTGAGAAAATGGGGCACGGCTTACGGAACCCGCTGACAACGAAATGTTTCTATTCAGAAGAGGAGATTTTGCTACCACGCGTCAGCAGCTCCTCTCCCTCACAGTGCTGTTCCTGTGTAGACTAGGGAAAACCACCACGGTTTCCAGGTTTTGAACGGCTCTTTTCCCAGTTGGTATCATCCGTGAAAGAGCTAGAAGGGCTGATCTCAACCAATCGGCCTGCACACCGTGAGTCCTTGGGGTAGGGCAGTCCTGAGTCAGTGTGTCTCCTGAAGAAAGAGAGCCAAGTTTCCTGCCAGAGGAAAGCACAGCGAGGCCTGGTGCTTTCTCTAGGAAATTCAAGTGGGCTTGAAAGGTGAGGCCTAGGCTCTCTTGAGGAAAAGCTCGTGCTTACGGCTATCTTTCTCCCTCTCTCTGTCCCGTTACCTGGGTTCAGCCGTGTGCGAATGCTGAGTGGCAGAGTCTGCCTCTCTGCCAGGCTCAGAAGGCTTCTTCCCTTTAGGGCAATTCTGTTTGTGTCTTACTTCGTGGAGGAGGAATGAGGGTGGCCAGAGATTTTCTGACATGAAATAACTAATGACAGAGCATCTGGAGGAGCTGGTTTCTCGGTGGAAGGAGCCAAAAAGCCGGCATTCCTAAGGTCTCTTTGCGAGCTGCCAGACA
Source organism: Eschrichtius robustus (assembly GCF_028021215.1). Lineage (NCBI taxonomy): Eukaryota > Metazoa > Chordata > Mammalia > Artiodactyla > Eschrichtiidae > Eschrichtius > Eschrichtius robustus. The sequence continues at coordinate 62,573,798 of NC_090837.1, forward strand.
CTCTGCCGTCATAGGCCTAAGAATTGGCCATTGTGACGGCATGGCAACACTTGGAATCCTAGGACACTGTGGAAGGGCAACTCGCAAACTGGAACGAAGAAGCTTCCAAGCCCAGTGTTCTTTCATGTACCCAAGAGAACGCAAGTGTCTAAGGCTGGTAGCATTGTTGCTGGAGAGCACTGGCATCCTTGTGGGCCTGTCGGCTACTTTCCTGTTTCCGACCCTCTCAGGAAACTCTTCCAAAACGCCGTTGGGACCTGCTTAGAGAGAACAGCTGCGACGTGGATGCACACAACATTAACCTAGATACTATCCCAGGGTCCCAAGCATCCATTTTTCTCTGGAGGGTAAGTACCCCACGCAGGGATTCAAGCAGGGAGTTTGCCTTGTACAACTTACACAGGAAACTGGGAGGAGACGTTGGGTCACTCTGCTTGTGCTCACACTACGTGGCCCGGAGAAGTTATGATGCAGCAGATGGCAACCCCCTTTCTCCACACATGTGCACCCCAAAGAAGCGCTGGGCAGTTGGTGTTCTCAGGCCAAGAGAAGTCCTTGTTCTCGGCTGCACCTGCTCTGTGGTTCAAAGGTTCTTTATCTCTGCTCTTTTGGAAGCCTTTCAGACCTGACCCTATCCTGGGCTGCAGAAGCAAAGAGGCATAGAGGCCTTTCACCCTGAAGGCATGGGCTTGTTTCACAAGGAGAATGTGTCCCTCGCCCCTCCAGGGCTGGAGGCCTGTAAGTTGACACCATTTGTTCTGCCCATGGAAATTACAAGTAGGTGTACTCGGTTTGGGCTGCCTGCTGAAACAGTTTGCAGTCGCCTGCCCTCTGAGTACTAGAACTCAAGTTTGATTCCTTGTTGGTAAACCCGGACTTCGCAGGCTAGATGGGAGCAAACGTGTTAAGCTTGTGGAGAAAGCCTTTGACCAATGGCAATATGCTTGTGCTTGTGGCAGGGATTAGTTAGGAACGCTCCCACTCAGGGTTTTTACCTTACAATCAGCTGTGCCTTTGGGCTGAAGCAGGCGACGTGTCTGTATCACATCCTGGGAAGTAAGGCCTGAGGGGAGTCTGCCACCTGATTGGCCTCCAGTATAGGCAGCTGAGAAAATGGGGCAAGGCTTAGGGAACCCCCTTACAACGAAATGTTTCTATTCAGAAGAGGAGATTTTGCTACCACGCGTCAGCAGCTCCTCTCCCTCAGAGTGCTGTTCCTGTGTAGACTAGGGAAAACCACCACGGTTTCCAGGTTTTGAACGGCTCTTTTCCCAGTTGGTATCATGCGTGAAAGAGCTAGAAGGGCTGATCTCAACCAATCGGCCTGTACACCGTGCGTCCTTGGGGTAGGGCAGTCCTGAGTCAGTGTGTCTCCTGAAGAAAGAGAGCCAAGTTTCCTGCCAGAGGAAAGCACAGCGAGGGCCTGGTGCTTTCTCTAGGAAATTCAAGTGGGCTTGAAAGGTGAGGCCTAGGCTCTATTGAGGAAAAGCTCGTGCTTACGGCTATCTTTCTCCCTCTCTCTGTCCCGTACCCTGGGCTCAGGCCTGTGGGAATGCTGAGTGGCTGAGTCTGCCTCTCTGCCAGGCTCAGAAGGCTTCTTCCCTTTAGGGCAATTCTGTTTGTGTCTTACTTCGTGGAGGAGGAATGAGGGTGGCCAGAGATTTTCTGACATGAAATAACTAATGACAGAGCATCTGGAGGAGCTGGAAGGAGCCAAAAAGCCAGCAGTCCTAAGGTGTCTGTGAGAGCTGCCAGGCACTCTGCCGTCCTATGCCTAAGCACTGGCCATTGTGACGACATGGCAACACTAGGAATCCTAGGACACAGTGGAAGTGCGACTCTCAAACGGAATGGAAGAAGCTTCCAAGCCCAGTGTTCTTTCCTGTACCATAGAGAACGCAAAGGTCTGAGGCTTGTAGCCTTTTTCCTGGAGAGCACTGTCACCTCGTGGGGCTGTCGGCTACTTTCCTGTTTCCGACCCTCTCAGGAAACTCTTCCAAAAAGCCATTGGGACCCGCTTAGAGAGAGAAGCTGCGAAGTGGATGCACAGAACATTAACGTAGATACCAGCCCAGGGTCCCAAGCTTCCATCATTCTCTTGAGGGTACGTACCCCACGCAGGGATTCAAGCAGGGAGTTTGCCTTGTACAACTTACACAGGAAATTGTGATGAGAAGTAGGCCACTCTGCTTGTGCTCACCCTACGTGTCCCAGAGAAGTTATGACGTAGCAGATATCAACCCCCTTTCTCTACACATGTGGACCCCAAAGAAGCGGTGCGCAGTGGGTGTTCTCAGGCCAAGTTCAGTCCTTGTTCTGGGCTGCACCTGCTCTGTGGTTCAAAGGTTCTTTGACTCTGCTCCTTTGGAAGCCTTTCAGACCTGACCCTATCCCTTGGCTGCAGAAGCAAAGAGGCATAGAGGCCTTTCACCCTGAAGGCATGGGCTTGTTTCACATGGAGAATGTGTCCGTCGCCCCGCCTGGGCTAGGGGCGTGTAGGTTGACACCATTTGTTCTGCCAATGGAAATTACAAGTAGGTGTACTCGGTTTGGGCTGCCTGCCGAAACAGTTTGCAGCCGCCAGCCCTCTGAGTACTAGTCCTCAAGTTTGATTCCTAGCTAGGTAAACCCGGACTTCGGACGCTAGATGGGAGCAAACGTGTTAAGCTTGTGGAGAAAGCCTTTGACCAATGGCAATATGCTTGTGCTTGTGGCAGGGATTAGGCAGGAACTCTCCCACTCGGTTTTTACCTTACGATAAGCTGTGCCTTTGGGCTGAAGCAGGCGACGTGTCTGTATCACATCCTGGGAAGTAGGGCCTGAGGGGAGTCTGCCACCTGATTGGCCTCCTTTATAGGCTGCTGAGAAAATGGGGCACGGCTTACGGAACCCGCTGACAACGAAATGTTTCTATTCAGAAGAGGAGATTTTGCTACCACGCGTCAGCAGCTCCTCTCCCTCACAGTGCTGTTCCTGTGTAGACTAGGGAAAACCACCACGGTTTCCAGGTTTTGAACGGCTCTTTTCCCAGTTGGTATCATCCGTGAAAGAGCTAGAAGGGCTGATCTCAACCAATCGGCCTGCACACCGTGAGTCCTTGGGGTAGGGCAGTCCTGAGTCAGTGTGTCTCCTGAAGAAAGAGAGCCAAGTTTCCTGCCAGAGGAAAGCACAGCGAGGCCTGGTGCTTTCTCTAGGAAATTCAAGTGGGCTTGAAAGGTGAGGCCTAGGCTCTCTTGAGGAAAAGCTCGTGCTTACGGCTATCTTTCTCCCTCTCTCTGTCCCGTTACCTGGGCTCAGCCGTGTGCGAATGCTGAGTGGCAGAGTCTGCCTCTCTGCCAGGCTCAGAAGGCTTCTTCCCTTTAGGGCAATTCTGTTTGTGTCTTACTTCGTGGAGGAGGAATGAGGGTGGCCAGAGATTTTCTGACATGAAATAACTAATGACAGAGCATCTGGAGGAGCTGGTTTCTCGGTGGAAGGAGCCAAAAAGCCGGCATTCCTAAGGTCTCTTTGCGAGCTGCCAGACACTCTGCCGTCATAGGCCTAAGAATTGGCCATTGTGACGGCATGGCAACACTTGGAATCCTAGGACACTGTGGAAGGGCAACTCGCAAACTGGAACGAAGAAGCTTCCAAGCCCAGTGTTCTTTCATGTACCCAAGAGAACGCAAGTGTCTAAGGCTGGTAGCATTGTTGCTGGAGAGCACTGGCATCCTTGTGGGCCTGTCGGCTACTTTCCTGTTTCCGACCCTCTCAGGAAACTCTTCCAAAACGCCGTTGGGACCTGCTTAGAGAGAACAGCTGCGACGTGGATGCACACAACATTAACCTAGATACTATCCCAGGGTCCCAAGCATCCATTTTTCTCTGGAGGGTAAGTACCCCACGCAGGGATTCAAGCAGGGAGTTTGCCTTGTACAACTTACACAGGAAACTGGGAGGAGACGTTGGGTCACTCTGCTTGTGCTCACACTACGTGGCCCGGAGAAGTTATGATGCAGCAGATGGCAACCCCCTTTCTCCACACATGTGCACCCCAAAGAAGCGCTGGGCAGTTGGTGTTCTCAGGCCAAGAGAAGTCCTTGTTCTCGGCTGCACCTGCTCTGTGGTTCAAAGGTTCTTTATCTCTGCTCTTTTGGAAGCCTTTCAGACCTGACCCTATCCTGGGCTGCAGAAGCAAAGAGGCATAGAGGCCTTTCACCCTGAAGGCATGGGCTTGTTTCACAAGGAGAATGTGTCCCTCGCCCCTCCAGGGCTGGAGGCCTGTAAGTTGACACCATTTGTTCTGCCCATGGAAATTACAAGTAGGTGTACTCGGTTTGGGCTGCCTGCTGAAACAGTTTGCAGTCGCCTGCCCTCTGAGTACTAGAACTCAAGTTTGATTCCTTGTTGGTAAACCCGGACTTCGCAGGCTAGATGGGAGCAAACGTGTTAAGCTTGTGGAGAAAGCCTTTGACCAATGGCAATATGCTTGTGCTTGTGGCAGGGATTAGTTAGGAACGCTCCCACTCAGGGTTTTTACCTTACAATCAGCTGTGCCTTTGGGCTGAAGCAGGCGACGTGTCTGTATCACATCCTGGGAAGTAAGGCCTGAGGGGAGTCTGCCACCTGATTGGCCTCCAGTATAGGCAGCTGAGAAAATGGGGCAAGGCTTAGGGAACCCCCTTACAACGAAATGTTTCTATTCAGAAGAGGAGATTTTGCTACCACGCGTCAGCAGCTCCTCTCCCTCAGAGTGCTGTTCCTGTGTAGACTAGGGAAAACCACCACGGTTTCCAGGTTTTGAACGGCTCTTTTCCCAGTTGGTATCATGCGTGAAAGAGCTAGAAGGGCTGATCTCAACCAATCGGCCTGTACACCGTGCGTCCTTGGGGTAGGGCAGTCCTGAGTCAGTGTGTCTCCTGAAGAAAGAGAGCCAAGTTTCCTGCCAGAGGAAAGCACAGCGAGGGCCTGGTGCTTTCTCTAGGAAATTCAAGTGGGCTTGAAAGGTGAGGCCTAGGCTCTATTGAGGAAAAGCTCGTGCTTACGGCTATCTTTCTCCCTCTCTCTGTCCCGTACCCTGGGCTCAGGCCTGTGGGAATGCTGAGTGGCTGAGTCTGCCTCTCTGCCAGGCTCAGAAGGCTTCTTCCCTTTAGGGCAATTCTGTTTGTGTCTTACTTCGTGGAGGAGGAATGAGGGTGGCCAGAGATTTTCTGACATGAAATAACTAATGACAGAGCATCTGGAGGAGCTGGAAGGAGCCAAAAAGCCAGCAGTCCTAAGGTGTCTGTGAGAGCTGCCAGGCACTCTGCCGTCCTATGCCTAAGCACTGGCCATTGTGACGACATGGCAACACTTGGAATCCTAGGACACAGTGGAAGTGCGACTCTCAAACGGAATGGAAGAAGCTTCCAAGCCCAGTGTTCTTTCCTGTACCATAGAGAACGCAAAGGTCTGAGGCTTGTAGCCTTTTTCCTGGAGAGCACTGTCACCTCGTGGGGCTGTCGGCTACTTTCCTGTTTCCGACCCTCTCAGGAAACTCTTCCAAAAAGCCATTGGGACCCGCTTAGAGAGAGAAGCTGCGAAGTGGATGCACAGAACATTAACGTAGATACCAGCCCAGGGTCCCAAGCTTCCATCATTCTCTTGAGGGTACGTACCCCACGCAGGGATTCAAGCAGGGAGTTTGCCTTGTACAACTTACACAGGAAATTGTGATGAGAAGTAGGCCACTCTGCTTGTGCTCACCCTACGTGTCCCAGAGAAGTTATGACGTAGCAGATATCAACCCCCTTTCTCTACACATGTGGACCCCAAAGAAGCGGTGCGCAGTGGGTGTTCTCAGGCCAAGTTCAGTCCTTGTTCTGGGCTGCACCTGCTCTGTGGTTCAAAGGTTCTTTGACTCTGCTCCTTTGGAAGCCTTTCAGACCTGACCCTATCCCTTGGCTGCAGAAGCAAAGAGGCATAGAGGCCTTTCACCCTGAAGGCATGGGCTTGTTTCACATGGAGAATGTGTCCGTCGCCCCGCCTGGGCTAGGGGCGTGTAGGTTGACACCATTTGTTCTGCCAATGGAAATTACAAGTAGGTGTACTCGGTTTGGGCTGCCTGCCGAAACAGTTTGCAGCCGCCAGCCCTCTGAGTACTAGTCCTCAAGTTTGATTCCTAGCTAGGTAAACCCGGACTTCGGAGGCTAGATGGGAGCAAACGTGTTAAGCTTGTGGAGAAAGCCTTTGACCAATGGCAATATGCTTGTGCTTGTGGCAGGGATTAGGCAGGAACTCTCCCACTCGGTTTTTACCTTACGATAAGCTGTGCCTTTGGGCTGAAGCAGGCGACGTGTCTGTATCACATCCTGGGAAGTAGGGCCTGAGGGGAGTCTGCCACCTGATTGGCCTCCTTTATAGGCTGCTGAGAAAATGGGGCACGGCTTACGGAACCCGCTGACAACGAAATGTTTCTATTCAGAAGAGGAGATTTTGCTACCACGCGTCAGCAGCTCCTCTCCCTCACAGTGCTGTTCCTGTGTAGACTAGGGAAAACCACCACGGTTTCCAGGTTTTGAACGGCTCTTTTCCCAGTTGGTATCATCCGTGAAAGAGCTAGAAGGGCTGATCTCAACCAATCGGCCTGCACACCGTGAGTCCTTGGGGTAGGGCAGTCCTGAGTCAGTGTGTCTCCTGAAGAAAGAGAGCCAAGTTTCCTGCCAGAGGAAAGCACAGCGAGGCCTGGTGCTTTCTCTAGGAAATTCAAGTGGGCTTGAAAGGTGAGGCCTAGGCTCTCTTGAGGAAAAGCTCGTGCTTACGGCTATCTTTCTCCCTCTCTCTGTCCCGTTACCTGGGCTCAGCCGTGTGCGAATGCTGAGTGGCAGAGTCTGCCTCTCTGCCAGGCTCAGAAGGCTTCTTCCCTTTAGGGCAATTCTGTTTGTGTCTTACTTCGTGGAGGAGGAATGAGGGTGGCCAGAGATTTTCTGACATGAAATAACTAATGACAGAGCATCTGGAGGAGCTGGTTTCTCGGTGGAAGGAGCCAAAAAGCCGGCATTCCTAAGGTCTCTTTGCGAGCTGCCAGACACTCTGCCGTCATAGGCCTAAGAATTGGCCATTGTGACGGCATGGCAACACTTGGAATCCTAGGACACTGTGGAAGGGCAACTCGCAAACTGGAACGAAGAAGCTTCCAAGCCCAGTGTTCTTTCATGTACCCAAGAGAACGCAAGTGTCTAAGGCTGGTAGCATTGTTGCTGGAGAGCACTGGCATCCTTGTGGGCCTGTCGGCTACTTTCCTGTTTCCGACCCTCTCAGGAAACTCTTCCAAAACGCCGTTGGGACCTGCTTAGAGAGAACAGCTGCGACGTGGATGCACACAACATTAACCTAGATACTATCCCAGGGTCCCAAGCATCCATTTTTCTCTGGAGGGTAAGTACCCCACGCAGGGATTCAAGCAGGGAGTTTGCCTTGTACAACTTACACAGGAAACTGGGAGGAGACGTTGGGTCACTCTGCTTGTGCTCACACTACGTGGCCCGGAGAAGTTATGATGCAGCAGATGGCAACCCCCTTTCTCCACACATGTGCACCCCAAAGAAGCGCTGGGCAGTTGGTGTTCTCAGGCCAAGAGAAGTCCTTGTTCTCGGCTGCACCTGCTCTGTGGTTCAAAGGTTCTTTATCTCTGCTCTTTTGGAAGCCTTTCAGACCTGACCCTATCCTGGGCTGCAGAAGCAAAGAGGCATAGAGGCCTTTCACCCTGAAGGCATGGGCTTGTTTCACAAGGAGAATGTGTCCCTCGCCCCTCCAGGGCTGGAGGCCTGTAAGTTGACACCATTTGTTCTGCCCATGGAAATTACAAGTAGGTGTACTCGGTTTGGGCTGCCTGCTGAAACAGTTTGCAGTCGCCTGCCCTCTGAGTACTAGAACTCAAGTTTGATTCCTTGTTGGTAAACCCGGACTTCGCAGGCTAGATGGGAGCAAACGTGTTAAGCTTGTGGAGAAAGCCTTTGACCAATGGCAATATGCTTGTGCTTGTGGCAGGGATTAGTTAGGAACGCTCCCACTCAGGGTTTTTACCTTACAATCAGCTGTGCCTTTGGGCTGAAGCAGGCGACGTGTCTGTATCACATCCTGGGAAGTAAGGCCTGAGGGGAGTCTGCCACCTGATTGGCCTCCAGTATAGGCAGCTGAGAAAATGGGGCAAGGCTTAGGGAACCCCCTTACAACGAAATGTTTCTATTCAGAAGAGGAGATTTTGCTACCACGCGTCAGCAGCTCCTCTCCCTCAGAGTGCTGTTCCTGTGTAGACTAGGGAAAACCACCACGGTTTCCAGGTTTTGAACGGCTCTTTTCCCAGTTGGTATCATGCGTGAAAGAGCTAGAAGGGCTGATCTCAACCAATCGGCCTGTACACCGTGCGTCCTTGGGGTAGGGCAGTCCTGAGTCAGTGTGTCTCCTGAAGAAAGAGAGCCAAGTTTCCTGCCAGAGGAAAGCACAGCGAGGGCCTGGTGCTTTCTCTAGGAAATTCAAGTGGGCTTGAAAGGTGAGGCCTAGGCTCTATTGAGGAAAAGCTCGTGCTTACGGCTATCTTTCTCCCTCTCTCTGTCCCGTACCCTGGGCTCAGGCCTGTGGGAATGCTGAGTGGCTGAGTCTGCCTCTCTGCCAGGCTCAGAAGGCTTCTTCCCTTTAGGGCAATTCTGTTTGTGTCTTACTTCGTGGAGGAGGAATGAGGGTGGCCAGAGATTTTCTGACATGAAATAACTAATGACAGAGCATCTGGAGGAGCTGGAAGGAGCCAAAAAGCCAGCAGTCCTAAGGTGTCTGTGAGAGCTGCCAGGCACTCTGCCGTCCTATGCCTAAGCACTGGCCATTGTGACGACATGGCAACACTTGGAATCCTAGGACACAGTGGAAGTGCGACTCTCAAACGGAATGGAAGAAGCTTCCAAGCCCAGTGTTCTTTCCTGTACCATAGAGAACGCAAAGGTCTGAGGCTTGTAGCCTTTTTCCTGGAGAGCACTGTCACCTCGTGGGGCTGTCGGCTACTTTCCTGTTTCCGACCCTCTCAGGAAACTCTTCCAAAAAGCCATTGGGACCCGCTTAGAGAGAGAAGCTGCGAAGTGGATGCACAGAACATTAACGTAGATACCAGCCCAGGGTCCCAAGCTTCCATCATTCTCTTGAGGGTACGTACCCCACGCAGGGATTCAAGCAGGGAGTTTGCCTTGTACAACTTACACAGGAAATTGTGATGAGAAGTAGGCCACTCTGCTTGTGCTCACCCTACGTGTCCCAGAGAAGTTATGACGTAGCAGATATCAACCCCCTTTCTCTACACATGTGGACCCCAAAGAAGCGGTGCGCAGTGGGTGTTCTCAGGCCAAGTTCAGTCCTTGTTCTGGGCTGCACCTGCTCTGTGGTTCAAAGGTTCTTTGACTCTGCTCCTTTGGAAGCCTTTCAGACCTGACCCTATCCCTTGGCTGCAGAAGCAAAGAGGCATAGAGGCCTTTCACCCTGAAGGCATGGGCTTGTTTCACATGGAGAATGTGTCCGTCGCCCCGCCTGGGCTAGGGGCGTGTAGGTTGACACCATTTGTTCTGCCAATGGAAATTACAAGTAGGTGTACTCGGTTTGGGCTGCCTGCCGAAACAGTTTGCAGCCGCCAGCCCTCTGAGTACTAGTCCTCAAGTTTGATTCCTAGCTAGGTAAACCCGGACTTCGGAGGCTAGATGGGAGCAAACGTGTTAAGCTTGTGGAGAAAGCCTTTGACCAATGGCAATATGCTTGTGCTTGTGGCAGGGATTAGGCAGGAACTCTCCCACTCGGTTTTTACCTTACGATAAGCTGTGCCTTTGGGCTGAAGCAGGCGACGTGTCTGTATCACATCCTGGGAAGTAGGGCCTGAGGGGAGTCTGCCACCTGATTGGCCTCCTTTATAGGCTGCTGAGAAAATGGGGCACGGCTTACGGAACCCGCTGACAACGAAATGTTTCTATTCAGAAGAGGAGATTTTGCTACCACGCGTCAGCAGCTCCTCTCCCTCACAGTGCTGTTCCTGTGTAGACTAGGGAAAACCACCACGGTTTCCAGGTTTTGAACGGCTCTTTTCCCAGTTGGTATCATCCGTGAAAGAGCTAGAAGGGCTGATCTCAACCAATCGGCCTGCACACCGTGAGTCCTTGGGGTAGGGCAGTCCTGAGTCAGTGTGTCTCCTGAAGAAAGAGAGCCAAGTTTCCTGCCAGAGGAAAGCACAGCGAGGCCTGGTGCTTTCTCTAGGAAATTCAAGTGGGCTTGAAAGGTGAGGCCTAGGCTCTCTTGAGGAAAAGCTCGTGCTTACGGCTATCTTTCTCCCTCTCTCTGTCCCGTTACCTGGGTTCAGCCGTGTGCGAATGCTGAGTGGCAGAGTCTGCCTCTCTGCCAGGCTCAGAAGGCTTCTTCCCTTTAGGGCAATTCTGTTTGTGTCTTACTTCGTGGAGGAGGAATGAGGGTGGCCAGAGATTTTCTGACATGAAATAACTAATGACAGAGCATCTGGAGGAGCTGGTTTCTCGGTGGAAGGAGCCAAAAAGCCGGCATTCCTAAGGTCTCTTTGCGAGCTGCCAGACACTCTGCCGTCATAGGCCTAAGAATTGGCCATTGTGACGGCATGGCAACACTTGGAATCCTAGGACACTGTGGAAGGGCAACTCGCAAACTGGAACGAAGAAGCTTCCAAGCCCAGTGTTCTTTCATGTACCCAAGAGAACGCAAGTGTCTAAGGCTGGTAGCATTGTTGCTGGAGAGCACTGGCATCCTTGTGGGCCTGTCGGCTACTTTCCTGTTTCCGACCCTCTCAGGAAACTCTTCCAAAACGCCGTTGGGACCTGCTTAGAGAGAACAGCTGCGACGTGGATGCACACAACATTAACCTAGATACTATCCCAGGGTCCCAAGCATCCATTTTTCTCTGGAGGGTAAGTACCCCACGCAGGGATTCAAGCAGGGAGTTTGCCTTGTACAACTTACACAGGAAACTGGGAGGAGACGTTGGGTCACTCTGCTTGTGCTCACACTACGTGGCCCGGAGAAGTTATGATGCAGCAGATGGCAACCCCCTTTCTCCACACATGTGCACCCCAAAGAAGCGCTGGGCAGTTGGTGTTCTCAGGCCAAGAGAAGTCCTTGTTCTCGGCTGCACCTGCTCTGTGGTTCAAAGGTTCTTTATCTCTGCTCTTTTGGAAGCCTTTCAGACCTGACCCTATCCTGGGCTGCAGAAGCAAAGAGGCATAGAGGCCTTTCACCCTGAAGGCATGGGCTTGTTTCACAAGGAGAATGTGTCCCTCGCCCCTCCAGGGCTGGAGGCCTGTAAGTTGACACCATTTGTTCTGCCCATGGAAATTACAAGTAGGTGTACTCGGTTTGGGCTGCCTGCTGAAACAGTTTGCAGTCGCCTGCCCTCTGAGTACTAGAACTCAAGTTTGATTCCTTGTTGGTAAACCCGGACTTCGCAGGCTAGATGGGAGCAAACGTGTTAAGCTTGTGGAGAAAGCCTTTGACCAATGGCAATATGCTTGTGCTTGTGGCAGGGATTAGTTAGGAACGCTCCCACTCAGGGTTTTTACCTTACAATCAGCTGTGCCTTTGGGCTGAAGCAGGCGACGTGTCTGTATCACATCCTGGGAAGTAAGGCCTGAGGGGAGTCTGCCACCTGATTGGCCTCCAGTATAGGCAGCTGAGAAAATGGGGCAAGGCTTAGGGAACCCCCTTACAACGAAATGTTTCTATTCAGAAGAGGAGATTTTGCTACCACGCGTCAGCAGCTCCTCTCCCTCAGAGTGCTGTTCCTGTGTAGACTAGGGAAAACCACCACGGTTTCCAGGTTTTGAACGGCTCTTTTCCCAGTTGGTATCATGCGTGAAAGAGCTAGAAGGGCTGATCTCAACCAATCGGCCTGTACACCGTGCGTCCTTGGGGTAGGGCAGTCCTGAGTCAGTGTGTCTCCTGAAGAAAGAGAGCCAAGTTTCCTGCCAGAGGAAAGCACAGCGAGGGCCTGGTGCTTTCTCTAGGAAATTCAAGTGGGCTTGAAAGGTGAGGCCTAGGCTCTATTGAGGAAAAGCTCGTGCTTACGGCTATCTTTCTCCCTCTCTCTGTCCCGTACCCTGGGCTCAGGCCTGTGGGAATGCTGAGTGGCTGAGTCTGCCTCTCTGCCAGGCTCAGAAGGCTTCTTCCCTTTAGGGCAATTCTGTTTGTGTCTTACTTCGTGGAGGAGGAATGAGGGTGGCCAGAGATTTTCTGACATGAAATAACTAATGACAGAGCATCTGGAGGAGCTGGAAGGAGCCAAAAAGCCAGCAGTCCTAAGGTGTCTGTGAGAGCTGCCAGGCACTCTGCCGTCCTATGCCTAAGCACTGGCCATTGTGACGACATGGCAACACTAGGAATCCTAGGACACAGTGGAAGTGCGACTCTCAAACGGAATGGAAGAAGCTTCCAAGCCCAGTGTTCTTTCCTGTACCATAGAGAACGCAAAGGTCTGAGGCTTGTAGCCTTTTTCCTGGAGAGCACTGTCACCTCGTGGGGCTGTCGGCTACTTTCCTGTTTCCGACCCTCTCAGGAAACTCTTCCAAAAAGCCATTGGGACCCGCTTAGAGAGAGAAGCTGCGAAGTGGATGCACAGAACATTAACGTAGATACCAGCCCAGGGTCCCAAGCTTCCATCATTCTCTTGAGGGTACGTACCCCACGCAGGGATTCAAGCAGGGAGTTTGCCTTGTACAACTTACACAGGAAATTGTGATGAGAAGTAGGCCACTCTGCTTGTGCTCACCCTACGTGTCCCAGAGAAGTTATGACGTAGCAGATATCAACCCCCTTTCTCTACACATGTGGACCCCAAAGAAGCGGTGCGCAGTGGGTGTTCTCAGGCCAAGTTCAGTCCTTGTTCTGGGCTGCACCTGCTCTGTGGTTCAAAGGTTCTTTGACTCTGCTCCTTTGGAAGCCTTTCAGACCTGACCCTATCCCTTGGCTGCAGAAGCAAAGAGGCATAGAGGCCTTTCACCCTGAAGGCATGGGCTTGTTTCACATGGAGAATGTGTCCGTCGCCCCGCCTGGGCTAGGGGCGTGTAGGTTGACACCATTTGTTCTGCCAATGGAAATTACAAGTAGGTGTACTCGGTTTGGGCTGCCTGCCGAAACAGTTTGCAGCCGCCAGCCCTCTGAGTACTAGTCCTCAAGTTTGATTCCTAGCTAGGTAAACCCGGACTTCGGAGGCTAGATGGGAGCAAACGTGTTAAGCTTGTGGAGAAAGCCTTTGACCAATGGCAATATGCTTGTGCTTGTGGCAGGGATTAGGCAGGAACTCTCCCACTCGGTTTTTACCTTACGATAAGCTGTGCCTTTGGGCTGAAGCAGGCGACGTGTCTGTATCACATCCTGGGAAGTAGGGCCTGAGGGGAGTCTGCCACCTGATTGGCCTCCTTTATAGGCTGCTGAGAAAATGGGGCACGGCTTACGGAACCCGCTGACAACGAAATGTTTCTATTCAGAAGAGGAGATTTTGCTACCACGCGTCAGCAGCTCCTCTCCCTCACAGTGCTGTTCCTGTGTAGACTAGGGAAAACCACCACGGTTTCCAGGTTTTGAACGGCTCTTTTCCCAGTTGGTATCATCCGTGAAAGAGCTAGAAGGGCTGATCTCAACCAATCGGCCTGCACACCGTGAGTCCTTGGGGTAGGGCAGTCCTGAGTCAGTGTGTCTCCTGAAGAAAGAGAGCCAAGTTTCCTGCCAGAGGAAAGCACAGCGAGGCCTGGTGCTTTCTCTAGGAAATTCAAGTGGGCTTGAAAGGTGAGGCCTAGGCTCTCTTGAGGAAAAGCTCGTGCTTACGGCTATCTTTCTCCCTCTCTCTGTCCCGTTACCTGGGCTCAGCCGTGTGCGAATGCTGAGTGGCAGAGTCTGCCTCTCTGCCAGGCTCAGAAGGCTTCTTCCCTTTAGGGCAATTCTGTTTGTGTCTTACTTCGTGGAGGAGGAATGAGGGTGGCCAGAGATTTTCTGACATGAAATAACTAATGACAGAGCATCTGGAGGAGCTGGTTTCTCGGTGGAAGGAGCCAAAAAGCCGGCATTCCTAAGGTCTCTTTGCGAGCTGCCAGACACTCTGCCGTCATAGGCCTAAGAATTGGCCATTGTGACGGCATGGCAACACTTGGAATCCTAGGACACTGTGGAAGGGCAACTCGCAAACTGGAACGAAGAAGCTTCCAAGCCCAGTGTTCTTTCATGTACCCAAGAGAACGCAAGTGTCTAAGGCTGGTAGCATTGTTGCTGGAGAGCACTGGCATCCTTGTGGGCCTGTCGGCTACTTTCCTGTTTCCGACCCTCTCAGGAAACTCTTCCAAAACGCCGTTGGGACCTGCTTAGAGAGAACAGCTGCGACGTGGATGCACACAACATTAACCTAGATACTATCCCAGGGTCCCAAGCATCCATTTTTCTCTGGAGGGTAAGTACCCCACGCAGGGATTCAAGCAGGGAGTTTGCCTTGTACAACTTACACAGGAAACTGGGAGGAGACGTTGGGTCACTCTGCTTGTGCTCACACTACGTGGCCCGGAGAAGTTATGATGCAGCAGATGGCAACCCCCTTTCTCCACACATGTGCACCCCAAAGAAGCGCTGGGCAGTTGGTGTTCTCAGGCCAAGAGAAGTCCTTGTTCTCGGCTGCACCTGCTCTGTGGTTCAAAGGTTCTTTATCTCTGCTCTTTTGGAAGCCTTTCAGACCTGACCCTATCCTGGGCTGCAGAAGCAAAGAGGCATAGAGGCCTTTCACCCTGAAGGCATGGGCTTGTTTCACAAGGAGAATGTGTCCCTCGCCCCTCCAGGGCTGGAGGCCTGTAAGTTGACACCATTTGTTCTGCCCATGGAAATTACAAGTAGGTGTACTCGGTTTGGGCTGCCTGCTGAAACAGTTTGCAGTCGCCTGCCCTCTGAGTACTAGAACTCAAGTTTGATTCCTTGTTGGTAAACCCGGACTTCGCAGGCTAGATGGGAGCAAACGTGTTAAGCTTGTGGAGAAAGCCTTTGACCAATGGCAATATGCTTGTGCTTGTGGCAGGGATTAGTTAGGAACGCTCCCACTCAGGGTTTTTACCTTACAATCAGCTGTGCCTTTGGGCTGAAGCAGGCGACGTGTCTGTATCACATCCTGGGAAGTAAGGCCTGAGGGGAGTCTGCCACCTGATTGGCCTCCAGTATAGGCAGCTGAGAAAATGGGGCAAGGCTTAGGGAACCCCCTTACAACGAAATGTTTCTATTCAGAAGAGGAGATTTTGCTACCACGCGTCAGCAGCTCCTCTCCCTCAGAGTGCTGTTCCTGTGTAGACTAGGGAAAACCACCACGGTTTCCAGGTTTTGAACGGCTCTTTTCCCAGTTGGTATCATGCGTGAAAGAGCTAGAAGGGCTGATCTCAACCAATCGGCCTGTACACCGTGCGTCCTTGGGGTAGGGCAGTCCTGAGTCAGTGTGTCTCCTGAAGAAAGAGAGCCAAGTTTCCTGCCAGAGGAAAGCACAGCGAGGGCCTGGTGCTTTCTCTAGGAAATTCAAGTGGGCTTGAAAGGTGAGGCCTAGGCTCTATTGAGGAAAAGCTCGTGCTTACGGCTATCTTTCTCCCTCTCTCTGTCCCGTACCCTGGGCTCAGGCCTGTGGGAATGCTGAGTGGCTGAGTCTGCCTCTCTGCCAGGCTCAGAAGGCTTCTTCCCTTTAGGGCAATTCTGTTTGTGTCTTACTTCGTGGAGGAGGAATGAGGGTGGCCAGAGATTTTCTGACATGAAATAACTAATGACAGAGCATCTGGAGGAGCTGGAAGGAGCCAAAAAGCCAGCAGTCCTAAGGTGTCTGTGAGAGCTGCCAGGCACTCTGCCGTCCTATGCCTAAGCACTGGCCATTGTGACGACATGGCAACACTTGGAATCCTAGGACACAGTGGAAGTGCGACTCTCAAACGGAATGGAAGAAGCTTCCAAGCCCAGTGTTCTTTCCTGTACCATAGAGAACGCAAAGGTCTGAGGCTTGTAGCCTTTTTCCTGGAGAGCACTGTCACCTCGTGGGGCTGTCGGCTACTTTCCTGTTTCCGACCCTCTCAGGAAACTCTTCCAAAAAGCCATTGGGACCCGCTTAGAGAGAGAAGCTGCGAAGTGGATGCACAGAACATTAACGTAGATACCAGCCCAGGGTCCCAAGCTTCCATCATTCTCTTGAGGGTACGTACCCCACGCAGGGATTCAAGCAGGGAGTTTGCCTTGTACAACTTACACAGGAAATTGTGATGAGAAGTAGGCCACTCTGCTTGTGCTCACCCTACGTGTCCCAGAGAAGTTATGACGTAGCAGATATCAACCCCCTTTCTCTACACATGTGGACCCCAAAGAAGCGGTGCGCAGTGGGTGTTCTCAGGCCAAGTTCAGTCCTTGTTCTGGGCTGCACCTGCTCTGTGGTTCAAAGGTTCTTTGACTCTGCTCCTTTGGAAGCCTTTCAGACCTGACCCTATCCCTTGGCTGCAGAAGCAAAGAGGCATAGAGGCCTTTCACCCTGAAGGCATGGGCTTGTTTCACATGGAGAATGTGTCCGTCGCCCCGCCTGGGCTAGGGGCGTGTAGGTTGACACCATTTGTTCTGCCAATGGAAATTACAAGTAGGTGTACTCGGTTTGGGCTGCCTGCCGAAACAGTTTGCAGCCGCCAGCCCTCTGAGTACTAGTCCTCAAGTTTGATTCCTAGCTAGGTAAACCCGGACTTCGGAGGCTAGATGGGAGCAAACGTGTTAAGCTTGTGGAGAAAGCCTTTGACCAATGGCAATATGCTTGTGCTTGTGGCAGGGATTAGGCAGGAACTCTCCCACTCGGTTTTTACCTTACGATAAGCTGTGCCTTTGGGCTGAAGCAGGCGACGTGTCTGTATCACATCCTGGGAAGTAGGGCCTGAGGGGAGTCTGCCACCTGATTGGCCTCCTTTATAGGCTGCTGAGAAAATGGGGCACGGCTTACGGAACCCGCTGACAACGAAATGTTTCTATTCAGAAGAGGAGATTTTGCTACCACGCGTCAGCAGCTCCTCTCCCTCACAGTGCTGTTCCTGTGTAGACTAGGGAAAACCACCACGGTTTCCAGGTTTTGAACGGCTCTTTTCCCAGTTGGTATCATCCGTGAAAGAGCTAGAAGGGCTGATCTCAACCAATCGGCCTGCACACCGTGAGTCCTTGGGGTAGGGCAGTCCTGAGTCAGTGTGTCTCCTGAAGAAAGAGAGCCAAGTTTCCTGCCAGAGGAAAGCACAGCGAGGCCTGGTGCTTTCTCTAGGAAATTCAAGTGGGCTTGAAAGGTGAGGCCTAGGCTCTCTTGAGGAAAAGCTCGTGCTTACGGCTATCTTTCTCCCTCTCTCTGTCCCGTTACCTGGGTTCAGCCGTGTGCGAATGCTGAGTGGCAGAGTCTGCCTCTCTGCCAGGCTCAGAAGGCTTCTTCCCTTTAGGGCAATTCTGTTTGTGTCTTACTTCGTGGAGGAGGAATGAGGGTGGCCAGAGATTTTCTGACATGAAATAACTAATGACAGAGCATCTGGAGGAGCTGGTTTCTCGGTGGAAGGAGCCAAAAAGCCGGCATTCCTAAGGTCTCTTTGCGAGCTGCCAGACACTCTGCCGTCATAGGCCTAAGAATTGGCCATTGTGACGGCATGGCAACACTTGGAATCCTAGGACACTGTGGAAGGGCAACTCGCAAACTGGAACGAAGAAGCTTCCAAGCCCAGTGTTCTTTCATGTACCCAAGAGAACGCAAGTGTCTAAGGCTGGTAGCATTGTTGCTGGAGAGCACTGGCATCCTTGTGGGCCTGTCGGCTACTTTCCTGTTTCCGACCCTCTCAGGAAACTCTTCCAAAACGCCGTTGGGACCTGCTTAGAGAGAACAGCTGCGACGTGGATGCACACAACATTAACCTAGATACTATCCCAGGGTCCCAAGCATCCATTTTTCTCTGGAGGGTAAGTACCCCACGCAGGGATTCAAGCAGGGAGTTTGCCTTGTACAACTTACACAGGAAACTGGGAGGAGACGTTGGGTCACTCTGCTTGTGCTCACACTACGTGGCCCGGAGAAGTTATGATGCAGCAGATGGCAACCCCCTTTCTCCACACATGTGCACCCCAAAGAAGCGCTGGGCAGTTGGTGTTCTCAGGCCAAGAGAAGTCCTTGTTCTCGGCTGCACCTGCTCTGTGGTTCAAAGGTTCTTTATCTCTGCTCTTTTGGAAGCCTTTCAGACCTGACCCTATCCTGGGCTGCAGAAGCAAAGAGGCATAGAGGCCTTTCACCCTGAAGGCATGGGCTTGTTTCACAAGGAGAATGTGTCCCTCGCCCCTCCAGGGCTGGAGGCCTGTAAGTTGACACCATTTGTTCTGCCCATGGAAATTACAAGTAGGTGTACTCGGTTTGGGCTGCCTGCTGAAACAGTTTGCAGTCGCCTGCCCTCTGAGTACTAGAACTCAAGTTTGATTCCTTGTTGGTAAACCCGGACTTCGCAGGCTAGATGGGAGCAAACGTGTTAAGCTTGTGGAGAAAGCCTTTGACCAATGGCAATATGCTTGTGCTTGTGGCAGGGATTAGTTAGGAACGCTCCCACTCAGGGTTTTTACCTTACAATCAGCTGTGCCTTTGGGCTGAAGCAGGCGACGTGTCTGTATCACATCCTGGGAAGTAAGGCCTGAGGGGAGTCTGCCACCTGATTGGCCTCCAGTATAGGCAGCTGAGAAAATGGGGCAAGGCTTAGGGAACCCCCTTACAACGAAATGTTTCTATTCAGAAGAGGAGATTTTGCTACCACGCGTCAGCAGCTCCTCTCCCTCAGAGTGCTGTTCCTGTGTAGACTAGGGAAAACCACCACGGTTTCCAGGTTTTGAACGGCTCTTTTCCCAGTTGGTATCATGCGTGAAAGAGCTAGAAGGGCTGATCTCAACCAATCGGCCTGTACACCGTGCGTCCTTGGGGTAGGGCAGTCCTGAGTCAGTGTGTCTCCTGAAGAAAGAGAGCCAAGTTTCCTGCCAGAGGAAAGCACAGCGAGGGCCTGGTGCTTTCTCTAGGAAATTCAAGTGGGCTTGAAAGGTGAGGCCTAGGCTCTATTGAGGAAAAGCTCGTGCTTACGGCTATCTTTCTCCCTCTCTCTGTCCCGTACCCTGGGCTCAGGCCTGTGGGAATGCTGAGTGGCTGAGTCTGCCTCTCTGCCAGGCTCAGAAGGCTTCTTCCCTTTAGGGCAATTCTGTTTGTGTCTTACTTCGTGGAGGAGGAATGAGGGTGGCCAGAGATTTTCTGACATGAAATAACTAATGACAGAGCATCTGGAGGAGCTGGAAGGAGCCAAAAAGCCAGCAGTCCTAAGGTGTCTGTGAGAGCTGCCAGGCACTCTGCCGTCCTATGCCTAAGCACTGGCCATTGTGACGACATGGCAACACTAGGAATCCTAGGACACAGTGGAAGTGCGACTCTCAAACGGAATGGAAGAAGCTTCCAAGCCCAGTGTTCTTTCCTGTACCATAGAGAACGCAAAGGTCTGAGGCTTGTAGCCTTTTTCCTGGAGAGCACTGTCACCTCGTGGGGCTGTCGGCTACTTTCCTGTTTCCGACCCTCTCAGGAAACTCTTCCAAAAAGCCATTGGGACCCGCTTAGAGAGAGAAGCTGCGAAGTGGATGCACAGAACATTAACGTAGATACCAGCCCAGGGTCCCAAGCTTCCATCATTCTCTTGAGGGTACGTACCCCACGCAGGGATTCAAGCAGGGAGTTTGCCTTGTACAACTTACACAGGAAATTGTGATGAGAAGTAGGCCACTCTGCTTGTGCTCACCCTACGTGTCCCAGAGAAGTTATGACGTAGCAGATATCAACCCCCTTTCTCTACACATGTGGACCCCAAAGAAGCGGTGCGCAGTGGGTGTTCTCAGGCCAAGTTCAGTCCTTGTTCTGGGCTGCACCTGCTCTGTGGTTCAAAGGTTCTTTGACTCTGCTCCTTTGGAAGCCTTTCAGACCTGACCCTATCCCTTGGCTGCAGAAGCAAAGAGGCATAGAGGCCTTTCACCCTGAAGGCATGGGCTTGTTTCACATGGAGAATGTGTCCGTCGCCCCGCCTGGGCTAGGGGCGTGTAGGTTGACACCATTTGTTCTGCCAATGGAAATTACAAGTAGGTGTACTCGGTTTGGGCTGCCTGCCGAAACAGTTTGCAGCCGCCAGCCCTCTGAGTACTAGTCCTCAAGTTTGATTCCTAGCTAGGTAAACCCGGACTTCGGACGCTAGATGGGAGCAAACGTGTTAAGCTTGTGGAGAAAGCCTTTGACCAATGGCAATATGCTTGTGCTTGTGGCAGGGATTAGGCAGGAACTCTCCCACTCGGTTTTTACCTTACGATAAGCTGTGCCTTTGGGCTGAAGCAGGCGACGTGTCTGTATCACATCCTGGGAAGTAGGGCCTGAGGGGAGTCTGCCACCTGATTGGCCTCCTTTATAGGCTGCTGAGAAAATGGGGCACGGCTTACGGAACCCGCTGACAACGAAATGTTTCTATTCAGAAGAGGAGATTTTGCTACCACGCGTCAGCAGCTCCTCTCCCTCACAGTGCTGTTCCTGTGTAGACTAGGGAAAACCACCACGGTTTCCAGGTTTTGAACGGCTCTTTTCCCAGTTGGTATCATCCGTGAAAGAGCTAGAAGGGCTGATCTCAACCAATCGGCCTGCACACCGTGAGTCCTTGGGGTAGGGCAGTCCTGAGTCAGTGTGTCTCCTGAAGAAAGAGAGCCAAGTTTCCTGCCAGAGGAAAGCACAGCGAGGCCTGGTGCTTTCTCTAGGAAATTCAAGTGGGCTTGAAAGGTGAGGCCTAGGCTCTCTTGAGGAAAAGCTCGTGCTTACGGCTATCTTTCTCCCTCTCTCTGTCCCGTTACCTGGGTTCAGCCGTGTGCGAATGCTGAGTGGCAGAGTCTGCCTCTCTGCCAGGCTCAGAAGGCTTCTTCCCTTTAGGGCAATTCTGTTTGTGTCTTACTTCGTGGAGGAGGAATGAGGGTGGCCAGAGATTTTCTGACATGAAATAACTAATGACAGAGCATCTGGAGGAGCTGGTTTCTCGGTGGAAGGAGCCAAAAAGCCGGCATTCCTAAGGTCTCTTTGCGAGCTGCCAGACACTCTGCCGTCATAGGCCTAAGAATTGGCCATTGTGACGGCATGGCAACACTTGGAATCCTAGGACACTGTGGAAGGGCAACTCGCAAACTGGAACGAAGAAGCTTCCAAGCCCAGTGTTCTTTCATGTACCCAAGAGAACGCAAGTGTCTAAGGCTGGTAGCATTGTTGCTGGAGAGCACTGGCATCCTTGTGGGCCTGTCGGCTACTTTCCTGTTTCCGACCCTCTCAGGAAACTCTTCCAAAACGCCGTTGGGACCTGCTTAGAGAGAACAGCTGCGACGTGGATGCACACAACATTAACCTAGATACTATCCCAGGGTCCCAAGCATCCATTTTTCTCTGGAGGGTAAGTACCCCACGCAGGGATTCAAGCAGGGAGTTTGCCTTGTACAACTTACACAGGAAACTGGGAGGAGACGTTGGGTCACTCTGCTTGTGCTCACACTACGTGGCCCGGAGAAGTTATGATGCAGCAGATGGCAACCCCCTTTCTCCACACATGTGCACCCCAAAGAAGCGCTGGGCAGTTGGTGTTCTCAGGCCAAGAGAAGTCCTTGTTCTCGGCTGCACCTGCTCTGTGGTTCAAAGGTTCTTTATCTCTGCTCTTTTGGAAGCCTTTCAGACCTGACCCTATCCTGGGCTGCAGAAGCAAAGAGGCATAGAGGCCTTTCACCCTGAAGGCATGGGCTTGTTTCACAAGGAGACATGGGCTTGTTCACAAGGAGAATGTGTCCCTCGCCCCTCCAGGGCTGGAGGCCTGTAAGTTGACACCATTTGTTCTGCCCATGGAAATTACAAGTAGGTGTACTCGGTTTGGGCTGCCCTGCTGAAACAGTTTGCAGTCGCCTGCCCTCTGAGTACTAGAACTCAAGTTTGAATTCCTTGTTGGTAAACCCGGACTTCGCAGGCTAGATGGGAGCAAACGTGTTAAGCTTGTGGAGAAAGCCTTTGACCATGGGCAATATGCTTGTGCTTTGTGGCAACGGGAGGGATTAGTTAGGAACGCTCCCACTCAGGGTTTTTACCTTACAATCAGCTGTGCCTTTGGGCTGAAGCAGGCGTACGTGTCTGTATCACATCCTGGGAAGTAAGGCCTGAGGGGAGTCTGCCACCTGAATGGCCTCCAGTATAGGCAGCTGAGAAAATGGGGCAAGGCTTAGGGAACCCCCTTACAACGAAATGTTTCTATTCAGAAGAGGAGATTTTGCTACCACGCGTGGTCAGCAGCTCTCTCCCTCAGAGTGCTGTTCCTGTGTAGACTAGGGAAAACCACCACGGTTTCCAGGTTTTGAACGGCTCTTTTCCAGTTGGTATCATGCGTGTAAAGAGCTAGAAGGGGCTGATCTCAACCAATCGGCCTGTACACGTGCGTCCTTGGGGTAGGGCAGTCCTGAGTCAGTGTGTCTCCTGAAGAAAGAGAGCCAAGTTTACCTGCCAGAGGAAGCACAGCGAGGGCCTGGTGCTTTCTCTATGGAAATTCAAGTGGGCTTGAAAGGTGAGGCCTAGGCTCTATTTGAGGAAAAGCTCGTGCTTACGGCTATCTTTCTCCTCTCTCTGTCCCGTACCCTGGGCTCAGGCCTGTGGGAATGCTGAGTGGCTGAGTCTGCCTCTCTGCCAGGCTCAGAAGGCATCTTCCCTTTAAGGGCAATTCTGTTTGTGTCTTACTTCGTGTAGGTGGAATGAGGGTGGCCAGAGATTTTCTGACATGAAATAACTAATGACAGAGCATCTGAGGAGCTGGAAGGAGCCAAAAAGCCAGCAGTCCTAAGGTGTCTGTGAGAGCTGCCAGGCACTCTGCCGTCCTATGCTAAGCACTGGCCATTGTGACGACATGGCAACACTTGGAATCCTAGGACACAGTGGAAGTGCGACTCTCAAACGGAATGGAAGAAGCTTCCAAGCCCAGTGTTCTTTCCTGTACCATAGAGAACGCAAAGGTCTGAGGCTTGTAGCCTTTTTCCTGGAGAGCACTGTCACCTCGTGGGGCTGTCGGCTACTTTCCTGTTTCCGACCCTCTCAGGAAACTCTTCCAAAAAGCATTGGGGACCCGCTTAGAGAGAGAAGCTGCGAAGTGGATGCACAAGAACATTAACGTAGATACCAGCCCCTGGGTAACGTACCCCACACAGGGATTCAAGCAGGGAGTTTGCCTTGTACAACTTACACAGGAAATTGTGATGAGAAGTAGGCCACTCTGCTTGTGCTCACCCTACGTGTCCCAGAGAAGTTATGACGTAGCAGATATCAACCCCCTTTCTCTACACATGTGGACCCCAAAGAAGCGGTGCGCAGTGGGTGTTCTCAGGCCAAGTTCAGTCCTTGTTCTGGGCTGCACCTGCTCTGTGGTTCAAAGGTTCTTTGACTCTGCTCCTTTGGAAGCCTTTCAGACCTGACCCTATCCCTTGGCTGCAGAAGCAAAGAGGCATAGAGGCCTTTCACCCTGAAGGCATGGGCTTGTTTCACATGGAGAATGTGTCCGTCGCCCCTCCTGGGCTAGGGGCGTGTAGGTTGACACCATTTGTTCTGCCAATGGAAATTACAAGTAGGTGTACTCGGTTTGGGCTGCCTGCCGAAACAGTTTGCAGCCGCCAGCCCTCTGAGTACTAGTCCTCAAGTTTGATTCCTAGCTAGGTAAACCCGGACTTCGGAGGCTAGATGGGAGCAAACGTGTTAAGCTTGTGGAGAAAGCCTTTGACCAATGGCAATATGCTTGTGCTTGTGGCAGGGATTAGGCAGGAACTCTCCCACTCAGGGTTTTTACCTTACGATAAGCTGTGCCTTTGGGCTGAAGCAGGCGACGTGTCTGTATCACATCCTGGGAAGTAGGGCCTGAGGGGAGTCTGCCACCTGATTGGCCTCCTTTATAGGCTGCTGAGAAAATGGGGCAAGGCTTACGGAACCCGCTTACAACGAAATGTTTCTATTCAGAAGAGGAGATTTTGCTACCACGCGTCAGCAGCTCCTCTCCCTCACAGTGCTGTTCCTGTGTAGACTAGGGAAAACCACCACGGTTTCCAGGTTTTGAACGGCTCTTTTCCCAGTTGGTATCATCCGTGAAAGAGCTAGAAGGGCTGATCTCAACCAATCGGCCTGCACACCGTGAGTCCTTGGGGTAGGGCAGTCCTGAGTCAGTGTGTCTCCTAAAGAACGAAAGCCAAGTTTCCTGCCAGAGGAAAGCACAGCGAGGCCTGGTGCTTTCTCTAGGAAATTCAAGTGGGCTTGAAAGGTGAGGCCTAGGCTCTCTTGAGGAAAAGCTCGTGCTTACGGCTATCTTCCTCTCTCTGTCCCGTTACCTGGGCTCAGCCGTGTGCGAATGCTGAGTGGCAGAGTCTGCCTCTCTGCCAGGATCAGAAGGCTTCTTCCCTTTAGGGCAATTCTGTTTGTGTCTTACTTCGTGGAGGAGGAATGAGGGTGGCCAGAGATTTTCTGACATGAAATAACTAATGACAGAGCATCTGGAGGAGCTGGTTTCTCGGTGGAAGGAGCCAAAAAGCCGGCATTCCTAAGGTCTCTTTGCGGGCTGCCAGACACTCTGCCGTCATAGGCCTAAGAATTGGCCATTGTGACGGCATGGCAACACTTGGAATCCTAGGACACTGTGGAAGGGCAACTCGCAAACTGGAACGAAGAAGCTTCCAAGCCCAGTGTTCTTTCATGTACCCAAGAGAACGCAAGTGTCTAAGGCTGGTAGCATTGTTGCTGGAGAGCACTGGCATCCTTGTGGGCCTGTCGGCTACTTTCCTGTTTCCGACCCTCTCAGGAAACTCTTCCAAAACGCCGTTGGGACCTGCTTAGAGAGAACAGCTGCGACGTGGATGCACACAACATTAACCTAGATACTATCCCAGGGTCCCAAGCATCCATTTTTCTCTGGAGGGTAAGTACCCCACGCAGGGATTCAAGCAGGGAGTTTGCCTTGTACAACTTACACAGGAAACTGGGAGGAGACGTTGGGTCACTCTGCTTGTGCTCACACTACGTGGCCCGGAGAAGTTATGATGCAGCAGATGGCAACCCCCTTTCTCCACACATGTGCACCCCAAAGAAGCGCTGGGCAGTTGGTGTTCTCAGGCCAAGAGAAGTCCTTGTTCTCGGCTGCACCTGCTCTGTGGTTCAAAGGTTCTTTATCTCTGCTCTTTTGGAAGCCTTTCAGACCTGACCCTATCCTGGGCTGCAGAAGCAAAGAGGCATAGAGGCCTTTCACCCTGAAGGCATGGGCTTGTTTCACAAGGAGAATGTGTCCCTCGCCCCTCCAGGGCTGGAGGCCTGTAAGTTGACACCATTTGTTCTGCCCATGGAAATTACAAGTAGGTGTACTCGGTTTGGGCTGCCTGCTGAAACAGTTTGCAGTCGCCTGCCCTCTGAGTACTAGAACTCAAGTTTGATTCCTTGTTGGTAAACCCGGACTTCGCAGGCTAGATGGGAGCAAACGTGTTAAGCTTGTGGAGAAAGCCTTTGACCAATGGCAATATGCTTGTGCTTGTGGCAGGGATTAGTTAGGAACGCTCCCACTCAGGGTTTTTACCTTACAATCAGCTGTGCCTTTGGGCTGAAGCAGGCGACGTGTCTGTATCACATCCTGGGAAGTAAGGCCTGAGGGGAGTCTGCCACCTGATTGGCCTCCAGTATAGGCAGCTGAGAAAATGGGGCAAGGCTTAGGGAACCCCCTTACAACGAAATGTTTCTATTCAGAAGAGGAGATTTTGCTACCACGCGTCAGCAGCTCCTCTCCCTCAGAGTGCTGTTCCTGTGTAGACTAGGGAAAACCACCACGGTTTCCAGGTTTTGAACGGCTCTTTTCCCAGTTGGTATCATCCGTGAAAGAGCTAGAAGGGCTGATCTCAACCAATCGGCCTGCACACCGTGAGTCCTTGGGGTAGGGCAGTCCTGAGTCAGCGTGTCTCCTAAAGAACGAAAGCCAAGTTTCCTGCCAGAGGAAAGCACAGCGAGGCCTGGTGCTTTCTCTAGGAAATTCAAGTGGGCTTGAAAGGTGAGGCCTAGGCTCTCTTGAGGAAAAGCTCGTGCTTACGGCTATCTTTCTCCCTCTCTCTGTCCCGTACCCTGGGCTCAGGCGTGTGGGAATGCTGAGTGGCTGAGTCTGCCTCTCTGCCAGGCTCAGAAGGCTTCTTCCCTTTAGGGCAATTCTGTTTGTGTTTAATTCGTGGAGGAGGAATGAGGGTGGCCAGAGATTTTCTGACATGAAATAACTAATGACAGAGCATCTGGAGGAGCTGGAAGGAGCCAAAAAGCCAGCAGTCCTAAGGTGTCTGTGAGAGCTGCCAGGCACTCTGCCGTCCTATGCCTAAGCACTGGCCATTGTGACGACATGGCAACACTTGGAATCCTAGGACACAGTGGAAGTGCGACTCTCAAACGGAATGGAAGAAGCTTCCAAGCCCAGTGTTCTTTCCTGTACCATAGAGAACGCAAAGGTCTGAGGCTTGTAGCCTTTTTCCTGGAGAGCACTGTCACCTCGTGGGGCTGTCGGCTACTTTCCTGTTTCCGACCCTCTCAGGAAACTCTTCCAAAAAGCCATTGGGACCCGCTTAGAGAGAGAAGCTGCGAAGTGGATGCACAGAACATTAACGTAGATACCAGCCCAGGGTCCCAAGCTTCCATCATTCTCTTGAGGGTACGTACCCCACGCAGGGATTCAAGCAGGGAGTTTGCCTTGTACAACTTACACAGGAAATTGTGATGAGAAGTAGGCCACTCTGCTTGTGCTCACCCTACGTGTCCCAGAGAAGTTATGACGTAGCAGATATCAACCCCCTTTCTCTACACATGTGGACCCCAAAGTAGCGGTGCACAGTGGGTGTTCTCAGGCCAAGTTCAGTCCTTGTTCTGGGCTGCACCTGCTCTGTGGTTCAAAGGTTCTTTGACTCTGCTCCTTTGGAAGCCTTTCAGACCTGACCCTATCCCTTGGCTGCAGAAGCAAAGAGGCATAGAGGCCTTTCACCCTGAAGGCATGGGCTTGTTTCACATGGAGAATGTGTCCGTCGCCCCTCCTGGGCTAGGGGCGTGTAGGTTGACACCATTTGTTCTGCCAATGGAAATTACAAGTAGGTGTACTCGGTTTGGGCTGCCTGCCGAAACAGTTTGCAGCCGCCAGCCCTCTGAGTACTAGTCCTCAAGTTTGATTCCTAGCTAGGTAAACCCGGACTTCGGAGGCTAGATGGGAGCAAACGTGTTAAGCTTGTGGAGAAAGCCTTTGACCAATGGCAATATGCTTGTGCTTGTGGCAGGGATTAGGCAGGAACTCTCCCACTCGGTTTTTACCTTACGATAAGCTGTGCCTTTGGGCTGAAGCAGGCGACGTGTCTGTATCACATCCTGGGAAGTAGGGCCTGAGGGGAGTCTGCCACCTGATTGGCCTCCTTTATAGGCTGCTGAGAAAATGGGGCACGGCTTACGGAACCCGCTTACAACGAAATGTTTCTATTCAGAAGAGGAGATTTTGCTACCACGCGTCAGCAGCTCCTCTCCCTCACAGTGCTGTTCCTGTGTAGACTAGGGAAAACCACCACGGTTTCCAGGTTTTGAACGGCTCTTTTCCCAGTTGGTATCATCCGTGAAAGAGCTAGAAGGGCTGATCTCAACCAATCGGCCTGCACACCGTGCGTCCTTGGGGTAGGGCAGTCCTGAGTCAGTGTGTCTCCTAAAGAACGAAAGCCAAGTTTCCTGCCAGAGGAAAGCACAGCGAGGCCTGGTGCTTTCTCTAGGAAATTCAAGTGGGCTTGAAAGGTGAGGCCTAGGCTCTATTGAGGAAAAGCTCGTGCTTACGGCTATCTTTCTCCCTCTCTCTGTCCCGTACCCTGGGCTCAGGCGTGTGGGAATGCTGAGTGGCTGAGTCTGCCTCTCTGCCAGGCTCAGAAGGCTTCTTCCCTTTAGGGCAATTCTGTTTGTGTCTTACTTCGTGGAGGAGGAATGAGGGTGGCCAGAGATTTTCTGACATGAAATAACTAATGACAGAGCATCTGGAGGAGCTGGAAGGAGCCAAAAAGCCAGCAGTCCTAAGGTGTCTGTGAGAGCTGCCAGGCACTCTGCCGTCCTATGCCTAAGCACTGGCCATTGTGACAACATGGCAACACTTGGAATCCTAGGACACAGTGGAAGTGCGACTCTCAAACGGAATGGAAGAAGCTTCCAAGCCCAGTGTTCTTTCCTGTACCATAGAGAACGCAAAGGTCTGAGGCTTGTAGCCTTTTTCCTGGAGAGCACTGTCACCTCGTGGGGCTGTCGGCTACTTTCCTGTTTCCGACCCTCTCAGGAAACTCTTCCAAAAAGCCATTGGGACCCGCTTAGAGAGAGAAGCTGCGAAGTGGATGCACAGAACATTAACGTAGATACCAGCCCAGGGTCCCAAGCTTCCATCATTCTCTTGAGGGTACGTACCCCACGCAGGGATTCAAGCAGGGAGTTTGCCTTGTACAACTTACACAGGAAATTGTGATGAGAAGTAGGCCACTCTGCTTGTGCTCACCCTACGTGTCCCAGAGAAGTTATGACGTAGCAGATATCAACCCCCTTTCTCTACACATGTGGACCCCAAAGAAGCGGTGCGCAGTGGGTGTTCTCAGGCCAAGTTCAGTCCTTGTTCTGGGCTGCACCTGCTCTGTGGTTCAAAGGTTCTTTGACTCTGCTCCTTTGGAAGCCTTTCAGACCTGACCCTATCCTGGGCTGCAGAAGCAAAGAGGCATAGAGGCCTTTCACCCTGAAGGCATGGGCTTGTTTCACAAGGAGAATGTGTCCCTCCCCCCTCCAGGGCTGGAGGCCTGTAAGTTGACACCATTTGTTCTGCCCATGGAAATTACAAGTAGGTGTACTCGGTTTGGGCTCCCTGCTGAAACAGTTTGCAGTCGCCTGCCCTCTGAGTACTAGAACTCAAGTTTGATTCCTTGTTGGTAAACCCGGACTTCGCAGGCTAGATGGGAGCAAACGTGTTAAGCTTGTGGAGAAAGCCTTTGACCAATGGCAATATGCTTGTGCTTGTGGCAGGGATTAGTTAGGAACGCTCCCACTCAGGGTTTTTACCTTACGATAAGCTGTGCCTTTGGGCTGAAGCAGGCGACGTGTCTGTATCACATCCTGGGAAGTAGGGCCTGAGGGGAGTCTGCCACCTGATTGGCCTCCTTTATAGGCTGCTGAGAATATGGGGCACGGCTTACGGAACCCGCTTACAACGAAATGTTTCTATTCAGAAGAGGAGATTTTGCTACCACGCGTCAGCAGCTCCTCTCCCTCACAGTGCTGTTCCTGTGTAGACTAGGGAAAACCACCACGGTTTCCAGGTTTTGAACGGTCTTTTCCCAGTTGGTATCATGCGTGAAAGAGCTAGAAGGGCTGATCTCAACCAATCGGCCTGCACACCGTGCGTCCTTGGGGTAGGGCAGTCCTGAGTCAGTGTGTCTCCTGAAGAAAGAGAGCCAAGTTTCCTGCCAGAGGAAAGCACAGCGAGGGCCTGGTGCTTTCTCTAGGAAATTCAAGTGGGCTTCAAAGGTGAGGCCTAGACTATATTGAGGAAAAACTCGTGGTTACGGCTATCTTTCTCCCTCTCTCTGTCCCGTACCCTGGGCTCAGGCGTGTGGGAATGCTGAGTGGCTGAGTCTGCCTCTCTGCCAGGCTCAGAAGGCTTCTTCCCTTTAGGGCAATTCTGTTTGTGTCTTACTTCGTGGAGGAGGAATGAGGGTGGCCAGAGATTTTCTGACATGAAATAACTAATGACAGAGCATCTGGAGGAGCTGGAAGGAGCCAAAAAGCCAGCAGTCCTAAGGTGTCTGTGAGAGCTGCCAGACACTCTGCCGTCCTATGCCTAAGAACTGGCCATTGTGACGACATGGCAACACTTGGAATCCTAGGACACAGTGGAAGTGCGACTCTCAAACGGAATGGAAGAAGCTTCCAAGCCCAGTGTTCTTTCCTGTACCATAGAGAACGCAAAGGTCTGAGGCTTGTAGCCTTTTTCCTGGAGAGCACTGTCACCTCGTGGGGCTGTCGGCTACTTTCCTGGTTCCGACCCTCTCAGGAAACTCTTCCAAAAAGCCATTGGGACCCGCTTAGAGAGAGAAGCTGCGAAGTGGATGCACAGAACATTAACGTAGATACCAGCCCAGGGTCCCAAGCTTCCATCATTCTCTTGAGGGTACGTACCCCACGCAGGGATTCAAGCAGGGAGTTTGCCTTGTACAACTTACACAGGAAATTGTGATGAGAAGTAGGCCACTCTGCTTGTGCTCACCCTACGTGTCCCAGAGAAGTTATGACGTAGCAGATATCAACCCCCTTTCTCTACACATGTGGACCCCAAAGTAGCGGTGCACAGTGGGTGTTCTCAGGCCAAGTTCAGTCCTTGTTCTGGGCTGCACCTGCTCTGTGGTTCAAAGGTTCTTTGACTCTGCTCCTTTGGAAGCCTTTCAGACCTGACCCTATCCCTTGGCTGCAGAAGCAAAGAGGCATAGAGGCCTTTCACCCTGAAGGCATGGGCTTGTTTCACATGGAGAATGTGTCCGTCGCCCCTCCTGGGCTAGGGGCGTGTAGGTTGACACCATTTGTTCTGCCAATGGAAATTACAAGTAGGTGTACTCGGTTTGGGCTGCCTGCCGAAACAGTTTGCAGCCGCCAGCCCTCTGAGTACTAGTCCTCAAGTTTGATTCCTAGCTAGGTAAACCCGGACTTCGGAGGCTAGATGGGAGCAAACGTGTTAAGCTTGTGGAGAAAGCCTTTGACCAATGGCAATATGCTTGTGCTTGTGGCAGGGATTAGGCAGGAACTCTCCCACTCGGTTTTTACCTTACGATAAGCTGTGCCTTTGGGCTGAAGCAGGCGACGTGTCTGTATCACATCCTGGGAAGTAGGGCCTGAGGGGAGTCTGCCACCTGATTGGCCTCCTTTATAGGCTGCTGAGAAAATGGGGCACGGCTTACGGAACCCGCTTACAACGAAATGTTTCTATTCAGAAGAGGAGATTTTGCTACCACGCGTCAGCAGCTCCTCTCCCTCACAGTGCTGTTCCTGTGTAGACTAGGGAAAACCACCACGGTTTCCAGGTTTTGAACGGCTCTTTTCCCAGTTGGTATCATCCGTGAAAGAGCTAGAAGGGCTGATCTCAACCAATCGGCCTGCACACCGTGCGTCCTTGGGGTAGGGCAGTCCTGAGTCAGTGTGTCTCCTAAAGAACGAAAGCCAAGTTTCCTGCCAGAGGAAAGCACAGCGAGGCCTGGTGCTTTCTCTAGGAAATTCAAGTGGGCTTGAAAGGTGAGGCCTAGGCTCTATTGAGGAAAAGCTCGTGCTTACGGCTATCTTTCTCCCTCTCTCTGTCCCGTACCCTGGGCTCAGGCGTGTGGGAATGCTGAGTGGCTGAGTCTGCCTCTCTGCCAGGCTCAGAAGGCTTCTTCCCTTTAGGGCAATTCTGTTTGTGTCTTACTTCGTGGAGGAGGAATGAGGGTGGCCAGAGATTTTCTGACATGAAATAACTAATGACAGAGCATCTGGAGGAGCTGGAAGGAGCCAAAAAGCCAGCAGTCCTAAGGTGTCTGTGAGAGCTGCCAGGCACTCTGCCGTCCTATGCCTAAGCACTGGCCATTGTGACAACATGGCAACACTTGGAATCCTAGGACACAGTGGAAGTGCGACTCTCAAACGGAATGGAAGAAGCTTCCAAGCCCAGTGTTCTTTCCTGTACCATAGAGAACGCAAAGGTCTGAGGCTTGTAGCCTTTTTCCTGGAGAGCACTGTCACCTCGTGGGGCTGTCGGCTACTTTCCTGTTTCCGACCCTCTCAGGAAACTCTTCCAAAAAGCCATTGGGACCCGCTTAGAGAGAGAAGCTGCGAAGTGGATGCACAGAACATTAACGTAGATACCAGCCCAGGGTCCCAAGCTTCCATCATTCTCTTGAGGGTACGTACCCCACGCAGGGATTCAAGCAGGGAGTTTGCCTTGTACAACTTACACAGGAAATTGTGATGAGAAGTAGGCCACTCTGCTTGTGCTCACCCTACGTGTCCCAGAGAAGTTATGACGTAGCAGATATCAACCCCCTTTCTCTACACATGTGGACCCCAAAGAAGCGGTGCGCAGTGGGTGTTCTCAGGCCAAGTTCAGTCCTTGTTCTGGGCTGCACCTGCTCTGTGGTTCAAAGGTTCTTTGACTCTGCTCCTTTGGAAGCCTTTCAGACCTGACCCTATCCTGGGCTGCAGAAGCAAAGAGGCATAGAGGCCTTTCACCCTGAAGGCATGGGCTTGTTTCACAAGGAGAATGTGTCCCTCCCCCCTCCATGGCTGGAGGCCTGTAAGTTGACACCATTTGTTCTGCCCATGGAAATTACAAGTAGGTGTACTCGGTTTGGGCTCCCTGCTGAAACAGTTTGCAGTCGCCTGCCCTCTGAGTACTAGAACTCAAGTTTGATTCCTTGTTGGTAAACCCGGACTTCGCAGGCTAGATGGGAGCAAACGTGTTAAGCTTGTGGAGAAAGCCTTTGACCAATGGCAATATGCTTGTGCTTGTGGCAGGGATTAGTTAGGAACGCTCCCACTCAGGGTTTTTACCTTACGATAAGCTGTGCCTTTGGGCTGAAGCAGGCGACGTGTCTGTATCACATCCTGGGAAGTAGGGCCTGAGGGGAGTCTGCCACCTGATTGGCCTCCTTTATAGGCTGCTGAGAATATGGGGCACGGCTTACGGAACCCGCTTACAACGAAATGTTTCTATTCAGAAGAGGAGATTTTGCTACCACGCGTCAGCAGCTCCTCTCCCTCAGAGTGCTGTTCCTGTGTAGACTAGGGAAAACCACCACGGTTTCCAGGTTTTGAACGGCTCTTTTCCCAGTTGGTATCATCCGTGAAAGAGCTAGAAGGGCTGATCTCAACCAATCGGCCTGCACACCGTGAGTCCTTGGGGTAGGGCAGTCCTGAGTCAGTGTGTCTCCTAAAGAACGAAAGCCAAGTTTCCTGCCAGAGGAAAGCACAGCGAGGCCTGGTGCTTTCTCTAGGAAATTCAAGTGGGCTTGAAAGGTGAGGCCTAGGCTCTATTGAGGAAAAGCTCGTGCTTACGGCTATCTTTCTCCCTCTCTCTGTCCCGTACCCTGGGCTCAGGCCTGTGGGAATGCTGAGTGGCTGAGTCTGCCTCTCTGCCAGGCTCAGAAGGCTTCTTCCCTTTAGGGCAATTCTGTTTGTGTCTTACTTCGTGGAGGAGGAATGAGGGTGGCCAGAGATTTTCTGACATGAAATAACTAATGACAGAGCATCTGGAGGAGCTGGAAGGAGCCAAAAAGCCAGCAGTCCTAAGGTGTCTGTGAGAGCTGCCAGGCACTCTGCCGTCCTATGCCTAAGCACTGGCCATTGTGACGACATGGCAACACTTGGAATCCTAGGACACAGTGGAAGTGCGACTCTCAAACGGAATGGAAGAAGCTTCCAAGCCCAGTGTTCTTTCCTGTACCATAGAGAACGCAAAGGTCTGAGGCTTGTAGCCTTTTTCCTGGAGAGCACTGTCACCTCGTGGGGCTGTCGGCTACTTTCCTGTTTCCGACCCTCTCAGGAAACTCTTCCAAAAAGCCATTGGGACCCGCTTAGAGAGAGAAGCTGCGAAGTGGATGCACAGAACATTAACGTAGATACCAGCCCAGGGTCCCAAGCTTCCATCATTCTCTTGAGGGTACGTACCCCACGCAGGGATTCAAGCAGGGAGTTTGCCTTGTACAACTTACACAGGAAATTGTGATGAGAAGTAGGCCACTCTGCTTGTGCTCACCCTACGTGTCCCAGAGAAGTTATGACGTAGCAGATATCAACCCCCTTTCTCTACACATGTGGACCCCAAAGTAGCGGTGCACAGTGGGTGTTCTCAGGCCAAGTTCAGTCCTTGTTCTGGGCTGCACCTGCTCTGTGGTTCAAAGGTTCTTTGACTCTGCTCCTTTGGAAGCCTTTCAGACCTGACCCTATCCCTTGGCTGCAGAAGCAAAGAGGCATAGAGGCCTTTCACCCTGAAGGCATGGGCTTGTTTCACATGGAGAATGTGTCCGTCGCCCCTCCTGGGCTAGGGGCGTGTAGGTTGACACCATTTGTTCTGCCAATGGAAATTACAAGTAGGTGTACTCGGTTTGGGCTGCCTGCCGAAACAGTTTGCAGCCGCCAGCCCTCTGAGTACTAGTCCTCAAGTTTGATTCCTAGCTAGGTAAACCCGGACTTCGGAGGCTAGATGGGAGCAAACGTGTTAAGCTTGTGGAGAAAGCCTTTGACCAATGGCAATATGCTTGTGCTTGTGGCAGGGATTAGGCAGGAACTCTCCCACTCGGTTTTTACCTTACGATAAGCTGTGCCTTTGGGCTGAAGCAGGCGACGTGTCTGTATCACATCCTGGGAAGTAGGGCCTGAGGGGAGTCTGCCACCTGATTGGCCTCCTTTATAGGCTGCTGAGAAAATGGGGCACGGCTTACGGAACCCGCTTACAACGAAATGTTTCTATTCAGAAGAGGAGATTTTGCTACCACGCGTCAGCAGCTCCTCTCCCTCACAGTGCTGTTCCTGTGTAGACTAGGGAAAACCACCACGGTTTCCAGGTTTTGAACGGCTCTTTTCCCAGTTGGTATCATCCGTGAAAGAGCTAGAAGGGCTGATCTCAACCAATCGGCCTGCACACCGTGCGTCCTTGGGGTAGGGCAGTCCTGAGTCAGTGTGTCTCCTAAAGAACGAAAGCCAAGTTTCCTGCCAGAGGAAAGCACAGCGAGGCCTGGTGCTTTCTCTAGGAAATTCAAGTGGGCTTGAAAGGTGAGGCCTAGGCTCTATTGAGGAAAAGCTCGTGCTTACGGCTATCTTTCTCCCTCTCTCTGTCCCGTACCCTGGGCTCAGGCGTGTGGGAATGCTGAGTGGCTGAGTCTGCCTCTCTGCCAGGCTCAGAAGGCTTCTTCCCTTTAGGGCAATTCTGTTTGTGTCTTACTTCGTGGAGGAGGAATGAGGGTGGCCAGAGATTTTCTGACATGAAATAACTAATGACAGAGCATCTGGAGGAGCTGGAAGGAGCCAAAAAGCCAGCAGTCCTAAGGTGTCTGTGAGAGCTGCCAGGCACTCTGCCGTCCTATGCCTAAGCACTGGCCATTGTGACAACATGGCAACACTTGGAATCCTAGGACACAGTGGAAGTGCGACTCTCAAACGGAATGGAAGAAGCTTCCAAGCCCAGTGTTCTTTCCTGTACCATAGAGAACGCAAAGGTCTGAGGCTTGTAGCCTTTTTCCTGGAGAGCACTGTCACCTCGTGGGGCTGTCGGCTACTTTCCTGTTTCCGACCCTCTCAGGAAACTCTTCCAAAAAGCCATTGGGACCCGCTTAGAGAGAGAAGCTGCGAAGTGGATGCACAGAACATTAACGTAGATACCAGCCCAGGGTCCCAAGCTTCCATCATTCTCTTGAGGGTACGTACCCCACGCAGGGATTCAAGCAGGGAGTTTGCCTTGTACAACTTACACAGGAAATTGTGATGAGAAGTAGGCCACTCTGCTTGTGCTCACCCTACGTGTCCCAGAGAAGTTATGACGTAGCAGATATCAACCCCCTTTCTCTACACATGTGGACCCCAAAGAAGCGGTGCGCAGTGGGTGTTCTCAGGCCAAGTTCAGTCCTTGTTCTGGGCTGCACCTGCTCTGTGGTTCAAAGGTTCTTTGACTCTGCTCCTTTGGAAGCCTTTCAGACCTGACCCTATCCTGGGCTGCAGAAGCAAAGAGGCATAGAGGCCTTTCACCCTGAAGGCATGGGCTTGTTTCACAAGGAGAATGTGTCCCTCCCCCCTCCAGGGCTGGAGGCCTGTAAGTTGACACCATTTGTTCTGCCCATGGAAATTACAAGTAGGTGTACTCGGTTTGGGCTCCCTGCTGAAACAGTTTGCAGTCGCCTGCCCTCTGAGTACTAGAACTCAAGTTTGATTCCTTGTTGGTAAACCCGGACTTCGCAGGCTAGATGGGAGCAAACGTGTTAAGCTTGTGGAGAAAGCCTTTGACCAATGGCAATATGCTTGTGCTTGTGGCAGGGATTAGTTAGGAACGCTCCCACTCAGGGTTTTTACCTTACGATAAGCTGTGCCTTTGGGCTGAAGCAGGCGACGTGTCTGTATCACATCCTGGGAAGTAGGGCCTGAGGGGAGTCTGCCACCTGATTGGCCTCCTTTATAGGCTGCTGAGAATATGGGGCACGGCTTACGGAACCCGCTTACAACGAAATGTTTCTATTCAGAAGAGGAGATTTTGCTACCACGCGTCAGCAGCTCCTCTCCCTCACAGTGCTGTTCCTGTGTAGACTAGGGAAAACCACCACGGTTTCCAGGTTTTGAACGGCTCTTTTCCCAGTTGGTATCATCCGTGAAAGAGCTAGAAGGGCTGATCTCAACCAATCGGCCTGCACACCGTGAGTCCTTGGGGTAGGGCAGTCCTGAGTCAGTGTGTCTCCTGAAGAAAGAGAGCCAAGTTTCCTGCCAGAGGAAAGCACAGCGAGGCCTGGTGCTTTCTCTAGGAAATTCAAGTGGGCTTGAAAGGTGAGGCCTAGGCTCTCTTGAGGAAAAGCTCGTGCTTACGGCTATCTTTCTCCCTCTCTCTGTCCCGTTACCTGGGCTCAGCCGTGTGCGAATGCTGAGTGGCAGAGTCTGCCTCTCTGCCAGGCTCAGAAGGCTTCTTCCCTTTAGGGCAATTCTGTTTGTGTCTTACTTCGTGGAGGAGGAATGAGGGTGGCCAGAGATTTTCTGACATGAAATAACTAATGACAGAGCATCTGGAGGAGCTGGTTTCTCGGTGGAAGGAGCCCAAAAGCCAGCATTCCTAAGGTCTCTTTGCGAGCTGCCAGACACTCTGCCGTCATAGGCCTAAGAATTGGCCATTGTGACGGCATGGCAACACTTGGAATCCTAGGACACTGTGGAAGGGCAACTCGCAAACTGGAACGAAGAAGCTTCCAAGCCCAGTGTTCTTTCATGTACCCAAGAGAACGCAAGTGTCTAAGGCTGGTAGCATTGTTGCTGGAGAGCACTGGCATCCTTGTGGGCCTGTCGGCTACTTGCCTGTTTCCGACCCTCTCAGGAAACTCTTCCAAAACGCCGTTGGGACCTGCTTAGACAGAACAGCTGCGACGTGGATGCACACAACATTAACCTAGATACTATCCCAGGGTCCCAAGCTTCCATCATTCTCTTGAGGGTACGTACCCCACGCAGGGATTCAAGCAGGGAGTTTGCCTTGTACAACTTACACAGGAAATTGTGATGAGAAGTAGGCCACTCTGCTTGTGCTCACCCTACGTGTCCCAGAGAAGTTATGACGTAGCAGATATCAACCCCCTTTCTCTACACATGTGGACCCCAAAGAAGTGGTGCGCAGTGGGTGTTCTCAGGCCAAGTTCAGTCCTTGTTCTGGGCTGCACCTGCTCTGTGGTTCAAAGGTTCTTTGACTCTGCTCCTTTGGAAGCCTTTCAGACCTGACCCTATCCCTTGGCTGCAGAAGCAAAGAGGCATAGAGGCCTTTCACCCTGAAGGCATGGGCTTGTTTCACATGGAGAATGTGTCCGTCGCCCCTCCTGGGCTAGGGGCGTGTAGGTTGACACCATTTGTTCTGCCAATGGAAATTACAAGTAGGTGTACTCGGTTTGGGCTGCCTGCCGAAACAGTTTGCAGCCGCCAGCCCTCTGAGTACTAGTCCTCAAGTTTGATTCCTAGCTAGGTAAACCCGGACTTCGGAGGCTAGATGGGAGCAAACGTGTTAAGCTTGTGGAGAAAGCCTTTGACCAATGGCAATATGCTTGTGCTTGTGGCAGGGATTAGGCAGGAACTCTCCCACTCGGTTTTTACCTTACGATAAGCTGTGCCTTTGGGCTGAAGCAGGCGACGTGTCTGTATCACATCCTGGGAAGTAGGGCCTGAGGGGAGTCTGCCACCTGATTGGCCTCCTTTATAGGCTGCTGAGAAAATGGGGCACGGCTTACGGAACCCGCTTACAACGAAATGTTTCTATTCAGAAGAGGAGATTTTGCTACCACGCGTCAGCAGCTCCTCTCCCTCACAGTGCTGTTCCTGTGTAGACTAGGGAAAACCACCACGGTTTCCAGGTTTTGAACGGCTCTTTTCCCAGTTGGTATCATCCGTGAAAGAGCTAGAAGGGCTGATCTCAACCAATCGGCCTGCACACCGTGCGTCCTTGGGGTAGGGCAGTCCTGAGTCAGTGTGTCTCCTAAAGAACGAAAGCCAAGTTTCCTGCCAGAGGAAAGCACAGCGAGGCCTGGTGCTTTCTCTAGGAAATTCAAGTGGGCTTGAAAGGTGAGGCCTAGGCTCTATTGAGGAAAAGCTCGTGCTTACGGCTATCTTTCTCCCTCTCTCTGTCCCGTACCCTGGGCTCAGGCGTGTGGGAATGCTGAGTGGCTGAGTCTGCCTCTCTGCCAGGCTCAGAAGGCTTCTTCCCTTTAGGGCAATTCTGTTTGTGTCTTACTTCGTGGAGGAGGAATGAGGGTGGCCAGAGATTTTCTGACATGAAATAACTAATGACAGAGCATCTGGAGGAGCTGGAAGGAGCCAAAAAGCCAGCAGTCCTAAGGTGTCTGTGAGAGCTGCCAGGCACTCTGCCGTCCTATGCCTAAGCACTGGCCATTGTGACAACATGGCAACACTTGGAATCCTAGGACACAGTGGAAGTGCGACTCTCAAACGGAATGGAAGAAGCTTCCAAGCCCAGTGTTCTTTCCTGTACCATAGAGAACGCAAAGGTCTGAGGCTTGTAGCCTTTTTCCTGGAGAGCACTGTCACCTCGTGGGGCTGTCGGCTACTTTCCTGTTTCCGACCCTCTCAGGAAACTCTTCCAAAAAGCCATTGGGACCCGCTTAGAGAGAGAAGCTGCGAAGTGGATGCACAGAACATTAACGTAGATACCAGCCCAGGGTCCCAAGCTTCCATCATTCTCTTGAGGGTACGTACCCCACGCAGGGATTCAAGCAGGGAGTTTGCCTTGTACAACTTACACAGGAAATTGTGATGAGAAGTAGGCCACTCTGCTTGTGCTCACCCTACGTGTCCCAGAGAAGTTATGACGTAGCAGATATCAACCCCCTTTCTCTACACATGTGGACCCCAAAGAAGCGGTGCGCAGTGGGTGTTCTCAGGCCAAGTTCAGTCCTTGTTCTGGGCTGCACCTGCTCTGTGGTTCAAAGGTTCTTTGACTCTGCTCCTTTGGAAGCCTTTCAGACCTGACCCTATCCTGGGCTGCAGAAGCAAAGAGGCATAGAGGCCTTTCACCCTGAAGGCATGGGCTTGTTTCACAAGGAGAATGTGTCCCTCCCCCCTCCAGGGCTGGAGGCCTGTAAGTTGACACCATTTGTTCTGCCCATGGAAATTACAAGTAGGTGTACTCGGTTTGGGCTCCCTGCTGAAACAGTTTGCAGTCGCCTGCCCTCTGAGTACTAGAACTCAAGTTTGATTCCTTGTTGGTAAACCCGGACTTCGCAGGCTAGATGGGAGCAAACGTGTTAAGCTTGTGGAGAAAGCCTTTGACCAATGGCAATATGCTTGTGCTTGTGGCAGGGATTAGTTAGGAACGCTCCCACTCAGGGTTTTTACCTTACGATAAGCTGTGCCTTTGGGCTGAAGCAGGCGACGTGTCTGTATCACATCCTGGGAAGTAGGGCCTGAGGGGAGTCTGCCACCTGATTGGCCTCCTTTATAGGCTGCTGAGAATATGGGGCACGGCTTACGGAACCCGCTTACAACGAAATGTTTCTATTCAGAAGAGGAGATTTTGCTACCACGCGTCAGCAGCTCCTCTCCCTCACAGTGCTGTTCCTGTGTAGACTAGGGAAAACCACCACGGTTTCCAGGTTTTGAACGGCTCTTTTCCCAGTTGGTATCATCCGTGAAAGAGCTAGAAGGGCTGATCTCAACCAATCGGCCTGCACACCGTGAGTCCTTGGGGTAGGGCAGTCCTGAGTCAGTGTGTCTCCTGAAGAAAGAGAGCCAAGTTTCCTGCCAGAGGAAAGCACAGCGAGGCCTGGTGCTTTCTCTAGGAAATTCAAGTGGGCTTGAAAGGTGAGGCCTAGGCTCTCTTGAGGAAAAGCTCGTGCTTACGGCTATCTTTCTCCCTCTCTCTGTCCCGTTACCTGGGCTCAGCCGTGTGCGAATGCTGAGTGGCAGAGTCTGCCTCTCTGCCAGGCTCAGAAGGCTTCTTCCCTTTAGGGCAATTCTGTTTGTGTCTTACTTCGTGGAGGAGGAATGAGGGTGGCCAGAGATTTTCTGACATGAAATAACTAATGACAGAGCATCTGGAGGAGCTGGTTT
Organism: Eschrichtius robustus; assembly: GCF_028021215.1. Lineage (NCBI taxonomy): Eukaryota > Metazoa > Chordata > Mammalia > Artiodactyla > Eschrichtiidae > Eschrichtius > Eschrichtius robustus. The sequence goes on from NC_090837.1 coordinate 62,614,233, forward strand.
CTCGGTGGAAGGAGCCCAAAAGCCAGCATTCCTAAGGTCTCTTTGCGAGCTGCCAGACACTCTGCCGTCATAGGCCTAAGAATTGGCCATTGTGACGGCATGGCAACACTTGGAATCCTAGGACACTGTGGAAGGGCAACTCGCAAACTGGAACGAAGAAGCTTCCAAGCCCAGTGTTCTTTCATGTACCCAAGAGAACGCAAGTGTCTAAGGCTGGTAGCATTGTTGCTGGAGAGCACTGGCATCCTTGTGGGCCTGTCGGCTACTTGCCTGTTTCCGACCCTCTCAGGAAACTCTTCCAAAACGCCGTTGGGACCTGCTTAGACAGAACAGCTGCGACGTGGATGCACACAACATTAACCTAGATACTATCCCAGGGTCCCAAGCTTCCATCATTCTCTTGAGGGTACGTACCCCACGCAGGGATTCAAGCAGGGAGTTTGCCTTGTACAACTTACACAGGAAATTGTGATGAGAAGTAGGCCACTCTGCTTGTGCTCACCCTACGTGTCCCAGAGAAGTTATGACGTAGCAGATATCAACCCCCTTTCTCTACACATGTGGACCCCAAAGAAGTGGTGCGCAGTGGGTGTTCTCAGGCCAAGTTCAGTCCTTGTTCTGGGCTGCACCTGCTCTGTGGTTCAAAGGTTCTTTGACTCTGCTCCTTTGGAAGCCTTTCAGACCTGACCCTATCCCTTGGCTGCAGAAGCAAAGAGGCATAGAGGCCTTTCACCCTGAAGGCATGGGCTTGTTTCACATGGAGAATGTGTCCGTCGCCCCTCCTGGGCTAGGGGCGTGTAGGTTGACACCATTTGTTCTGCCAATGGAAATTACAAGTAGGTGTACTCGGTTTGGGCTGCCTGCCGAAACAGTTTGCAGCCGCCAGCCCTCTGAGTACTAGTCCTCAAGTTTGATTCCTAGCTAGGTAAACCCGGACTTCGGAGGCTAGATGGGAGCAAACGTGTTAAGCTTGTGGAGAAAGCCTTTGACCAATGGCAATATGCTTGTGCTTGTGGCAGGGATTAGGCAGGAACTCTCCCACTCGGTTTTTACCTTACGATAAGCTGTGCCTTTGGGCTGAAGCAGGCGACGTGTCTGTATCACATCCTGGGAAGTAGGGCCTGAGGGGAGTCTGCCACCTGATTGGCCTCCTTTATAGGCTGCTGAGAAAATGGGGCACGGCTTACGGAACCCGCTTACAACGAAATGTTTCTATTCAGAAGAGGAGATTTTGCTACCACGCGTCAGCAGCTCCTCTCCCTCACAGTGCTGTTCCTGTGTAGACTAGGGAAAACCACCACGGTTTCCAGGATTTGAACGGCTCTTTTCCCAGGTGGTATCATCCGTGAAAGAGCTAGAAGGGCTGATCTCAACCAATCGGCCTGCACACCGTGCGTCCTTGGGGTAGGGCAGTCCTGAGTCAGTGTGTCTCCTAAAGAACGAAAGCCAAGTTTTCTGCCAGAGGAAAGCACAGCGAGGCCTGGTGCTTTCTCTAGGAAATTCAAGTGGGCTTGAAAGGTGAGGCCTAGGCTCTATTGAGGAAAAGCTCGTGCTTACGGCTATCTTTCTCCCTCTCTCTGTCCCGTACCCTGGGCTCAGGCGTGTGGGAATGCTGAGTGGCTGAGTCTGCCTCTCTGCCAGGCTCAGAAGGCTTCTTCCCTTTAGGGCAATTCTGTTTGTGTCTTACTTCGTGGAGGAGGAATGAGGGTGGCCAGAGATTTTCTGACATGAAATAACTAATGACAGAGCATCTGGAGGAGCTGGAAGGAGCCAAAAAGCCAGCAGTCCTAAGGTGTCTGTGAGAGCTGCCAGGCACTCTGCCGTCCTATGCCTAAGCACTGGCCATTGTGACAACATGGCAACACTTGGAATCCTAGGACACAGTGGAAGTGCGACTCTCAAACGGAATGGAAGAAGCTTCCAAGCCCAGTGTTCTTTCCTGTACCATAGAGAACGCAAAGGTCTGAGGCTTGTAGCCTTTTTCCTGGAGAGCACTGTCACCTCGTGGGGCTGTCGGCTACTTTCCTGTTTCCGACCCTCTCAGGAAACTCTTCCAAAAAGCCATTGGGACCCGCTTAGAGAGAGAAGCTGCGAAGTGGATGCACAGAACATTAACGTAGATACCAGCCCAGGGTCCCAAGCTTCCATCATTCTCTTGAGGGTACGTACCCCACGCAGGGATTCAAGCAGGGAGTTTGCCTTGTACAACTTACACAGGAAATTGTGATGAGAAGTAGGCCACTCTGCTTGTGCTCACCCTACGTGTCCCAGAGAAGTTATGACGTAGCAGATATCAACCCCCTTTCTCTACACATGTGGACCCCAAAGAAGCGGTGCGCAGTGGGTGTTCTCAGGCCAAGTTCAGTCCTTGTTCTGGGCTGCACCTGCTCTGTGGTTCAAAGGTTCTTTGACTCTGCTCCTTTGGAAGCCTTTCAGACCTGACCCTATCCTGGGCTGCAGAAGCAAAGAGGCATAGAGGCCTTTCACCCTGAAGGCATGGGCTTGTTTCACAAGGAGAATGTGTCCCTCCCCCCTCCAGGGCTGGAGGCCTGTAAGTTGACACCATTTGTTCTGCCCATGGAAATTACAAGTAGGTGTACTCGGTTTGGGCTCCCTGCTGAAACAGTTTGCAGTCGCCTGCCCTCTGAGTACTAGAACTCAAGTTTGATTCCTTGTTGGTAAACCCGGACTTCGCAGGCTAGATGGGAGCAAACGTGTTAAGCTTGTGGAGAAAGCCTTTGACCAATGGCAATATGCTTGTGCTTGTGGCAGGGATTAGTTAGGAACGCTCCCACTCAGGGTTTTTACCTTACGATAAGCTGTGCCTTTGGGCTGAAGCAGGCGACGTGTCTGTATCACATCCTGGGAAGTAGGGCCTGAGGGGAGTCTGCCACCTGATTGGCCTCCTTTATAGGCTGCTGAGAAAATGGGGCATGGCTTACGGAACCCGCTTACAACGAAATGTTTCTATTCAGAAGAGGAGATTTTGCTACCACGCGTCAGCAGCTCCTCTCCCTCACAGTGCTGTTCCTGTGTAGACTAGGGAAAACCACCACGGTTTCCAGGTTTTGAACGGCTCTTTTCCCAGTTGGTATCATGCGTGAAAGAGCTAGAAGGGCTGATCTCAACCAATCGGCCTGCACTCCGTGCGTCCTTGGGGTAGGGCAGTCCTGAGTCAGTGTGTCTCCTGAAGAAAGAGAGCCAAGTTTCCTGCCAGAGGAAAGCACAGCGAGGGCCTGGTGCTTTCTCTAGGAAATTCAAGTGGGCTTGAAAGGTGAGGCCTAGGCTCTATTGAGGAAAAGCTCGTGCTTACGGCTATCTTTCTCCCTCTCTCTGTCCCGTACCCTGGGCTCAGGCGTGTGGGAATGCTGAGTGGCTGAGTCTGCCTCTCTGCCAGGCTCAGAAGGCTTCTTCCCTTTAGGGCAATTCTGTTTGTGTCTTACTTCGTGGAGGAGGAATGAGGGTGGCCAGAGATTTTCTGACATGAAATAACTAATGACAGAGCATCTGGAGGAGCTGGAAGGAGCCAAAAAGCCAGCAGTCCTAAGGTGTCTGTGAGAGCTGCCAGGCACTCTGCCGTCCTATGCCTAAGCACTGGCCATTGTGACGACATGGCAACACTTGGAATCCTAGGACACAGTGGAAGTGCGACTCTCAAACGGAATGGAAGAAGCTTCCAAGCCCAGTATTCTTTCCTGTACCATAGAGAACGCAAAGGTCTGAGGCTTGTAGCCTTTTTCCTGGAGAGCACTGTCACCTCGTGGGGCTGTCGGCTACTTTCCTGTTTCCGACCCTCTCAGGAAACTCTTCCAAAAAGCCATTGGGACCCGCTTAGAGAGAGAAGCTGCGAAGTGGATGCACAGAACATTAACGTAGATACCAGCCCAGGGTCCCAAGCTTCCATCATTCTCTTGAGGGTACGTACCCCACGCAGGGATTCAAGCAGGGAGTTTGCCTTGTACAACTTACACAGGAAATTGTGATGAGAAGTAGGCCACTCTGCTTGTGCTCACCCTACGTGTCCCAGAGAAGTTATGACGTAGCAGATATCAACCCCCTTTCTCTACACATGTGGACCCCCAAAGAAGCGGTGCGCAGTGGGTGTTCTCAGGCCAAGTTCAGTCCTTGTTCTGGGCTGCACCTGCTCTGTGGTTCAAAGGTTCTTTGACTCTGCTCCTTTGGAAGCCTTTCAGACCTGACCCTATCCCTTGGCTGCAGAAGCAAAGAGGCATAGAGGCCTTTCACCCTGAAGGCATGGGCTTGTTTCACATGGAGAATGTGTCCGTCGCCCCTCCTGGGCTAGGGGCGTGTAGGTTGACACCATTTGTTCTGCCCATGGAAATTACAAGTAGGTGTACTCGGTTTGGGCTGCCTGCCGAAACAGTTTGCAGCCGCCAGCCCTCTGAGTACTAGTCCTCAAGTTTGATTCCTAGCTAGGTAAACCCGGACTTCGGAGGCTAGATGGGAGCAAACGTGTTAAGCTTGTGGAGAAAGCCTTTGACCAATGGCAATATGCTTGTGCTTGTGGCAGGGATTAGGCAGGAACTCTCCCACTCGGTTTTTACCTTACGATAAGCTGTGCCTTTGGGCTGAAGCAGGCGACGTGTCTGTATCACATCCTGGGAAGTAGGGCCTGAGGGGAGTCTGCCACCTGATTGGCCTCCTTTATAGGCTGCTGAGAAAATGGGGCACGGCTTACGGAACCCGCTGACAACGAAATGTTTCTATTCAGAAGAGGAGATTTTGCTACCACGCGTCAGCAGCTCCTCTCCCTCACAGTGCTGTTCCTGTGTAGACTAGGGAAAACCACCACGGTTTCCAGGTTTTGAACGGCTCTTTTCCCAGTTGGTATCATCCGTGAAAGAGCTAGAAGGGCTGATCTCAACCAATCGGCCTGCACACCGTGAGTCCTTGGGGTAGGGCAGTCCTGAGTCAGTGTGTCTCCTGAAGAAAGAGAGCCAAGTTTCCTGCCAGAGGAAAGCACAGCGAGGCCTGGTGCTTTCTCTAGGAAATTCAAGTGGGCTTGAAAGGTGAGGCCTAGGCTCTCTTGAGGAAAAGCTCGTGCTTACGGCTATCTTTCTCCCTCTCTCTGTCCCGTTACCTGGGTTCAGCCGTGTGCGAATGCTGAGTGGCAGAGTCTGCCTCTCTGCCAGGCTCAGAAGGCTTCTTCCCTTTAGGGCAATTCTGTTTGTGTCTTACTTCGTGGAGGAGGAATGAGGGTGGCCAGAGATTTTCTGACATGAAATAACTAATGACAGAGCATGTGGAGGAGCTGGTTTCTCGGTGGAAGGAGCCAAAAAGCCGGCATTCCTAAGGTCTCTTTGCGAGCTGCCAGACACTCTGCCGTCATAGGCCTAAGAATTGGCCATTGTGACGGCATGGCAACACTTGGAATCCTAGGACACTGTGGAAGGGCAACTCGCAAACTGGAACGAAGAAGCTTCCAAGCCCAGTGTTCTTTCATGTACCCAAGAGAACGCAAGTGTCTAAGGCTGGTAGCATTGTTGCTGGAGAGCACTGGCATCCTTGTGGGCCTGTCGGCTACTTTCCTGTTTCCGACCCTCTCAGGAAACTCTTCCAAAACGCCGTTGGGACCTGCTTAGAGAGAACAGCTGCGACGTGGATGCACACAACATTAACCTAGATACTATCCCAGGGTCCCAAGCATCCATTTTTCTCTGGAGGGTAAGTACCCCACGCAGGGATTCAAGCAGGGAGTTTGCCTTGTACAACTTACACAGGAAACTGGGAGGAGACGTTGGGTCACTCTGCTTGTGCTCACACTACGTGGCCCGGAGAAGTTATGATGCAGCAGATGGCAACCCCCTTTCTCCACACATGTGCACCCCAAAGAAGCGCTGGGCAGTTGGTGTTCTCAGGCCAAGAGAAGTCCTTGTTCTCGGCTGCACCTGCTCTGTGGTTCAAAGGTTCTTTATCTCTGCTCTTTTGGAAGCCTTTCAGACCTGACCCTATCCTGGGCTGCAGAAGCAAAGAGGCATAGAGGCCTTTCACCCTGAAGGCATGGGCTTGTTTCACAAGGAGAATGTGTCCCTCGCCCCTCCAGGGCTGGAGGCCTGTAAGTTGACACCATTTGTTCTGCCCATGGAAATTACAAGTAGGTGTACTCGGTTTGGGCTGCCTGCTGAAACAGTTTGCAGTCGCCTGCCCTCTGAGTACTAGAACTCAAGTTTGATTCCTTGTTGGTAAACCCGGACTTCGCAGGCTAGATGGGAGCAAACGTGTTAAGCTTGTGGAGAAAGCCTTTGACCAATGGCAATATGCTTGTGCTTGTGGCAGGGATTAGTTAGGAACGCTCCCACTCAGGGTTTTTACCTTACAATCAGCTGTGCCTTTGGGCTGAAGCAGGCGACGTGTCTGTATCACATCCTGGGAAGTAAGGCCTGAGGGGAGTCTGCCACCTGATTGGCCTCCAGTATAGGCAGCTGAGAAAATGGGGCAAGGCTTAGGGAACCCCCTTACAACGAAATGTTTCTATTCAGAAGAGGAGATTTTGCTACCACGCGTCAGCAGCTCCTCTCCCTCAGAGTGCTGTTCCTGTGTAGACTAGGGAAAACCACCACGGTTTCCAGGTTTTGAACGGCTCTTTTCCCAGTTGGTATCATCCGTGAAAGAGCTAGAAGGGCTGATCTCAACCAATCGGCCTGCACACCGTGCGTCCTTGGGGTAGGGCAGTCCTGAGTCAGTGTGTCTCCTAAAGAACGAAAGCCAAGTTTCCTGCCAGAGGAAAGCACAGCGAGGCCTGGTGCTTTCTCTAGGAAATTCAAGTGGGCTTGAAAGGTGAGGCCTAGGCTCTATTGAGGAAAAGCTCGTGCTTACGGCTATCTTTCTCCCTCTCTCTGTCCCGTACCCTGGGCTCAGGCCTGTGGGAATGCTGAGTGGCTGAGTCTGCCTCTCTGCCAGGCTCAGAAGGCTTCTTCCCTTTAGGGCAATTCTGTTTGTGTCTTACTTCGTGGAGGAGGAATGAGGGTGGCCAGAGATTTTCTGACATGAAATAACTAATGACAGAGCATCTGGAGGAGCTGGAAGGAGCCAAAAAGCCAGCAGTCCTAAGGTGTCTGTGAGAGCTGCCAGGCACTCTGCCGTCCTATGCCTAAGCACTGGCCATTGTGACGACATGGCAACACTTGGAATCCTAGGACACAGTGGAAGTGCGACTCTCAAACGGAATGGAAGAAGCTTCCAAGCCCAGTGTTCTTTCCTGTACCATAGAGAACGCAAAGGTCTGAGGCTTGTAGCCTTTTTCCTGGAGAGCACTGTCACCTCGTGGGGCTGTCGGCTACTTTCCTGTTTCCGACCCTCTCAGGAAACTCTTCCAAAAAGCCATTGGGACCCGCTTAGAGAGAGAAGCTGCGAAGTGGATGCACAGAACATTAACGTAGATACCAGCCCAGGGTCCCAAGCTTCCATCATTCTCTTGAGGGTACGTACCCCACGCAGGGATTCAAGCAGGGAGTTTGCCTTGTACAACTTACACAGGAAATTGTGATGAGAAGTAGGCCACTCTGCTTGTGCTCACCCTACGTGTCCCAGAGAAGTTATGACGTAGCAGATATCAACCCCCTTTCTCTACACATGTGGACCCCCAAAGAAGCGGTGCGCAGTGGGTGTTCTCAGGCCAAGTTCAGTCCTTGTTCTGGGCTGCACCTGCTCTGTGGTTCAAAGGTTCTTTGACTCTGCTCCTTTGGAAGCCTTTCAGACCTGACCCTATCCCTTGGCTGCAGAAGCAAAGAGGCATAGAGGCCTTTCACCCTGAAGGCATGGGCTTGTTTCACATGGAGAATGTGTCCGTCGCCCCTCCTGGGCTAGGGGCGTGTAGGTTGACACCATTTGTTCTGCCAATGGAAATTACAAGTAGGTGTACTCGGTTTGGGCTGCCTGCCGAAACAGTTTGCAGCCGCCAGCCCTCTGAGTACTAGTCCTCAAGTTTGATTCCTAGCTAGGTAAACCCGGACTTCGGAGGCTAGATGGGAGCAAACGTGTTAAGCTTGTGGAGAAAGCCTTTGACCAATGGCAATATGCTTGTGCTTGTGGCAGGGATTAGGCAGGAACTCTCCCACTCGGTTTTTACCTTACGATAAGCTGTGCCTTTGGGCTGAAGCAGGCGACGTGTCTGTATCACATCCTGGGAAGTAGGGCCTGAGGGGAGTCTGCCACCTGATTGGCCTCCTTTATAGGCTGCTGAGAAAATGGGGCACGGCTTACGGAACCCGCTTACAACGAAATGTTTCTATTCAGAAGAGGAGATTTTGCTACCACGCGTCAGCAGCTCCTCTCCCTCACAGTGCTGTTCCTGTGTAGACTAGGGAAAACCACCACGGTTTCCAGGTTTTGAACGGCTCTTTTCCCAGTTGGTATCATCCGTGAAAGAGCTAGAAGGGCTGATCTCAACCAATCGGCCTGCACACCGTGAGTCCTTGGGGTAGGGCAGTCCTGAGTCAGTGTGTCTCCTGAAGAAAGAGAGCCAAGTTTCCTGCCAGAGGAAAGCACAGCGAGGCCTGGTGCTTTCTCTAGGAAATTCAAGTGGGCTTGAAAGGTGAGGCCTAGGCTCTCTTGAGGAAAAGCTCGTGCTTACGGCTATCTTTCTCCCTCTCTCTGTCCCGTTACCTGGGTTCAGCCGTGTGCGAATGCTGAGTGGCAGAGTCTGCCTCTCTGCCAGGCTCAGAAGGCTTCTTCCCTTTAGGGCAATTCTGTTTGTGTCTTACTTCGTGGAGGAGGAATGAGGGTGGCCAGAGATTTTCTGACATGAAATAACTAATGACAGAGCATGTGGAGGAGCTGGTTTCTCGGTGGAAGGAGCCAAAAAGCCGGCATTCCTAAGGTCTCCTTGCGAGCTGCCAGACACTCTGCCGTCATAGGCCTAAGAATTGGCCATTGTGACGGCATGGCAACACTTGGAATCCTAGGACACTGTGGAAGGGCAACTCGCAAACTGGAACGAAGAAGCTTCCAAGCCCAGTGTTCTTTCATGTACCCAAGAGAACGCAAGTGTCTAAGGCTGGTAGCATTGTTGCTGGAGAGCACTGGCATCCTTGTGGGCCTGTCGGCTACTTTCCTGTTTCCGACCCTCTCAGGAAACTCTTCCAAAACGCCGTTGGGACCTGCTTAGAGAGAACAGCTGCGACGTGGATGCACACAACATTAACCTAGATACTATCCCAGGGTCCCAAGCATCCATTTTTCTCTGGAGGGTAAGTACCCCACGCAGGGATTCAAGCAGGGAGTTTGCCTTGTACAACTTACACAGGAAACTGGGAGGAGACGTTGGGTCACTCTGCTTGTGCTCACACTACGTGGCCCGGAGAAGTTATGATGCAGCAGATGGCAACCCCCTTTCTCCACACATGTGCACCCCAAAGAAGCGCTGGGCAGTTGGTGTTCTCAGGCCAAGAGAAGTCCTTGTTCTCGGCTGCACCTGCTCTGTGGTTCAAAGGTTCTTTATCTCTGCTCTTTTGGAAGCCTTTCAGACCTGACCCTATCCTGGGCTGCAGAAGCAAAGAGGCATAGAGGCCTTTCACCCTGAAGGCATGGGCTTGTTTCACAAGGAGAATGTGTCCCTCGCCCCTCCAGGGCTGGAGGCCTGTAAGTTGACACCATTTGTTCTGCCCATGGAAATTACAAGTAGGTGTACTCGGTTTGGGCTGCCTGCTGAAACAGTTTGCAGTCGCCTGCCCTCTGAGTACTAGAACTCAAGTTTGATTCCTTGTTGGTAAACCCGGACTTCGCAGGCTAGATGGGAGCAAACGTGTTAAGCTTGTGGAGAAAGCCTTTGACCAATGGCAATATGCTTGTGCTTGTGGCAGGGATTAGTTAGGAACGCTCCCACTCAGGGTTTTTACCTTACAATCAGCTGTGCCTTTGGGCTGAAGCAGGCGACGTGTCTGTATCACATCCTGGGAAGTAAGGCCTGAGGGGAGTCTGCCACCTGATTGGCCTCCAGTATAGGCAGCTGAGAAAATGGGGCAAGGCTTAGGGAACCCCCTTACAACGAAATGTTTCTATTCAGAAGAGGAGATTTTGCTACCACGCGTCAGCAGCTCCTCTCCCTCAGAGTGCTGTTCCTGTGTAGACTAGGGAAAACCACCACGGTTTCCAGGTTTTGAACGGCTCTTTTCCCAGTTGGTATCATCCGTGAAAGAGCTAGAAGGGCTGATCTCAACCAATCGGCCTGCACACCGTGAGTCCTTGGGGTAGGGCAGTCCTGAGTCAGTGTGTCTCCTAAAGAACGAAAGCCAAGTTTCCTGCCAGAGGAAAGCACAGCGAGGCCTGGTGCTTTCTCTAGGAAATTCAAGTGGGCTTGAAAGGTGAGGCCTAGGCTCTATTGAGGAAAAGCTCGTGCTTACGGCTATCTTTCTCCCTCTCTCTGTCCCGTACCCTGGGCTCAGGCCTGTGGGAATGCTGAGTGGCTGAGTCTGCCTCTCTGCCAGGCTCAGAAGGCTTCTTCCCTTTAGGGCAATTCTGTTTGTGTCTTACTTCGTGGAGGAGGAATGAGGGTGGCCAGAGATTTTCTGACATGAAATAACTAATGACAGAGCATCTGGAGGAGCTGGAAGGAGCCAAAAAGCCAGCAGTCCTAAGGTGTCTGTGAGAGCTGCCAGGCACTCTGCCGTCCTATGCCTAAGCACTGGCCATTGTGACGACATGGCAACACTTGGAATCCTAGGACACAGTGGAAGTGCGACTCTCAAACGGAATGGAAGAAGCTTCCAAGCCCAGTGTTCTTTCCTGTACCATAGAGAACGCAAAGGTCTGAGGCTTGTAGCCTTTTTCCTGGAGAGCACTGTCACCTCGTGGGGCTGTCGGCTACTTTCCTGTTTCCGACCCTCTCAGGAAACTCTTCCAAAAAGCCATTGGGACCCGCTTAGAGAGAGAAGCTGCGAAGTGGATGCACAGAACATTAACGTAGATACCAGCCCAGGGTCCCAAGCTTCCATCATTCTCTTGAGGGTACGTACCCCACGCAGGGATTCAAGCAGGGAGTTTGCCTTGTACAACTTACACAGGAAATTGTGATGAGAAGTAGGCCACTCTGCTTGTGCTCACCCTACGTGTCCCAGAGAAGTTATGACGTAGCAGATATCAACCCCCTTTCTCTACACATGTGGACCCCAAAGAAGCGGTGCGCAGTGGGTGTTCTCAGGCCAAGTTCAGTCCTTGTTCTGGGCTGCACCTGCTCTGTGGTTCAAAGGTTCTTTGACTCTGCTCCTTTGGAAGCCTTTCAGACCTGACCCTATCCCTTGGCTGCAGAAGCAAAGAGGCATAGAGGCCTTTCACCCTGAAGGCATGGGCTTGTTTCACATGGAGAATGTGTCCGTCGCCCCTCCTGGGCTAGGGGCGTGTAGGTTGACACCATTTGTTCTGCCAATGGAAATTACAAGTAGGTGTACTCGGTTTGGGCTGCCTGCCGAAACAGTTTGCAGCCGCCAGCCCTCTGAGTACTAGTCCTCAAGTTTGATTCCTAGCTAGGTAAACCCGGACTTCGGAGGCTAGATGGGAGCAAACGTGTTAAGCTTGTGGAGAAAGCCTTTGACCAATGGCAATATGCTTGTGCTTGTGGCAGGGATTAGGCAGGAACTCTCCCACTCGGTTTTTACCTTACGATAAGCTGTGCCTTTGGGCTGAAGCAGGCGACGTGTCTGTATCACATCCTGGGAAGTAGGGCCTGAGGGGAGTCTGCCACCTGATTGGCCTCCTTTATAGGCTGCTGAGAAAATGGGGCACGGCTTACGGAACCCGCTTACAACGAAATGTTTCTATTCAGAAGAGGAGATTTTGCTACCACGCGTCAGCAGCTCCTCTCCCTCACAGTGCTGTTCCTGTGTAGACTAGGGAAAACCACCACGGTTTCCAGGTTTTGAACGGCTCTTTTCCCAGTTGGTATCATCCGTGAAAGAGCTAGAAGGGCTGATCTCAACCAATCGGCCTGCACACCGTGCGTCCTTGGGGTAGGGCAGTCCTGAGTCAGTGTGTCTCCTAAAGAACGAAAGCCAAGTTTCCTGCCAGAGGAAAGCACAGCGAGGCCTGGTGCTTTCTCTAGGAAATTCAAGTGGGCTTGAAAGGTGAGGCCTAGGCTCTATTGAGGAAAAGCTCGTGCTTACGGCTATCTTTCTCCCTCTCTCTGTCCCGTACCCTGGGCTCAGGCGTGTGGGAATGCTGAGTGGCTGAGTCTGCCTCTCTGCCAGGCTCAGAAGGCTTCTTCCCTTTAGGGCAATTCTGTTTGTGTCTTACTTCGTGGAGGAGGAATGAGGGTGGCCAGAGATTTTCTGACATGAAATAACTAATGACAGAGCATCTGGAGGAGCTGGAAGGAGCCAAAAAGCCAGCAGTCCTAAGGTGTCTGTGAGAGCTGCCAGGCACTCTGCCGTCCTATGCCTAAGCACTGGCCATTGTGACAACATGGCAACACTTGGAATCCTAGGACACAGTGGAAGTGCGACTCTCAAACGGAATGGAAGAAGCTTCCAAGCCCAGTGTTCTTTCCTGTACCATAGAGAACGCAAAGGTCTGAGGCTTGTAGCCTTTTTCCTGGAGAGCACTGTCACCTCGTGGGGCTGTCGGCTACTTTCCTGTTTCCGACCCTCTCAGGAAACTCTTCCAAAAAGCCATTGGGACCCGCTTAGAGAGAGAAGCTGCGAAGTGGATGCACAGAACATTAACGTAGATACCAGCCCAGGGTCCCAAGCTTCCATCATTCTCTTGAGGGTACGTACCCCACGCAGGGATTCAAGCAGGGAGTTTGCCTTGTACAACTTACACAGGAAATTGTGATGAGAAGTAGGCCACTCTGCTTGTGCTCACCCTACGTGTCCCAGAGAAGTTATGACGTAGCAGATATCAACCCCCTTTCTCTACACATGTGGACCCCAAAGAAGCGGTGCGCAGTGGGTGTTCTCAGGCCAAGTTCAGTCCTTGTTCTGGGCTGCACCTGCTCTGTGGTTCAAAGGTTCTTTGACTCTGCTCCTTTGGAAGCCTTTCAGACCTGACCCTATCCCTTGGCTGCAGAAGCAAAGAGGCATAGAGGCCTTTCACCCTGAAGGCATGGGCTTGTTTCACAAGGAGAATGTGTCCCTCCCCCCTCCAGGGCTGGAGGCCTGTAAGTTGACACCATTTGTTCTGCCCATGGAAATTACAAGTAGGTGTACTCGGTTTGGGCTGCCTGCTGAAACAGTTTGCAGTCGCCTGCCCTCTGAGTACTAGAACTATAGTTTGATTCCTTGTTGGTAAACCCGGACTTCGCAGGCTAGATGGGAGCAAACGTGTTAAGCTTGTGGAGAAAGCCTTTGACCAATGGCAATATGCTTGTGCTTGTGGCAGGGATTAGTTAGGAACGCTCCCACTCAGGGTTTTTACCTTACGATAAGCTGTGCCTTTGGGCTGAAGCAGGCGACGTGTCTGTATCACATCCTGGGAAGTAGGGCCTGAGGGGAGTCTGCCACCTGATTGGCCTCCTTTATAGGCTGCTGAGAAAATGGGGCACGGCTTACGGAACCCGCTTACAACGAAATGTTTCTATTCAGAAGAGGAGATTTTGCTACCACTCGTCAGCAGCTCCTCTCCCTCACAGTGCTGTTCCTGTGTAGACTAGGGAAAACCACCACGGTTTCCAGGTTTTGAACGGCTCTTTTCCCAGTTGGTATCATGCGTGAAAGAGCTAGAAGGGCTGATCTCAACCAATCGGCCTGCACACCGTGCGTCCTTGGGGTAGGGCAGTCCTGAGTCAGTGTGTCTCCTGAAGAAAGAGAGCCAAGTTTCCTGCCAGAGGAAAGCACAGCGAGGGCCTGGTGCTTTCTCTAGGAAATTCAAGTGGGCTTCAAAGGTGAGGCCTAGACTATATTGAGGAAAAACTCGTGGTTACGGCTATCTTTCTCCCTCTCTCTGTCCCGTACCCTGGGCTCAGGCGTGTGGGAATGCTGAGTGGCTGAGTCTGCCTCTCTGCCAGGCTCAGAAGGCTTCTTCCCTTTAGGGCAATTCTGTTTGTGTCTTACTTCGTGGAGGAGGAATGAGGGTGGCCAGAGATTTTCTGACATGAAATAACTAATGACAGAGCATCTGGAGGAGCTGGAAGGAGCCAAAAAGCCAGCAGTCCTAAGGTGTCTGTGAGAGCTGCCAGACACTCTGCCGTCCTATGCCTAAGAACTGGCCATTGTGACGACATGGCAACACTTGGAATCCTAGGACACAGTGGAAGTGCGACTCTCAAACGGAATGGAAGAAGCTTCCAAGCCCAGTGTTCTTTCCTGTACCATAGAGAACGCAAAGGTCTGAGGCTTGTAGCCTTTTTCCTGGAGAGCACTGTCACCTCGTGGGGCTGTCGGCTACTTTCCTGTTTCCGACCCTCTCAGGAAACTCTTCCAAAAAGCCATTGGGACCCGCTTAGAGAGAGAAGCTACGAAGTGGATGCACAGAACATTAACGTAGATACCAGCCCAGGGTCCCAAGCTTCCATCATTCTCTTGAGGGTACGTACCCCACGCAGGGATTCAAGCAGGGAGTTTGCCTTGTACAACTTACACAGGAAATTGTGATGAGAAGTAGGCCACTCTGCTTGTGCTCACCCTACGTGTCCCAGAGAAGTTATGACGTAGCAGATATCAACCCCCTTTCTCTACACATGTGGACCCCAAAGTAGCGGTGCACAGTGGGTGTTCTCAGGCCAAGTTCAGTCCTTGTTCTGGGCTGCACCTGCTCTGTGGTTCAAAGGTTCTTTGCTCTGCTCCTTTGGAAGCCTTTCAGACCTGACCCTATCCCTTGGCTGCAGAAGCAAAGAGGCATAGAGGCCTTTCACCCTGAAGGCATGGGCTTGTTTCACATGGAGAATGTGTCCGTCGCCCCTCCTGGGCTAGGGGCGTGTAGGTTGACACCATTTGTTCTGCCAATGGAAATTACAAGTAGGTGTACTCGGTTTGGGCTGCCTGCCGAAACAGTTTGCAGCCGCCAGCCCTCTGAGTACTAGTCCTCAAGTTTGATTCCTAGCTAGGTAAACCCGGACTTCGGAGGCTAGATGGGAGCAAACGTGTTAAGCTTGTGGAGAAAGCCTTTGACCAATGGCAATATGCTTGTGCTTGTGGCAGGGATTAGGCAGGAACTCTCCCACTCGGTTTTTACCTTACGATAAGCTGTGCCTTTGGGCTGAAGCAGGCGACGTGTCTGTATCACATCCTGGGAAGTAGGGCCTGAGGGGAGTCTGCCACCTGATTGGCCTCCTTTATAGGCTGCTGAGAAAATGGGGCACGGCTTACGGAACCCGCTTACAACGAAATGTTTCTATTCAGAAGAGGAGATTTTGCTACCACGCGTCAGCAGCTCCTCTCCCTCACAGTGCTGTTCCTGTGTAGACTAGGGAAAACCACCACGGTTTCCAGGTTTTGAACGGCTCTTTTCCCAGTTGGTATCATCCGTGAAAGAGCTAGAAGGGCTGATCTCAACCAATCGGCCTGCACACCGTGCGTCCTTGGGGTAGGGCAGTCCTGAGTCAGTGTGTCTCCTAAAGAACGAAAGCCAAGTTTCCTGCCAGAGGAAAGCACAGCGAGGCCTGGTGCTTTCTCTAGGAAATTCAAGTGGGCTTGAAAGGTGAGGCCTAGGCTCTATTGAGGAAAAGCTCGTGCTTACGGCTATCTTTCTCCCTCTCTCTGTCCCGTACCCTGGGCTCAGGCGTGTGGGAATGCTGAGTGGCTGAGTCTGCCTCTCTGCCAGGCTCAGAAGGCTTCTTCCCTTTAGGGCAATTCTGTTTGTGTCTTACTTCGTGGAGGAGGAATGAGGGTGGCCAGAGATTTTCTGACATGAAATAACTAATGACAGAGCATCTGGAGGAGCTGGAAGGAGCCAAAAAGCCAGCAGTCCTAAGGTGTCTGTGAGAGCTGCCAGGCACTCTGCCGTCCTATGCCTAAGCACTGGCCATTGTGACAACATGGCAACACTTGGAATCCTAGGACACAGTGGAAGTGCGACTCTCAAACGGAATGGAAGAAGCTTCCAAGCCCAGTGTTCTTTCCTGTACCATAGAGAACGCAAAGGTCTGAGGCTTGTAGCCTTTTTCCTGGAGAGCACTGTCACCTCGTGGGGCTGTCGGCTACTTTCCTGTTTCCGACCCTCTCAGGAAACTCTTCCAAAAAGCCATTGGGACCCGCTTAGAGAGAGAAGCTGCGAAGTGGATGCACAGAACATTAACGTAGATACCAGCCCAGGGTCCCAAGCTTCCATCATTCTCTTGAGGGTACGTACCCCACGCAGGGATTCAAGCAGGGAGTTTGCCTTGTACAACTTACACAGGAAATTGTGATGAGAAGTAGGCCACTCTGCTTGTGCTCACCCTACGTGTCCCAGAGAAGTTATGACGTAGCAGATATCAACCCCCTTTCTCTACACATGTGGACCCCAAAGAAGCGGTGCGCAGTGGGTGTTCTCAGGCCAAGTTCAGTCCTTGTTCTGGGCTGCACCTGCTCTGTGGTTCAAAGGTTCTTTGACTCTGCTCCTTTGGAAGCCTTTCAGACCTGACCCTATCCCTTGGCTGCAGAAGCAAAGAGGCATAGAGGCCTTTCACCCTGAAGGCATGGGCTTGTTTCACAAGGAGAATGTGTCCCTCCCCCCTCCAGGGCTGGAGGCCTGTAAGTTGACACCATTTGTTCTGCCCATGGAAATTACAAGTAGGTGTACTCGGTTTGGGCTGCCTGCTGAAACAGTTTGCAGTCGCCTGCCCTCTGAGTACTAGAACTCAAGTTTGATTCCTTGTTGGTAAACCCGGACTTCGCAGGCTAGATGGGAGCAAACGTGTTAAGCTTGTGGAGAAAGCCTTTGACCAATGGCAATATGCTTGTGCTTGTGGCAGGGATTAGTTAGGAACGCTCACACTCAGGGTTTTTACCTTACGATAAGCTGTGCCTTTGGGCTGAAGCAGGCGACGTGTCTGTATCACATCCTGGGAAGTAGGGCCTGAGGGGAGTCTGCCACCTGATTGGCCTCCTTTATAGGCTGCTGAGAAAATGGGGCACGGCTTACGGAACCCGCTTACAACGAAATGTTTCTATTCAGAAGAGGAGATTTTGCTACCACTCGTCAGCAGCTCCTCTCCCTCACAGTGCTGTTCCTGTGTAGACTAGGGAAAACCACCACGGTTTCCAGGTTTTGAACGGCTCTTTTCCCAGTTGGTATCATGCGTGAAAGAGCTAGAAGGGCTGATCTCAACCAATCGGCCTGCACACCGTGCGTCCTTGGGGTAGGGCAGTCCTGAGTCAGTGTGTCTCCTGAAGAAAGAGAGCCAAGTTTCCTGCCAGAGGAAAGCACAGCGAGGGCCTGGTGCTTTCTCTAGGAAATTCAAGTGGGCTTCAAAGGTGAGGCCTAGACTATATTGAGGAAAAACTCGTGGTTACGGCTATCTTTCTCCCTCTCTCTGTCCCGTACCCTGGGCTCAGGCGTGTGGGAATGCTGAGTGGCTGAGTCTGCCTCTCTGCCAGGCTCAGAAGGCTTCTTCCCTTTAGGGCAATTCTGTTTGTGTCTTACTTCGTGGAGGAGGAATGAGGGTGGCCAGAGATTTTCTGACATGAAATAACTAATGACAGAGCATCTGGAGGAGCTGGAAGGAGCCAAAAAGCCAGCAGTCCTAAGGTGTCTGTGAGAGCTGCCAGACACTCTGCCGTCCTATGCCTAAGAACTGGCCATTGTGACGACATGGCAACACTTGGAATCCTAGGACACAGTGGAAGTGCGACTCTCAAACGGAATGGAAGAAGCTTCCAAGCCCAGTGTTCTTTCCTGTACCATAGAGAACGCAAAGGTCTGAGGCTTGTAGCCTTTTTCCTGGAGAGCACTGTCACCTCGTGGGGCTGTCGGCTACTTTCCTGTTTCCGACCCTCTCAGGAAACTCTTCCAAAAAGCCATTGGGACCCGCTTAGAGAGAGAAGCTACGAAGTGGATGCACAGAACATTAACGTAGATACCAGCCCAGGGTCCCAAGCTTCCATCATTCTCTTGAGGGTACGTACCCCACGCAGGGATTCAAGCAGGGAGTTTGCCTTGTACAACTTACACAGGAAATTGTGATGAGAAGTAGGCCACTCTGCTTGTGCTCACCCTACGTGTCCCAGAGAAGTTATGACGTAGCAGATATCAACCCCCTTTCTCTACACATGTGGACCCCAAAGTAGCGGTGCACAGTGGGTGTTCTCAGGCCAAGTTCAGTCCTTGTTCTGGGCTGCACCTGCTCTGTGGTTCAAAGGTTCTTTGCTCTGCTCCTTTGGAAGCCTTTCAGACCTGACCCTATCCCTTGGCTGCAGAAGCAAAGAGGCATAGAGGCCTTTCACCCTGAAGGCATGGGCTTGTTTCACATGGAGAATGTGTCCGTCGCCCCTCCTGGGCTAGGGGCGTGTAGGTTGACACCATTTGTTCTGCCAATGGAAATTACAAGTAGGTGTACTCGGTTTGGGCTGCCTGCCGAAACAGTTTGCAGCCGCCAGCCCTCTGAGTACTAGTCCTCAAGTTTGATTCCTAGCTAGGTAAACCCGGACTTCGGAGGCTAGATGGGAGCAAACGTGTTAAGCTTGTGGAGAAAGCCTTTGACCAATGGCAATATGCTTGTGCTTGTGGCAGGGATTAGGCAGGAACTCTCCCACTCGGTTTTTACCTTACGATAAGCTGTGCCTTTGGGCTGAAGCAGGTGACGTGTCTGTATCACATCCTGGGAAGTAGGGCCTGAGGGGAGTCTGCCACCTGATTGGCCTCCTTTATAGGCTGCTGAGAAAATGGGGCACGGCTTACGGAACCCGCTTACAACGAAATGTTTCTATTCAGAAGAGGAGATTTTGCTACCACGCGTCAGCAGCTCCTCTCCCTCACAGTGCTGTTCCTGTGTAGACTAGGGAAAACCACCACGGTTTCCAGGTTTTGAACGGCTCTTTTCCCAGTTGGTATCATCCGTGAAAGAGCTAGAAGGGCTGATCTCAACCAATCGGCCTGCACACCGTGCGTCCTTGGGGTAGGGCAGTCCTGAGTCAGTGTGTCTCCTAAAGAACGAAAGCCAAGTTTCCTGCCAGAGGAAAGCACAGCGAGGCCTGGTGCTTTCTCTAGGAAATTCAAGTGGGCTTGAAAGGTGAGGCCTAGGCTCTATTGAGGAAAAGCTCGTGCTTACGGCTATCTTTCTCCCTCTCTCTGTCCCGTACCCTGGGCTCAGGCGTGTGGGAATGCTGAGTGGCTGAGTCTGCCTCTCTGCCAGGCTCAGAAGGCTTCTTCCCTTTAGGGCAATTCTGTTTGTGTCTTACTTCGTGGAGGAGGAATGAGGGTGGCCAGAGATTTTCTGACATGAAATAACTAATGACAGAGCATCTGGAGGAGCTGGAAGGAGCCAAAAAGCCAGCAGTCCTAAGGTGTCTGTGAGAGCTGCCAGGCACTCTGCCGTCCTATGCCTAAGCACTGGCCATTGTGACAACATGGCAACACTTGGAATCCTAGGACACAGTGGAAGTGCGACTCTCAAACGGAATGGAAGAAGCTTCCAAGCCCAGTGTTCTTTCCTGTACCATAGAGAACGCAAAGGTCTGAGGCTTGTAGCCTTTTTCCTGGAGAGCACTGTCACCTCGTGGGGCTGTCGGCTACTTTCCTGTTTCCGACCCTCTCAGGAAACTCTTCCAAAAAGCCATTGGGACCCGCTTAGAGAGAGAAGCTGCGAAGTGGATGCACAGAACATTAACGTAGATACCAGCCCAGGGTCCCAAGCTTCCATCATTCTCTTGAGGGTACGTACCCCACGCAGGGATTCAAGCAGGGAGTTTGCCTTGTACAACTTACACAGGAAATTGTGATGAGAAGTAGGCCACTCTGCTTCTGCTCACCCTACGTGTCCCAGAGAAGTTATGACGTAGCAGATATCAACCCCCTTTCTCTACACATGTGGACCCCAAAGAAGCGGTGCGCAGTGGGTGTTCTCAGGCCAAGTTCAGTCCTTGTTCTGGGCTGCACCTGCTCTGTGGTTCAAAGGTTCTTTGACTCTGCTCCTTTGGAAGCCTTTCAGACCTGACCCTATCCTGGGCTGCAGAAGCAAAGAGGCATAGAGGCCTTTCACCCTGAAGGCATGGGCTTGTTTCACAAGGAGAATGTGTCCCTCCCCCCTCCAGGGCTGGAGGCCTGTAAGTTGACACCATTTGTTCTGCCCATGGAAATTACAAGTAGGTGTACTCGGTTTGGGCTCCCTGCTGAAACAGTTTGCAGTCGCCTGCCCTCTGAGTACTAGAACTCAAGTTTGATTCCTTGTTGGTAAACCCGGACTTCGCAGGCTAGATGGGAGCAAACGTGTTAAGCTTGTGGAGAAAGCCTTTGACCAATGGCAATATGCTTGTGCTTGTGGCAGGGATTAGTTAGGAACGCTCCCACTCAGGGTTTTTACCTTACGATAAGCTGTGCCTTTGGGCTGAAGCAGGCGACGTGTCTGTATCACATCCTGGGAAGTAGGGCCTGAGGGGAGTCTGCCACCTGATTGGCCTCCTTTATAGGCTGCTGAGAAAATGGGGCATGGCTTACGGAACCCGCTTACAACGAAATGTTTCTATTCAGAAGAGGAGATTTTGCTACCACGCGTCAGCAGCTCCTCTCCCTCACAGTGCTGTTCCTGTGTAGACTAGGGAAAACCACCACGGTTTCCAGGTTTTGAACGGCTCTTTTCCCAGTTGGTATCATGCGTGAAAGAGCTAGAAGGGCTGATCTCAACCAATCGGCCTGCACACCGTGCGTCCTTGGGGTAGGGCAGTCCTGAGTCAGTGTGTCTCCTGAAGAAAGAGAGCCAAGTTTCCTGCCAGAGGAAAGCACAGCGAGGGCCTGGTGCTTTCTCTAGGAAATTCAAGTGGGCTTGAAAGGTGAGGCCTAGGCTCTATTGAGGAAAAGCTCGTGCTTACGGCTATCTTTCTCCCTCTCTCTGTCCCGTACCCTGGGCTCAGGCGTGTGGGAATGCTGAGTGGCTGAGTCTGCCTCTCTGCCAGGCTCAGAAGGCTTCTTCCCTTTAGGGCAATTCTGTTTGTGTCTTACTTCGTGGAGGAGGAATGAGGGTGGCCAGAGATTTTCTGACATGAAATAACTAATGACAGAGCATCTGGAGGAGCTGGAAGGAGCCAAAAAGCCAGCAGTCCTAAGGTGTCTGTGAGAGCTGCCAGGCACTCTGCCGTCCTATGCCTAAGCACTGGCCATTGTGACGACATGGCAACACTTGGAATCCTAGGACACAGTGGAAGTGCGACTCTCAAACGGAATGGAAGAAGCTTCCAAGCCCAGTGTTCTTTCCTGTACCATAGAGAACGCAAAGGTCTGAGGCTTGTAGCCTTTTTCCTGGAGAGCACTGTCACCTCGTGGGGCTGTCGGCTACTTTCCTGTTTCCGACCCTCTCAGGAAACTCTTCCAAAAAGCCATTGGGACCCGCTTAGAGAGAGAAGCTGCGAAGTGGATGCACAGAACATTAACGTAGATACCAGCCCAGGGTCCCAAGCTTCCATCATTCTCTTGAGGGTACGTACCCCACGCAGGGATTCAAGCAGGGAGTTTGCCTTGTACAACTTACACAGGAAATTGTGATGAGAAGTAGGCCACTCTGCTTGTGCTCACCCTACGTGTCCCAGAGAAGTTATGACGTAGCAGATATCAACCCCCTTTCTCTACACATGTGGACCCCCAAAGAAGCGGTGCGCAGTGGGTGTTCTCAGGCCAAGTTCAGTCCTTGTTCTGGGCTGCACCTGCTCTGTGGTTCAAAGGTTCTTTGACTCTGCTCCTTTGGAAGCCTTTCAGACCTGACCCTATCCCTTGGCTGCAGAAGCAAAGAGGCATAGAGGCCTTTCACCCTGAAGGCATGGGCTTGTTTCACATGGAGAATGTGTCCGTCGCCCCTCCTGGGCTAGGGGCGTGTAGGTTGACACCATTTGTTCTGCCAATGGAAATTACAAGTAGGTGTACTCGGTTTGGGCTGCCTGCCGAAACAGTTTGCAGCCGCCAGCCCTCTGAGTACTAGTCCTCAAGTTTGATTCCTAGCTAGGTAAACCCGGACTTCGGAGGCTAGATGGGAGCAAACGTGTTAAGCTTGTGGAGAAAGCCTTTGACCAATGGCAATATGCTTGTGCTTGTGGCAGGGATTAGGCAGGAACTCTCCCACTCGGTTTTTACCTTACGATAAGCTGTGCCTTTGGGCTGAAGCAGGCGACGTGTCTGTATCACATCCTGGGAAGTAGGGCCTGAGGGGAGTCTGCCACCTGATTGGCCTCCTTTATAGGCTGCTGAGAAAATGGGGCACGGCTTACGGAACCCGCTTACAACGAAATGTTTCTATTCAGAAGAGGAGATTTTGCTACCACGCGTCAGCAGCTCCTCTCCCTCACAGTGCTGTTCCTGTGTAGACTAGGGAAAACCACCACGGTTTCCAGGTTTTGAACGGCTCTTTTCCCAGTTGGTATCATCCGTGAAAGAGCTAGAAGGGCTGATCTCAACCAATCGGCCTGCACACCGTGCGTCCTTGGGGTAGGGCAGTCCTGAGTCAGTGTGTCTCCTAAAGAACGAAAGCCAAGTTTCCTGCCAGAGGAAAGCACAGCGAGGCCTGGTGCTTTCTCTAGGAAATTCAAGTGGGCTTGAAAGGTGAGGCCTAGGCTCTATTGAGGAAAAGCTCGTGCTTACGGCTATCTTTCTCCCTCTCTCTGTCCCGTACCCTGGGCTCAGGCGTGTGGGAATGCTGAGTGGCTGAGTCTGCCTCTCTGCCAGGCTCAGAAGGCTTCTTCCCTTTAGGGCAATTCTGTTTGTGTCTTACTTCGTGGAGGAGGAATGAGGGTGGCCAGAGATTTTCTGACATGAAATAACTAATGACAGAGCATCTGGAGGAGCTGGAAGGAGCCAAAAAGCCAGCAGTCCTAAGGTGTCTGTGAGAGCTGCCAGGCACTCTGCCGTCCTATGCCTAAGCACTGGCCATTGTGACAACATGGCAACACTTGGAATCCTAGGACACAGTGGAAGTGCGACTCTCAAACGGAATGGAAGAAGCTTCCAAGCCCAGTGTTCTTTCCTGTACCATAGAGAACGCAAAGGTCTGAGGCTTGTAGCCTTTTTCCTGGAGAGCACTGTCACCTCGTGGGGCTGTCGGCTACTTTCCTGTTTCCGACCCTCTCAGGAAACTCTTCCAAAAAGCCATTGGGACCCGCTTAGAGAGAGAAGCTGCGAAGTGGATGCACAGAACATTAACGTAGATACCAGCCCAGGGTCCCAAGCTTCCATCATTCTCTTGAGGGTACGTACCCCACGCAGGGATTCAAGCAGGGAGTTTGCCTTGTACAACTTACACAGGAAATTGTGATGAGAAGTAGGCCACTCTGCTTGTGCTCACCCTACGTGTCCCAGAGAAGTTATGACGTAGCAGATATCAACCCCCTTTCTCTACACATGTGGACCCCAAAGAAGCGGTGCGCAGTGGGTGTTCTCAGGCCAAGTTCAGTCCTTGTTCTGGGCTGCACCTGCTCTGTGGTTCAAAGGTTCTTTGACTCTGCTCCTTTGGAAGCCTTTCAGACCTGACCCTATCCCTTGGCTGCAGAAGCAAAGAGGCATAGAGGCCTTTCACCCTGAAGGCATGGGCTTGTTTCACAAGGAGAATGTGTCCCTCCCCCCTCCAGGGCTGGAGGCCTGTAAGTTGACACCATTTGTTCTGCCCATGGAAATTACAAGTAGGTGTACTCGGTTTGGGCTGCCTGCTGAAACAGTTTGCAGTCGCCTGCCCTCTGAGTACTAGAACTATAGTTTGATTCCTTGTTGGTAAACCCGGACTTCGCAGGCTAGATGGGAGCAAACGTGTTAAGCTTGTGGAGAAAGCCTTTGACCAATGGCAATATGCTTGTGCTTGTGGCAGGGATTAGTTAGGAACGCTCCCACTCAGGGTTTTTACCTTACGATAAGCTGTGCCTTTGGGCTGAAGCAGGCGACGTGTCTGTATCACATCCTGGGAAGTAGGGCCTGAGGGGAGTCTGCCACCTGATTGGCCTCCTTTATAGGCTGCTGAGAAAATGGGGCACGGCTTACGGAACCCGCTTACAACGAAATGTTTCTATTCAGAAGAGGAGATTTTGCTACCACTCGTCAGCAGCTCCTCTCCCTCACAGTGCTGTTCCTGTGTAGACTAGGGAAAACCACCACGGTTTCCAGGTTTTGAACGGCTCTTTTCCCAGTTGGTATCATGCGTGAAAGAGCTAGAAGGGCTGATCTCAACCAATCGGCCTGCACACCGTGCGTCCTTGGGGTAGGGCAGTCCTGAGTCAGTGTGTCTCCTGAAGAAAGAGAGCCAAGTTTCCTGCCAGAGGAAAGCACAGCGAGGGCCTGGTGCTTTCTCTAGGAAATTCAAGTGGGCTTCAAAGGTGAGGCCTAGACTATATTGAGGAAAAACTCGTGGTTACGGCTATCTTTCTCCCTCTCTCTGTCCCGTACCCTGGGCTCAGGCGTGTGGGAATGCTGAGTGGCTGAGTCTGCCTCTCTGCCAGGCTCAGAAGGCTTCTTCCCTTTAGGGCAATTCTGTTTGTGTCTTACTTCGTGGAGGAGGAATGAGGGTGGCCAGAGATTTTCTGACATGAAATAACTAATGACAGAGCATCTGGAGGAGCTGGAAGGAGCCAAAAAGCCAGCAGTCCTAAGGTGTCTGTGAGAGCTGCCAGACACTCTGCCGTCCTATGCCTAAGAACTGGCCATTGTGACGACATGGCAACACTTGGAATCCTAGGACACAGTGGAAGTGCGACTCTCAAACGGAATGGAAGAAGCTTCCAAGCCCAGTGTTCTTTCCTGTACCATAGAGAACGCAAAGGTCTGAGGCTTGTAGCCTTTTTCCTGGAGAGCACTGTCACCTCGTGGGGCTGTCGGCTACTTTCCTGTTTCCGACCCTCTCAGGAAACTCTTCCAAAAAGCCATTGGGACCCGCTTAGAGAGAGAAGCTACGAAGTGGATGCACAGAACATTAACGTAGATACCAGCCCAGGGTCCCAAGCTTCCATCATTCTCTTGAGGGTACGTACCCCACGCAGGGATTCAAGCAGGGAGTTTGCCTTGTACAACTTACACAGGAAATTGTGATGAGAAGTAGGCCACTCTGCTTGTGCTCACCCTACGTGTCCCAGAGAAGTTATGACGTAGCAGATATCAACCCCCTTTCTCTACACATGTGGACCCCAAAGTAGCGGTGCACAGTGGGTGTTCTCAGGCCAAGTTCAGTCCTTGTTCTGGGCTGCACCTGCTCTGTGGTTCAAAGGTTCTTTGCTCTGCTCCTTTGGAAGCCTTTCAGACCTGACCCTATCCCTTGGCTGCAGAAGCAAAGAGGCATAGAGGCCTTTCACCCTGAAGGCATGGGCTTGTTTCACATGGAGAATGTGTCCGTCGCCCCTCCTGGGCTAGGGGCGTGTAGGTTGACACCATTTGTTCTGCCAATGGAAATTACAAGTAGGTGTACTCGGTTTGGGCTGCCTGCCGAAACAGTTTGCAGCCGCCAGCCCTCTGAGTACTAGTCCTCAAGTTTGATTCCTAGCTAGGTAAACCCGGACTTCGGAGGCTAGATGGGAGCAAACGTGTTAAGCTTGTGGAGAAAGCCTTTGACCAATGGCAATATGCTTGTGCTTGTGGCAGGGATTAGGCAGGAACTCTCCCACTCGGTTTTTACCTTACGATAAGCTGTGCCTTTGGGCTGAAGCAGGCGACGTGTCTGTATCACATCCTGGGAAGTAGGGCCTGAGGGGAGTCTGCCACCTGATTGGCCTCCTTTATAGGCTGCTGAGAAAATGGGGCACGGCTTACGGAACCCGCTTACAACGAAATGTTTCTATTCAGAAGAGGAGATTTTGCTACCACGCGTCAGCAGCTCCTCTCCCTCACAGTGCTGTTCCTGTGTAGACTAGGGAAAACCACCACGGTTTCCAGGTTTTGAACGGCTCTTTTCCCAGTTGGTATCATCCGTGAAAGAGCTAGAAGGGCTGATCTCAACCAATCGGCCTGCACACCGTGCGTCCTTGGGGTAGGGCAGTCCTGAGTCAGTGTGTCTCCTAAAGAACGAAAGCCAAGTTTCCTGCCAGAGGAAAGCACAGCGAGGCCTGGTGCTTTCTCTAGGAAATTCAAGTGGGCTTGAAAGGTGAGGCCTAGGCTCTATTGAGGAAAAGCTCGTGCTTACGGCTATCTTTCTCCCTCTCTCTGTCCCGTACCCTGGGCTCAGGCGTGTGGGAATGCTGAGTGGCTGAGTCTGCCTCTCTGCCAGGCTCAGAAGGCTTCTTCCCTTTAGGGCAATTCTGTTTGTGTCTTACTTCGTGGAGGAGGAATGAGGGTGGCCAGAGATTTTCTGACATGAAATAACTAATGACAGAGCATCTGGAGGAGCTGGAAGGAGCCAAAAAGCCAGCAGTCCTAAGGTGTCTGTGAGAGCTGCCAGGCACTCTGCCGTCCTATGCCTAAGCACTGGCCATTGTGACAACATGGCAACACTTGGAATCCTAGGACACAGTGGAAGTGCGACTCTCAAACGGAATGGAAGAAGCTTCCAAGCCCAGTGTTCTTTCCTGTACCATAGAGAACGCAAAGGTCTGAGGCTTGTAGCCTTTTTCCTGGAGAGCACTGTCACCTCGTGGGGCTGTCGGCTACTTTCCTGTTTCCGACCCTCTCAGGAAACTCTTCCAAAAAGCCATTGGGACCCGCTTAGAGAGAGAAGCTGCGAAGTGGATGCACAGAACATTAACGTAGATACCAGCCCAGGGTCCCAAGCTTCCATCATTCTCTTGAGGGTACGTACCCCACGCAGGGATTCAAGCAGGGAGTTTGCCTTGTACAACTTACACAGGAAATTGTGATGAGAAGTAGGCCACTCTGCTTGTGCTCACCCTACGTGTCCCAGAGAAGTTATGACGTAGCAGATATCAACCCCCTTTCTCTACACATGTGGACCCCAAAGAAGCGGTGCGCAGTGGGTGTTCTCAGGCCAAGTTCAGTCCTTGTTCTGGGCTGCACCTGCTCTGTGGTTCAAAGGTTCTTTGACTCTGCTCCTTTGGAAGCCTTTCAGACCTGACCCTATCCCTTGGCTGCAGAAGCAAAGAGGCATAGAGGCCTTTCACCCTGAAGGCATGGGCTTGTTTCACAAGGAGAATGTGTCCCTCCCCCCTCCAGGGCTGGAGGCCTGTAAGTTGACACCATTTGTTCTGCCCATGGAAATTACAAGTAGGTGTACTCGGTTTGGGCTGCCTGCTGAAACAGTTTGCAGTCGCCTGCCCTCTGAGTACTAGAACTCAAGTTTGATTCCTTGTTGGTAAACCCGGACTTCGCAGGCTAGATGGGAGCAAACGTGTTAAGCTTGTGGAGAAAGCCTTTGACCAATGGCAATATGCTTGTGCTTGTGGCAGGGATTAGTTAGGAACGCTCACACTCAGGGTTTTTACCTTACGATAAGCTGTGCCTTTGGGCTGAAGCAGGCGACGTGTCTGTATCACATCCTGGGAAGTAGGGCCTGAGGGGAGTCTGCCACCTGATTGGCCTCCTTTATAGGCTGCTGAGAAAATGGGGCACGGCTTACGGAACCCGCTTACAACGAAATGTTTCTATTCAGAAGAGGAGATTTTGCTACCACTCGTCAGCAGCTCCTCTCCCTCACAGTGCTGTTCCTGTGTAGACTAGGGAAAACCACCACGGTTTCCAGGTTTTGAACGGCTCTTTTCCCAGTTGGTATCATGCGTGAAAGAGCTAGAAGGGCTGATCTCAACCAATCGGCCTGCACACCGTGCGTCCTTGGGGTAGGGCAGTCCTGAGTCAGTGTGTCTCCTGAAGAAAGAGAGCCAAGTTTCCTGCCAGAGGAAAGCACAGCGAGGGCCTGGTGCTTTCTCTAGGAAATTCAAGTGGGCTTCAAAGGTGAGGCCTAGACTATATTGAGGAAAAACTCGTGGTTACGGCTATCTTTCTCCCTCTCTCTGTCCCGTACCCTGGGCTCAGGCGTGTGGGAATGCTGAGTGGCTGAGTCTGCCTCTCTGCCAGGCTCAGAAGGCTTCTTCCCTTTAGGGCAATTCTGTTTGTGTCTTACTTCGTGGAGGAGGAATGAGGGTGGCCAGAGATTTTCTGACATGAAATAACTAATGACAGAGCATCTGGAGGAGCTGGAAGGAGCCAAAAAGCCAGCAGTCCTAAGGTGTCTGTGAGAGCTGCCAGACACTCTGCCGTCCTATGCCTAAGAACTGGCCATTGTGACGACATGGCAACACTTGGAATCCTAGGACACAGTGGAAGTGCGACTCTCAAACGGAATGGAAGAAGCTTCCAAGCCCAGTGTTCTTTCCTGTACCATAGAGAACGCAAAGGTCTGAGGCTTGTAGCCTTTTTCCTGGAGAGCACTGTCACCTCGTGGGGCTGTCGGCTACTTTCCTGTTTCCGACCCTCTCAGGAAACTCTTCCAAAAAGCCATTGGGACCCGCTTAGAGAGAGAAGCTACGAAGTGGATGCACAGAACATTAACGTAGATACCAGCCCAGGGTCCCAAGCTTCCATCATTCTCTTGAGGGTACGTACCCCACGCAGGGATTCAAGCAGGGAGTTTGCCTTGTACAACTTACACAGGAAATTGTGATGAGAAGTAGGCCACTCTGCTTGTGCTCACCCTACGTGTCCCAGAGAAGTTATGACGTAGCAGATATCAACCCCCTTTCTCTACACATGTGGACCCCAAAGTAGCGGTGCACAGTGGGTGTTCTCAGGCCAAGTTCAGTCCTTGTTCTGGGCTGCACCTGCTCTGTGGTTCAAAGGTTCTTTGCTCTGCTCCTTTGGAAGCCTTTCAGACCTGACCCTATCCCTTGGCTGCAGAAGCAAAGAGGCATAGAGGCCTTTCACCCTGAAGGCATGGGCTTGTTTCACATGGAGAATGTGTCCGTCGCCCCTCCTGGGCTAGGGGCGTGTAGGTTGACACCATTTGTTCTGCCAATGGAAATTACAAGTAGGTGTACTCGGTTTGGGCTGCCTGCCGAAACAGTTTGCAGCCGCCAGCCCTCTGAGTACTAGTCCTCAAGTTTGATTCCTAGCTAGGTAAACCCGGACTTCGGAGGCTAGATGGGAGCAAACGTGTTAAGCTTGTGGAGAAAGCCTTTGACCAATGGCAATATGCTTGTGCTTGTGGCAGGGATTAGGCAGGAACTCTCCCACTCGGTTTTTACCTTACGATAAGCTGTGCCTTTGGGCTGAAGCAGGCGACGTGTCTGTATCACATCCTGGGAAGTAGGGCCTGAGGGGAGTCTGCCACCTGATTGGCCTCCTTTATAGGCTGCTGAGAAAATGGGGCACGGCTTACGGAACCCGCTTACAACGAAATGTTTCTATTCAGAAGAGGAGATTTTGCTACCACGCGTCAGCAGCTCCTCTCCCTCACAGTGCTGTTCCTGTGTAGACTAGGGAAAACCACCACGGTTTCCAGGTTTTGAACGGCTCTTTTCCCAGTTGGTATCATCCGTGAAAGAGCTAGAAGGGCTGATCTCAACCAATCGGCCTGCACACCGTGCGTCCTTGGGGTAGGGCAGTCCTGAGTCAGTGTGTCTCCTAAAGAACGAAAGCCAAGTTTCCTGCCAGAGGAAAGCACAGCGAGGCCTGGTGCTTTCTCTAGGAAATTCAAGTGGGCTTGAAAGGTGAGGCCTAGGCTCTATTGAGGAAAAGCTCGTGCTTACGGCTATCTTTCTCCCTCTCTCTGTCCCGTACCCTGGGCTCAGGCGTGTGGGAATGCTGAGTGGCTGAGTCTGCCTCTCTGCCAGGCTCAGAAGGCTTCTTCCCTTTAGGGCAATTCTGTTTGTGTCTTACTTCGTGGAGGAGGAATGAGGGTGGCCAGAGATTTTCTGACATGAAATAACTAATGACAGAGCATCTGGAGGAGCTGGAAGGAGCCAAAAAGCCAGCAGTCCTAAGGTGTCTGTGAGAGCTGCCAGGCACTCTGCCGTCCTATGCCTAAGCACTGGCCATTGTGACAACATGGCAACACTTGGAATCCTAGGACACAGTGGAAGTGCGACTCTCAAACGGAATGGAAGAAGCTTCCAAGCCCAGTGTTCTTTCCTGTACCATAGAGAACGCAAAGGTCTGAGGCTTGTAGCCTTTTTCCTGGAGAGCACTGTCACCTCGTGGGGCTGTCGGCTACTTTCCTGTTTCCGACCCTCTCAGGAAACTCTTCCAAAAAGCCATTGGGACCCGCTTAGAGAGAGAAGCTGCGAAGTGGATGCACAGAACATTAACGTAGATACCAGCCCAGGGTCCCAAGCTTCCATCATTCTCTTGAGGGTACGTACCCCACGCAGGGATTCAAGCAGGGAGTTTGCCTTGTACAACTTACACAGGAAATTGTGATGAGAAGTAGGCCACTCTGCTTCTGCTCACCCTACGTGTCCCAGAGAAGTTATGACGTAGCAGATATCAACCCCCTTTCTCTACACATGTGGACCCCAAAGAAGCGGTGCGCAGTGGGTGTTCTCAGGCCAAGTTCAGTCCTTGTTCTGGGCTGCACCTGCTCTGTGGTTCAAAGGTTCTTTGACTCTGCTCCTTTGGAAGCCTTTCAGACCTGACCCTATCCTGGGCTGCAGAAGCAAAGAGGCATAGAGGCCTTTCACCCTGAAGGCATGGGCTTGTTTCACAAGGAGAATGTGTCCCTCCCCCCTCCAGGGCTGGAGGCCTGTAAGTTGACACCATTTGTTCTGCCCATGGAAATTACAAGTAGGTGTACTCGGTTTGGGCTCCCTGCTGAAACAGTTTGCAGTCGCCTGCCCTCTGAGTACTAGAACTCAAGTTTGATTCCTTGTTGGTAAACCCGGACTTCGCAGGCTAGATGGGAGCAAACGTGTTAAGCTTGTGGAGAAAGCCTTTGACCAATGGCAATATGCTTGTGCTTGTGGCAGGGATTAGTTAGGAACGCTCCCACTCAGGGTTTTTACCTTACGATAAGCTGTGCCTTTGGGCTGAAGCAGGCGACGTGTCTGTATCACATCCTGGGAAGTAGGGCCTGAGGGGAGTCTGCCACCTGATTGGCCTCCTTTATAGGCTGCTGAGAAAATGGGGCATGGCTTACGGAACCCGCTTACAACGAAATGTTTCTATTCAGAAGAGGAGATTTTGCTACCACGCGTCAGCAGCTCCTCTCCCTCACAGTGCTGTTCCTGTGTAGACTAGGGAAAACCACCACGGTTTCCAGGTTTTGAACGGCTCTTTTCCCAGTTGGTATCATGCGTGAAAGAGCTAGAAGGGCTGATCTCAACCAATCGGCCTGCACACCGTGCGTCCTTGGGGTAGGGCCGTCCTGAGTCAGTGTGTCTCCTGAAGAAAGAGAGCCAAGTTTCCTGCCAGAGGAAAGCACAGCGAGGGCCTGGTGCTTTCTCTAGGAAATTCAAGTGGGCTTGAAAGGTGAGGCCTAGGCTCTATTGAGGAAAAGCTCGTGCTTACGGCTATCTTTCTCCCTCTCTCTGTCCCGTACCCTGGGCTCAGGCGTGTGGGAATGCTGAGTGGCTGAGTCTGCCTCTCTGCCAGGCTCAGAAGGCTTCTTCCCTTTAGGGCAATTCTGTTTGTGTCTTACTTCGTGGAGGAGGAATGAGGGTGGCCAGAGATTTTCTGACATGAAATAACTAATGACAGAGCATCTGGAGGAGCTGGAAGGAGCCAAAAAGCCAGCAGTCCTAAGGTGTCTGTGAGAGCTGCCAGGCACTCTGCCGTCCTATGCCTAAGCACTGGCCATTGTGACGACATGGCAACACTTGGAATCCTAGGACACAGTGGAAGTGCGACTCTCAAACGGAATGGAAGAAGCTTCCAAGCCCAGTGTTCTTTCCTGTACCATAGAGAACGCAAAGGTCTGAGGCTTGTAGCCTTTTTCCTGGAGAGCACTGTCACCTCGTGGGGCTGTCGGCTACTTTCCTGTTTCCGACCCTCTCAGGAAACTCTTCCAAAAAGCCATTGGGACCCGCTTAGAGAGAGAAGCTGCGAAGTGGATGCACAGAACATTAACGTAGATACCAGCCCAGGGTCCCAAGCTTCCATCATTCTCTTGAGGGTACGTACCCCACGCAGGGATTCAAGCAGGGAGTTTGCCTTGTACAACTTACATAGGAAATTGTGATGAGAAGTAGGCCACTCTGCTTGTGCTCACCCTACGTGTCCCAGAGAAGTTATGACGTAGCAGATATCAACCCCCTTTCTCTACACATGTGGACCCCCAAAGAAGCGGTGCGCAGTGGGTGTTCTCAGGCCAAGTTCAGTCCTTGTTCTGGGCTGCACCTGCTCTGTGGTTCAAAGGTTCTTTGACTCTGCTCCTTTGGAAGCCTTTCAGACCTGACCCTATCCCTTGGCTGCAGAAGCAAAGAGGCATAGAGGCCTTTCACCCTGAAGGCATGGGCTTGTTTCACATGGAGAATGTGTCCGTCGCCCCTCCTGGGCTAGGGGCGTGTAGGTTGACACCATTTGTTCTGCCAATGGAAATTACAAGTAGGTGTACTCGGTTTGGGCTGCCTGCCGAAACAGTTTGCAGCCGCCAGCCCTCTGAGTACTAGTCCTCAAGTTTGATTCCTAGCTAGGTAAACCCGGACTTCGGAGGCTAGATGGGAGCAAACGTGTTAAGCTTGTGGAGAAAGCCTTTGACCAATGGCAATATGCTTGTGCTTGTGGCAGGGATTAGGCAGGAACTCTCCCACTCGGTTTTTACCTTACGATAAGCTGTGCCTTTGGGCTGAAGCAGGCGACGTGTCTGTATCACATCCTGGGAAGTAGGGCCTGAGGGGAGTCTGCCACCTGATTGGCCTCCTTTATAGGCTGCTGAGAAAATGGGGCACGGCTTACGGAACCCGCTTACAACGAAATGTTTCTATTCAGAAGAGGAGATTTTGCTACCACGCGTCAGCAGCTCCTCTCCCTCACAGTGCTGTTCCTGTGTAGACTAGGGAAAACCACCACGGTTTCCAGGTTTTGAACGGCTCTTTTCCCAGTTGGTATCATCCGTGAAAGAGCTAGAAGGGCTGATCTCAACCAATCGGCCTGCACACCGTGAGTCCTTGGGGTAGGGCAGTCCTGAGTCAGTGTGTCTCCTGAAGAAAGAGAGCCAAGTTTCCTGCCAGAGGAAAGCACAGCGAGGCCTGGTGCTTTCTCTAGGAAATTCAAGTGGGCTTGAAAGGTGAGGCCTAGGCTCTCTTGAGGAAAAGCTCGTGCTTACGGCTATCTTTCTCCCTCTCTCTGTCCCGTTACCTGGGTTCAGCCGTGTGCGAATGCTGAGTGGCAGAGTCTGCCTCTCTGCCAGGCTCAGAAGGCTTCTTCCCTTTAGGGCAATTCTGTTTGTGTCTTACTTCGTGGAGGAGGAATGAGGGTGGCCAGAGATTTTCTGACATGAAATAACTAATGACAGAGCATCTGGAGGAGCTGGTTTCTCGGTGGAAGGAGCCAAAAAGCCGGCATTCCTAAGGTCTCTTTGCGAGCTGCCAGACACTCTGCCGTCATAGGCCTAAGAATTGGCCATTGTGACGGCATGGCAACACTTGGAATCCTAGGACACTGTGGAAGGGCAACTCGCAAACTGGAACGAAGAAGCTTCCAAGCCCAGTGTTCTTTCATGTACCCAAGAGAACGCAAGTGTCTAAGGCTGGTAGCATTGTTGCTGGAGAGCACTGGCATCCTTGTGGGCCTGTCGGCTACTTTCCTGTTTCCGACCCTCTCAGGAAACTCTTCCAAAACGCCGTTGGGACCTGCTTAGAGAGAACAGCTGCGACGTGGATGCACACAACATTAACCTAGATACTATCCCAGGGTCCCAAGCATCCATTTTTCTCTGGAGGGTAAGTACCCCACGCAGGGATTCAAGCAGGGAGTTTGCCTTGTACAACTTACACAGGAAACTGGGAGGAGACGTTGGGTCACTCTGCTTGTGCTCACACTACGTGGCCCGGAGAAGTTATGATGCAGCAGATGGCAACCCCCTTTCTCCACACATGTGCACCCCAAAGAAGCGCTGGGCAGTTGGTGTTCTCAGGCCAAGAGAAGTCCTTGTTCTCGGCTGCACCTGCTCTGTGGTTCAAAGGTTCTTTATCTCTGCTCTTTTGGAAGCCTTTCAGACCTGACCCTATCCTGGGCTGCAGAAGCAAAGAGGCATAGAGGCCTTTCACCCTGAAGGCATGGGCTTGTTTCACAAGGAGAATGTGTCCCTCGCCCCTCCAGGGCTGGAGGCCTGTAAGTTGACACCATTTGTTCTGCCCATGGAAATTACAAGTAGGTGTACTCGGTTTGGGCTGCCTGCTGAAACAGTTTGCAGTCGCCTGCCCTCTGAGTACTAGAACTCAAGTTTGATTCCTTGTTGGTAAACCCGGACTTCGCAGGCTAGATGGGAGCAAACGTGTTAAGCTTGTGGAGAAAGCCTTTGACCAATGGCAATATGCTTGTGCTTGTGGCAGGGATTAGTTAGGAACGCTCCCACTCAGGGTTTTTACCTTACAATCAGCTGTGCCTTTGGGCTGAAGCAGGCGACGTGTCTGTATCACATCCTGGGAAGTAAGGCCTGAGGGGAGTCTGCCACCTGATTGGCCTCCAGTATAGGCAGCTGAGAAAATGGGGCAAGGCTTAGGGAACCCCCTTACAACGAAATGTTTCTATTCAGAAGAGGAGATTTTGCTACCACGCGTCAGCAGCTCCTCTCCCTCAGAGTGCTGTTCCTGTGTAGACTAGGGAAAACCACCACGGTTTCCAGGTTTTGAACGGCTCTTTTCCCAGTTGGTATCATCCGTGAAAGAGCTAGAAGGGCTGATCTCAACCAATCGGCCTGCACACCGTGAGTCCTTGGGGTAGGGCAGTCCTGAGTCAGTGTGTCTCCTAAAGAACGAAAGCCAAGTTTCCTGCCAGAGGAAAGCACAGCGAGGCCTGGTGCTTTCTCTAGGAAATTCAAGTGGGCTTGAAAGGTGAGGCCTAGGCTCTATTGAGGAAAAGCTCGTGCTTACGGCTATCTTTCTCCCTCTCTCTGTCCCGTACCCTGGGCTCAGGCCTGTGGGAATGCTGAGTGGCTGAGTCTGCCTCTCTGCCAGGCTCAGAAGGCTTCTTCCCTTTAGGGCAATTCTGTTTGTGTCTTACTTCGTGGAGGAGGAATGAGGGTGGCCAGAGATTTTCTGACATGAAATAACTAATGACAGAGCATCTGGAGGAGCTGGAAGGAGCCAAAAAGCCAGCAGTCCTAAGGTGTCTGTGAGAGCTGCCAGGCACTCTGCTGTCCTATGCCTAAGCACTGGCCATTGTGACGACATGGCAACACTTGGAATCCTAGGACACAGTGGAAGTGCGACTCTCAAACGGAATGGAAGAAGCTTCCAAGCCCAGTGTTCTTTCCTGTACCATAGAGAACGCAAAGGTCTGAGGCTTGTAGCCTTTTTCCTGGAGAGCACTGTCACCTCGTGGGGCTGTCGGCTACTTTCCTGTTTCCGACCCTCTCAGGAAACTCTTCCAAAAAGCCATTGGGACCCGCTTAGAGAGAGAAGCTGCGAAGTGGATGCATAGAACATTAACGTAGATACCAGCCCAGGGTCCCAAGCTTCCATCATTCTCTTGAGGGTACGTACCCCACGCAGGGATTCAAGCAGGGAGTTTGCCTTGTACAACTTACACAGGAAATTGTGATGAGAAGTAGGCCACTCTGCTTGTGCTCACCCTACGTGTCCCAGAGAAGTTATGACGTAGCAGATATCAACCCCCTTTCTCTACACATGTGGACCCCCAAAGAAGCGGTGCGCAGTGGGTGTTCTCAGGCCAAGTTCAGTCCTTGTTCTGGGCTGCACCTGCTCTGTGGTTCAAAGGTTCTTTGACTCTGCTCCTTTGGAAGCCTTTCAGACCTGACCCTATCCCTTGGCTGCAGAAGCAAAGAGGCATAGAGGCCTTTCACCCTGAAGGCATGGGCTTGTTTCACATGGAGAATGTGTCCGTCGCCCCTCCTGGGCTAGGGGCGTGTAGGTTGACACCATTTGTTCTGCCAATGGAAATTACAAGTAGGTGTACTCGGTTTGGGCTGCCTGCCGAAACAGTTTGCAGCCGCCAGCCCTCTGAGTACTAGTCCTCAAGTTTGATTCCTAGCTAGGTAAACCCGGACTTCGGAGGCTAGATGGGAGCAAACGTGTTAAGCTTGTGGAGAAAGCCTTTGACCAATGGCAATATGCTTGTGCTTGTGGCAGGGATTAGGCAGGAACTCTCCCACTCGGTTTTTACCTTACGATAAGCTGTGCCTTTGGGCTGAAGCAGGCGACGTGTCTGTATCACATCCTGGGAAGTAGGGCCTGAGGGGAGTCTGCCACCTGATTGGCCTCCTTTATAGGCTGCTGAGAAAATGGGGCACGGCTTACGGAACCCGCTTACAACGAAATGTTTCTATTCAGAAGAGGAGATTTTGCTACCACGCGTCAGCAGCTCCTCTCCCTCACAGTGCTGTTCCTGTGTAGACTAGGGAAAACCACCACGGTTTCCAGGTTTTGAACGGCTCTTTTCCCAGTTGGTATCATCCGTGAAAGAGCTAGAAGGGCTGATCTCAACCAATCGGCCTGCACACCGTGAGTCCTTGGGGTAGGGCAGTCCTGAGTCAGTGTGTCTCCTGAAGAAAGAGAGCCAAGTTTCCTGCCAGAGGAAAGCACAGCGAGGCCTGGTGCTTTCTCTAGGAAATTCAAGTGGGCTTGAAAGGTGAGGCCTAGGCTCTCTTGAGGAAAAGCTCGTGCTTACGGCTATCTTTCTCCCTCTCTCTGTCCCGTTACCTGGGTTCAGCCGTGTGCGAATGCTGAGTGGCAGAGTCTGCCTCTCTGCCAGGCTCAGAAGGCTTCTTCCCTTTAGGGCAATTCTGTTTGTGTCTTACTTCGTGGAGGAGGAATGAGGGTGGCCAGAGATTTTCTGACATGAAATAACTAATGACAGAGCATCTGGAGGAGCTGGTTTCTCGGTGGAAGGAGCCAAAAAGCCGGCATTCCTAAGGTCTCTTTGCGAGCTGCCAGACACTCTGCCGTCATAGGCCTAAGAATTGGCCATTGTGACGGCATGGCAACACTTGGAATCCTAGGACACTGTGGAAGGGCAACTCGCAAACTGGAACGAAGAAGCTTCCAAGCCCAGTGTTCTTTCATGTACCCAAGAGAACGCAAGTGTCTAAGGCTGGTAGCATTGTTGCTGGAGAGCACTGGCATCCTTGTGGGCCTGTCGGCTACTTTCCTGTTTCCGACCCTCTCAGGAAACTCTTCCAAAACGCCGTTGGGACCTGCTTAGAGAGAACAGCTGCGACGTGGATGCACACAACATTAACCTAGATACTATCCCAGGGTCCCAAGCATCCATTTTTCTCTGGAGGGTAAGTACCCCACGCAGGGATTCAAGCAGGGAGTTTGCCTTGTACAACTTACACAGGAAACTGGGAGGAGACGTTGGGTCACTCTGCTTGTGCTCACACTACGTGGCCCGGAGAAGTTATGATGCAGCAGATGGCAACCCCCTTTCTCCACACATGTGCACCCCAAAGAAGCGCTGGGCAGTTGGTGTTCTCAGGCCAAGAGAAGTCCTTGTTCTCGGCTGCACCTGCTCTGTGGTTCAAAGGTTCTTTATCTCTGCTCTTTTGGAAGCCTTTCAGACCTGACCCTATCCTGGGCTGCAGAAGCAAAGAGGCATAGAGGCCTTTCACCCTGAAGGCATGGGCTTGTTTCACAAGGAGAATGTGTCCCTCGCCCCTCCAGGGCTGGAGGCCTGTAAGTTGACACCATTTGTTCTGCCCATGGAAATTACAAGTAGGTGTACTCGGTTTGGGCTGCCTGCTGAAACAGTTTGCAGTCGCCTGCCCTCTGAGTACTAGAACTCAAGTTTGATTCCTTGTTGGTAAACCCGGACTTCGCAGGCTAGATGGGAGCAAACGTGTTAAGCTTGTGGAGAAAGCCTTTGACCAATGGCAATATGCTTGTGCTTGTGGCAGGGATTAGTTAGGAACGCTCCCACTCAGGGTTTTTACCTTACAATCAGCTGTGCCTTTGGGCTGAAGCAGGCGACGTGTCTGTATCACATCCTGGGAAGTAAGGCCTGAGGGGAGTCTGCCACCTGATTGGCCTCCAGTATAGGCAGCTGAGAAAATGGGGCAAGGCTTAGGGAACCCCCTTACAACGAAATGTTTCTATTCAGAAGAGGAGATTTTGCTACCACGCGTCAGCAGCTCCTCTCCCTCAGAGTGCTGTTCCTGTGTAGACTAGGGAAAACCACCACGGTTTCCAGGTTTTGAACGGCTCTTTTCCCAGTTGGTATCATCCGTGAAAGAGCTAGAAGGGCTGATCTCAACCAATCGGCCTGCACACCGTGAGTCCTTGGGGTAGGGCAGTCCTGAGTCAGTGTGTCTCCTAAAGAACGAAAGCCAAGTTTCCTGCCAGAGGAAAGCACAGCGAGGCCTGGTGCTTTCTCTAGGAAATTCAAGTGGGCTTGAAAGGTGAGGCCTAGGCTCTATTGAGGAAAAGCTCGTGCTTACGGCTATCTTTCTCCCTCTCTCTGTCCCGTACCCTGGGCTCAGGCCTGTGGGAATGCTGAGTGGCTGAGTCTGCCTCTCTGCCAGGCTCAGAAGGCTTCTTCCCTTTAGGGCAATTCTGTTTGTGTCTTACTTCGTGGAGGAGGAATGAGGGTGGCCAGAGATTTTCTGACATGAAATAACTAATGACAGAGCATCTGGAGGAGCTGGAAGGAGCCAAAAAGCCAGCAGTCCTAAGGTGTCTGTGAGAGCTGCCAGGCACTCTGCCGTCCTATGCCTAAGCACTGGCCATTGTGACGACATGGCAACACTTGGAATCCTAGGACACAGTGGAAGTGCGACTCTCAAACGGAATGGAAGAAGCTTCCAAGCCCAGTGTTCTTTCCTGTACCATAGAGAACGCAAAGGTCTGAGGCTTGTAGCCTTTTTCCTGGAGAGCACTGTCACCTCGTGGGGCTGTCGGCTACTTTCCTGTTTCCGACCCTCTCAGGAAACTCTTCCAAAAAGCCATTGGGACCCGCTTAGAGAGAGAAGCTGCGAAGTGGATGCACAGAACATTAACGTAGATACCAGCCCAGGGTCCCAAGCTTCCATCATTCTCTTGAGGGTACGTACCCCACGCAGGGATTCAAGCAGGGAGTTTGCCTTGTACAACTTACACAGGAAATTGTGATGAGAAGTAGGCCACTCTGCTTGTGCTCACCCTACGTGTCCCAGAGAAGTTATGACGTAGCAGATATCAACCCCCTTTCTCTACACATGTGGACCCCCAAAGAAGCGGTGCGCAGTGGGTGTTCTCAGGCCAAGTTCAGTCCTTGTTCTGGGCTGCACCTGCTCTGTGGTTCAAAGGTTCTTTGACTCTGCTCCTTTGGAAGCCTTTCAGACCTGACCCTATCCCTTGGCTGCAGAAGCAAAGAGGCATAGAGGCCTTTCACCCTGAAGGCATGGGCTTGTTTCACATGGAGAATGTGTCCGTCGCCCCTCCTGGGCTAGGGGCGTGTAGGTTGACACCATTTGTTCTGCCAATGGAAATTACAAGTAGGTGTACTCGGTTTGGGCTGCCTGCCGAAACAGTTTGCAGCCGCCAGCCCTCTGAGTACTAGTCCTCAAGTTTGATTCCTAGCTAGGTAAACCCGGACTTCGGAGGCTAGATGGGAGCAAACGTGTTAAGCTTGTGGAGAAAGCCTTTGACCAATGGCAATATGCTTGTGCTTGTGGCAGGGATTAGGCAGGAACTCTCCCACTCGGTTTTTACCTTACGATAAGCTGTGCCTTTGGGCTGAAGCAGGCGACGTGTCTGTATCACATCCTGGGAAGTAGGGCCTGAGGGGAGTCTGCCACCTGATTGGCCTCCTTTATAGGCTGCTGAGAAAATGGGGCACGGCTTACGGAACCCGCTTACAACGAAATGTTTCTATTCAGAAGAGGAGATTTTGCTACCACGCGTCAGCAGCTCCTCTCCCTCACAGTGCTGTTCCTGTGTAGACTAGGGAAAACCACCACGGTTTCCAGGTTTTGAACGGCTCTTTTCCCAGTTGGTATCATCCGTGAAAGAGCTAGAAGGGCTGATCTCAACCAATCGGCCTGCACACCGTGCGTCCTTGGGGTAGGGCAGTCCTGAGTCAGTGTGTCTCCTAAAGAACGAAAGCCAAGTTTCCTGCCAGAGGAAAGCACAGCGAGGCCTGGTGCTTTCTCTAGGAAATTCAAGTGGGCTTGAAAGGTGAGGCCTAGGCTCTATTGAGGAAAAGCTCGTGCTTACGGCTATCTTTCTCCCTCTCTCTGTCCCGTACCCTGGGCTCAGGCGTGTGGGAATGCTGAGTGGCTGAGTCTGCCTCTCTGCCAGGCTCAGAAGGCTTCTTCCCTTTAGGGCAATTCTGTTTGTGTCTTACTTCGTGGAGGAGGAATGAGGGTGGCCAGAGATTTTCTGACATGAAATAACTAATGACAGAGCATCTGGAGGAGCTGGAAGGAGCCAAAAAGCCAGCAGTCCTAAGGTGTCTGTGAGAGCTGCCAGGCACTCTGCCGTCCTATGCCTAAGCACTGGCCATTGTGACAACATGGCAACACTTGGAATCCTAGGACACAGTGGAAGTGCGACTCTCAAACGGAATGGAAGAAGCTTCCAAGCCCAGTGTTCTTTCCTGTACCATAGAGAACGCAAAGGTCTGAGGCTTGTAGCCTTTTTCCTGGAGAGCACTGTCACCTCGTGGGGCTGTCGGCTACTTTCCTGTTTCCGACCCTCTCAGGAAACTCTTCCAAAAAGCCATTGGGACCCGCTTAGAGAGAGAAGCTGCGAAGTGGATGCACAGAACATTAACGTAGATACCAGCCCAGGGTCCCAAGCTTCCATCATTCTCTTGAGGGTACGTACCCCACGCAGGGATTCAAGCAGGGAGTTTGCCTTGTACAACTTACACAGGAAATTGTGATGAGAAGTAGGCCACTCTGCTTGTGCTCACCCTACGTGTCCCAGAGAAGTTATGACGTAGCAGATATCAACCCCCTTTCTCTACACATGTGGACCCCAAAGAAGCGGTGCGCAGTGGGTGTTCTCAGGCCAAGTTCAGTCCTTGTTCTGGGCTGCACCTGCTCTGTGGTTCAAAGGTTCTTTGACTCTGCTCCTTTGGAAGCCTTTCAGACCTGACCCTATCCTGGGCTGCAGAAGCAAAGAGGCATAGAGGCCTTTCACCCTGAAGGCATGGGCTTGTTTCACAAGGAGAATGTGTCCCTCCCCCCTCCAGGGCTGGAGGCCTGTAAGTTGACACCATTTGTTCTGCCCATGGAAATTACAAGTAGGTGTACTCGGTTTGGGCTCCCTGCTGAAACAGTTTGCAGTCGCCTGCCCTCTGAGTACTAGAACTCAAGTTTGATTCCTTGTTGGTAAACCCGGACTTCGCAGGCTAGATGGGAGCAAACGTGTTAAGCTTGTGGAGAAAGCCTTTGACCAATGGCAATATGCTTGTGCTTGTGGCAGGGATTAGTTAGGAACGCTCCCACTCAGGGTTTTTACCTTACGATAAGCTGTGCCTTTGGGCTGAAGCAGGCGACGTGTCTGTATCACATCCTGGGAAGTAGGGCCTGAGGGGAGTCTGCCACCTGATTGGCCTCCTTTATAGGCTGCTGAGAAAATGGGGCACGGCTTACGGAACCCGCTTACAACGAAATGTTTCTATTCAGAAGAGGAGATTTTGCTACCACGCGTCAGCAGCTCCTCTCCCTCACAGTGCTGTTCCTGTGTAGACTAGGGAAAACCACCACGGTTTCCAGGTTTTGAACGGCTCTTTTCCCAGTTGGTATCATGCGTGAAAGAGCTAGAAGGGCTGATCTCAACCAATCGGCCTGCACACCGTGCGTCCTTGGGGTAGGGCAGTCCTGAGTCAGTGTGTCTCCTGAAGAAAGAGAGCCAAGTTTCCTGCCAGAGGAAAGCACAGCGAGGGCCTGGTGCTTTCTCTAGGAAATTCAAGTGGGCTTCAAAGGTGAGGCCTAGACTATATTGAGGAAAAACTCGTGGTTACGGCTATCTTTCTCCCTCTCTCTGTCCCGTACCCTGGGCTCAGGCGTGTGGGAATGCTGAGTGGCTGAGTCTGCCTCTCTGCCAGGCTCAGAAGGCTTCTTCCCTTTAGGGCAATTCTGTTTGTGTCTTACTTCGTGGAGGAGGAATGAGGGTGGCCAGAGATT
Organism: Eschrichtius robustus; assembly: GCF_028021215.1. NCBI lineage: Eukaryota > Metazoa > Chordata > Mammalia > Artiodactyla > Eschrichtiidae > Eschrichtius > Eschrichtius robustus. The sequence goes on from NC_090837.1 coordinate 62,656,384, forward strand.
TTCTGACATGAAATAACTAATGACAGAGCATCTGGAGGAGCTGGAAGGAGCCAAAAAGCCAGCAGTCCTAAGGTGTCTGTGAGAGCTGCCAGACACTCTGCCGTCCTATGCCTAAGAACTGGCCATTGTGACGACATGGCAACACTTGGAATCCTAGGACACAGTGGAAGTGCGACTCTCAAACGGAATGGAAGAAGCTTCCAAGCCCAGTGTTCTTTCCTGTACCATAGAGAACGCAAAGGTCTGAGGCTTGTAGCCTTTTTCCTGGAGAGCACTGTCACCTCGTGGGGCTGTCGGCTACTTTCCTGTTTCCGACCCTCTCAGGAAACTCTTCCAAAAAGCCATTGGGACCCGCTTAGAGAGAGAAGCTGCGAAGTGGATGCACAGAACATTAACGTAGATACCAGCCCAGGGTCCCAAGCTTCCATCATTCTCTTGAGGGTACGTACCCCACGCAGGGATTCAAGCAGGGAGTTTGCCTTGTACAACTTACACAGGAAATTGTGATGAGAAGTAGGCCACTCTGCTTGTGCTCACCCTACGTGTCCCAGAGAAGTTATGACGTAGCAGATATCAACCCCCTTTCTCTACACATGTGGACCCCCAAAGAAGCGGTGCGCAGTGGGTGTTCTCAGGCCAAGTTCAGTCCTTGTTCTGGGCTGCACCTGCTCTGTGGTTCAAAGGTTCTTTGACTCTGCTCCTTTGGAAGCCTTTCAGACCTGACCCTATCCCTTGGCTGCAGAAGCAAAGAGGCATAGAGGCCTTTCACCCTGAAGGCATGGGCTTGTTTCACATGGAGAATGTGTCCGTCGCCCCTCCTGGGCTAGGGGCGTGTAGGTTGACACCATTTGTTCTGCCAATGGAAATTACAAGTAGGTGTACTCGGTTTGGGCTGCCTGCCGAAACAGTTTGCAGCCGCCAGCCCTCTGAGTACTAGTCCTCAAGTTTGATTCCTAGCTAGGTAAACCCGGACTTCGGAGGCTAGATGGGAGCAAACGTGTTAAGCTTGTGGAGAAAGCCTTTGACCAATGGCAATATGCTTGTGCTTGTGGCAGGGATTAGGCAGGAACTCTCCCACTCGGTTTTTACCTTACGATAAGCTGTGCCTTTGGGCTGAAGCAGGCGACGTGTCTGTATCACATCCTGGGAAGTAGGGCCTGAGGGGAGTCTGCCACCTGATTGGCCTCCTTTATAGGCTGCTGAGAAAATGGGGCACGGCTTACGGAACCCGCTTACAACGAAATGTTTCTATTCAGAAGAGGAGATTTTGCTACCACGCGTCAGCAGCTCCTCTCCCTCACAGTGCTGTTCCTGTGTAGACTAGGGAAAACCACCACGGTTTCCAGGTTTTGAACGGCTCTTTTCCCAGTTGGTATCATCCGTGAAAGAGCTAGAAGGGCTGATCTCAACCAATCGGCCTGCACACCGTGCGTCCTTGGGGTAGGGCAGTCCTGAGTCAGTGTGTCTCCTAAAGAACGAAAGCCAAGTTTCCTGCCAGAGGAAAGCACAGCGAGGCCTGGTGCTTTCTCTAGGAAATTCAAGTGGGCTTGAAAGGTGAGGCCTAGGCTCTATTGAGGAAAAGCTCGTGCTTACGGCTATCTTTCTCCCTCTCTCTGTCCCGTACCCTGGGCTCAGGCGTGTGGGAATGCTGAGTGGCTGAGTCTGCCTCTCTGCCAGGCTCAGAAGGCTTCTTCCCTTTAGGGCAATTCTGTTTGTGTCTTACTTCGTGGAGGAGGAATGAGGGTGGCCAGAGATTTTCTGACATGAAATAACTAATGACAGAGCATCTGGAGGAGCTGGAAGGAGCCAAAAAGCCAGCAGTCCTAAGGTGTCTGTGAGAGCTGCCAGGCACTCTGCCGTCCTATGCCTAAGCACTGGCCATTGTGACAACATGGCAACACTTGGAATCCTAGGACACAGTGGAAGTGCGACTCTCAAACGGAATGGAAGAAGCTTCCAAGCCCAGTGTTCTTTCCTGTACCATAGAGAACGCAAAGGTCTGAGGCTTGTAGCCTTTTTCCTGGAGAGCACTGTCACCTCGTGGGGCTGTCGGCTACTTTCCTGTTTCCGACCCTCTCAGGAAACTCTTCCAAAAAGCCATTGGGACCCGCTTAGAGAGAGAAGCTGCGAAGTGGATGCACAGAACATTAACGTAGATACCAGCCCAGGGTCCCAAGCTTCCATCATTCTCTTGAGGGTACGTACCCCACGCAGGGATTCAAGCAGGGAGTTTGCCTTGTACAACTTACACAGGAAATTGTGATGAGAAGTAGGCCACTCTGCTTGTGCTCACCCTACGTGTCCCAGAGAAGTTATGACGTAGCAGATATCAACCCCCTTTCTCTACACATGTGGACCCCAAAGAAGCGGTGCGCAGTGGGTGTTCTCAGGCCAAGTTCAGTCCTTGTTCTGGGCTGCACCTGCTCTGTGGTTCAAAGGTTCTTTGACTCTGCTCCTTTGGAAGCCTTTCAGACCTGACCCTATCCTGGGCTGCAGAAGCAAAGAGGCATAGAGGCCTTTCACCCTGAAGGCATGGGCTTGTTTCACAAGGAGAATGTGTCCCTCCCCCCTCCAGGGCTGGAGGCCTGTAAGTTGACACCATTTGTTCTGCCCATGGAAATTACAAGTAGGTGTACTCGGTTTGGGCTCCCTGCTGAAACAGTTTGCAGTCGCCTGCCCTCTGAGTACTAGAACTCAAGTTTGATTCCTTGTTGGTAAACCCGGACTTCGCAGGCTAGATGGGAGCAAACGTGTTAAGCTTGTGGAGAAAGCCTTTGACCAATGGCAATATGCTTGTGCTTGTGGCAGGGATTAGTTAGGAACGCTCCCACTCAGGGTTTTTACCTTACGATAAGCTGTGCCTTTGGGCTGAAGCAGGCGACGTGTCTGTATCACATCCTGGGAAGTAGGGCCTGAGGGGAGTCTGCCACCTGATTGGCCTCCTTTATAGGCTGCTGAGAAAATGGGGCACGGCTTACGGAACCCGCTTACAACGAAATGTTTCTATTCAGAAGAGGAGATTTTGCTACCACGCGTCAGCAGCTCCTCTCCCTCACAGTGCTGTTCCTGTGTAGACTAGGGAAAACCACCACGGTTTCCAGGTTTTGAACGGCTCTTTTCCCAGTTGGTATCATGCGTGAAAGAGCTAGAAGGGCTGATCTCAACCAATCGGCCTGCACACCGTGCGTCCTTGGGGTAGGGCAGTCCTGAGTCAGTGTGTCTCCTGAAGAAAGAGAGCCAAGTTTCCTGCCAGAGGAAAGCACAGCGAGGGCCTGGTGCTTTCTCTAGGAAATTCAAGTGGGCTTCAAAGGTGAGGCCTAGACTATATTGAGGAAAAACTCGTGGTTACGGCTATCTTTCTCCCTCTCTCTGTCCCGTACCCTGGGCTCAGGCGTGTGGGAATGCTGAGTGGCTGAGTCTGCCTCTCTGCCAGGCTCAGAAGGCTTCTTCCCTTTAGGGCAATTCTGTTTGTGTCTTACTTCGTGGAGGAGGAATGAGGGTGGCCAGAGATTTTCTGACATGAAATAACTAATGACAGAGCATCTGGAGGAGCTGGAAGGAGCCAAAAAGCCAGCAGTCCTAAGGTGTCTGTGAGAGCTGCCAGACACTCTGCCGTCCTATGCCTAAGAACTGGCCATTGTGACGACATGGCAACACTTGGAATCCTAGGACACAGTGGAAGTGCGACTCTCAAACGGAATGGAAGAAGCTTCCAAGCCCAGTGTTCTTTCCTGTACCATAGAGAACGCAAAGGTCTGAGGCTTGTAGCCTTTTTCCTGGAGAGCACTGTCACCTCGTGGGGCTGTCGGCTACTTTCCTGTTTCCGACCCTCTCAGGAAACTCTTCCAAAAAGCCATTGGGACCCGCTTAGAGAGAGAAGCTGCGAAGTGGATGCACAGAACATTAACGTAGATACCAGCCCAGGGTCCCAAGCTTCCATCATTCTCTTGAGGGTACGTACCCCACACAGGGATTCAAGCAGGGAGTTTGCCTTGTACAACTTACACAGGAAATTGTGATGAGAAGTAGGCCACTCTGCTTGTGCTCACCCTACGTGTCCCAGAGAAGTTATGACGTAGCAGATATCAACCCCCTTTCTCTACACATGTGGACCCCAAAGAAGCGGTGCGCAGTGGGTGTTCTCAGGCCAAGTTCAGTCCTTGTTCTGGGCTGCACCTGCTCTGTGGTTCAAAGGTTCTTTGACTCTGCTCCTTTGGAAGCCTTTCAGACCTGACCCTATCCCTTGGCTGCAGAAGCAAAGAGGCATAGAGGCCTTTCACCCTGAAGGCATGGGCTTGTTTCACATGGAGAATGTGTCCGTCGCCCCTCCTGGGCTAGGGGCGTGTAGGTTGACACCATTTGTTCTGCCAATGGAAATTACAAGTAGGTGTACTCGGTTTGGGCTGCCTGCCGAAACAGTTTGCAGCCGCCAGCCCTCTGAGTACTAGTCCTCAAGTTTGATTCCTAGCTAGGTAAACCCGGACTTCGGAGGCTAGATGGGAGCAAACGTGTTAAGCTTGTGGAGAAAGCCTTTGACCAATGGCAATATGCTTGTGCTTGTGGCAGGGATTAGGCAGGAACTCTCCCACTCAGGGTTTTTACCTTACGATAAGCTGTGCCTTTGGGCTGAAGCAGGCGACGTGTCTGTATCACATCCTGGGAAGTAGGGCCTGAGGGGAGTCTGCCACCTGATTGGCCTCCTTTATAGGCTGCTGAGAAAATGGGGCAAGGCTTACGGAACCCGCTTACAACGAAATGTTTCTATTCAGAAGAGGAGATTTTGCTACCACGCGTCAGCAGCTCCTCTCCCTCACAGTGCTGTTCCTGTGTAGACTAGGGAAAACCACCACGGTTTCCAGGTTTTGAACGGCTCTTTTCCCAGTTGGTATCATGCGTGAAAGAGCTAGAAGGGCTGATCTCAACCAATCGGCCTGCACACCGTGCGTCCTTGGGGTAGGGCAGTCCTGAGTCAGTGTGTCTCCTGAAGAAAGAGAGCCAAGTTTCCTGCCAGAGGAAAGCACAGCGAGGGCCTGGTGCTTTCTCTAGGAAATTCAAGTGGGCTTGAAAGGTGAGGCCTAGGCTCTATTGAGGAAAAGCTCGTGCTTACGGCTATCTTTCTCCCTCTCTCTGTCCCGTACCCTGGGCTCAGGCGTGTGGGAATGCTGAGTGGCTGAGTCTGCCTCTCTGCCAGGCTCAGAAGGCTTCTTCCCTTTAGGGCAATTCTGTTTGTGTCTTACTTCGTGGAGGAGGAATGAGGGTGGCCAGAGATTTTCTGACATGAAATAACTAATGACAGAGCATCTGGAGGAGCTGGAAGGAGCCAAAAAGCCAGCAGTCCTAAGGTGTCTGTGAGAGCTGCCAGGCACTCTGCCGTCCTATGCCTAAGCACTGGCCATTGTGACGACATGGCAACACTTGGAATCCTAGGACACAGTGGAAGTGCGACTCTCAAACGGAATGGAAGAAGCTTCCAAGCCCAGTGTTCTTTCCTGTACCATAGAGAACGCAAAGGTCTGAGGCTTGTAGCCTTTTTCCTGGAGAGCACTGTCACCTCGTGGGGCTGTCGGCTACTTTCCTGTTTCCGACCCTCTCAGGAAACTCTTCCAAAAAGCCATTGGGACCCGCTTAGAGAGAGAAGCTGCGAAGTGGATGCACAGAACATTAACGTAGATACCAGCCCAGGGTCCCAAGCTTCCATCATTCTCTTGAGGGTACGTACCCCACGCAGGGATTCAAGCAGGGAGTTTGCCTTGTACAACTTACACAGGAAATTGTGATGAGAAGTAGGCCACTCTGCTTGTGCTCACCCTACGTGTCCCAGAGAAGTTATGACGTAGCAGATATCAACCCCCTTTCTCTACACATGTGGACCCCCAAAGAAGCGGTGCGCAGTGGGTGTTCTCAGGCCAAGTTCAGTCCTTGTTCTGGGCTGCACCTGCTCTGTGGTTCAAAGGTTCTTTGACTCTGCTCCTTTGGAAGCCTTTCAGACCTGACCCTATCCCTTGGCTGCAGAAGCAAAGAGGCATAGAGGCCTTTCACCCTGAAGGCATGGGCTTGTTTCACATGGAGAATGTGTCCGTCGCCCCTCCTGGGCTAGGGGCGTGTAGGTTGACACCATTTGTTCTGCCAATGGAAATTACAAGTAGGTGTACTCGGTTTGGGCTGCCTGCCGAAACAGTTTGCAGCCGCCAGCCCTCTGAGTACTAGTCCTCAAGTTTGATTCCTAGCTAGGTAAACCCGGACTTCGGAGGCTAGATGGGAGCAAACGTGTTAAGCTTGTGGAGAAAGCCTTTGACCAATGGCAATATGCTTGTGCTTGTGGCAGGGATTAGGCAGGAACTCTCCCACTCGGTTTTTACCTTACGATAAGCTGTGCCTTTGGGCTGAAGCAGGCGACGTGTCTGTATCACATCCTGGGAAGTAGGGCCTGAGGGGAGTCTGCCACCTGATTGGCCTCCTTTATAGGCTGCTGAGAAAATGGGGCACGGCTTACGGAACCCGCTTACAACGAAATGTTTCTATTCAGAAGAGGAGATTTTGCTACCACGCGTCAGCAGCTCCTCTCCCTCACAGTGCTGTTCCTGTGTAGACTAGGGAAAACCACCACGGTTTCCAGGTTTTGAACGGCTCTTTTCCCAGTTGGTATCATCCGTGAAAGAGCTAGAAGGGCTGATCTCAACCAATCGGCCTGCACACCGTGCGTCCTTGGGGTAGGGCAGTCCTGAGTCAGTGTGTCTCCTAAAGAACGAAAGCCAAGTTTCCTGCCAGAGGAAAGCACAGCGAGGCCTGGTGCTTTCTCTAGGAAATTCAAGTGGGCTTGAAAGGTGAGGCCTAGGCTCTATTGAGGAAAAGCTCGTGCTTACGGCTATCTTTCTCCCTCTCTCTGTCCCGTACCCTGGGCTCAGGCGTGTGGGAATGCTGAGTGGCTGAGTCTGCCTCTCTGCCAGGCTCAGAAGGCTTCTTCCCTTTAGGGCAATTCTGTTTGTGTCTTACTTCGTGGAGGAGGAATGAGGGTGGCCAGAGATTTTCTGACATGAAATAACTAATGACAGAGCATCTGGAGGAGCTGGAAGGAGCCAAAAAGCCAGCAGTCCTAAGGTGTCTGTGAGAGCTGCCAGGCACTCTGCCGTCCTATGCCTAAGCACTGGCCATTGTGACAACATGGCAACACTTGGAATCCTAGGACACAGTGGAAGTGCGACTCTCAAACGGAATGGAAGAAGCTTCCAAGCCCAGTGTTCTTTCCTGTACCATAGAGAACGCAAAGGTCTGAGGCTTGTAGCCTTTTTCCTGGAGAGCACTGTCACCTCGTGGGGCTGTCGGCTACTTTCCTGTTTCCGACCCTCTCAGGAAACTCTTCCAAAAAGCCATTGGGACCCGCTTAGAGAGAGAAGCTGCGAAGTGGATGCACAGAACATTAACGTAGATACCAGCCCAGGGTCCCAAGCTTCCATCATTCTCTTGAGGGTACGTACCCCACGCAGGGATTCAAGCAGGGAGTTTGCCTTGTACAACTTACACAGGAAATTGTGATGAGAAGTAGGCCACTCTGCTTGTGCTCACCCTACGTGTCCCAGAGAAGTTATGACGTAGCAGATATCAACCCCCTTTCTCTACACATGTGGACCCCAAAGAAGCGGTGCGCAGTGGGTGTTCTCAGGCCAAGTTCAGTCCTTGTTCTGGGCTGCACCTGCTCTGTGGTTCAAAGGTTCTTTGACTCTGCTCCTTTGGAAGCCTTTCAGACCTGACCCTATCCTGGGCTGCAGAAGCAAAGAGGCATAGAGGCCTTTCACCCTGAAGGCATGGGCTTGTTTCACAAGGAGAATGTGTCCCTCCCCCCTCCAGGGCTGGAGGCCTGTAAGTTGACACCATTTGTTCTGCCCATGGAAATTACAAGTAGGTGTACTCGGTTTGGGCTCCCTGCTGAAACAGTTTGCAGTCGCCTGCCCTCTGAGTACTAGAACTCAAGTTTGATTCCTTGTTGGTAAACCCGGACTTCGCAGGCTAGATGGGAGCAAACGTGTTAAGCTTGTGGAGAAAGCCTTTGACCAATGGCAATATGCTTGTGCTTGTGGCAGGGATTAGTTAGGAACGCTCCCACTCAGGGTTTTTACCTTACGATAAGCTGTGCCTTTGGGCTGAAGCAGGCGACGTGTCTGTATCACATCCTGGGAAGTAGGGCCTGAGGGGAGTCTGCCACCTGATTGGCCTCCTTTATAGGCTGCTGAGAAAATGGGGCACGGCTTACGGAACCCGCTTACAACGAAATGTTTCTATTCAGAAGAGGAGATTTTGCTACCACGCGTCAGCAGCTCCTCTCCCTCACAGTGCTGTTCCTGTGTAGACTAGGGAAAACCACCACGGTTTCCAGGTTTTGAACGGCTCTTTTCCCAGTTGGTATCATGCGTGAAAGAGCTAGAAGGGCTGATCTCAACCAATCGGCCTGCACACCGTGCGTCCTTGGGGTAGGGCAGTCCTGAGTCAGTGTGTCTCCTGAAGAAAGAGAGCCAAGTTTCCTGCCAGAGGAAAGCACAGCGAGGGCCTGGTGCTTTCTCTAGGAAATTCAAGTGGGCTTCAAAGGTGAGGCCTAGACTATATTGAGGAAAAACTCGTGGTTACGGCTATCTTTCTCCCTCTCTCTGTCCCGTACCCTGGGCTCAGGCGTGTGGGAATGCTGAGTGGCTGAGTCTGCCTCTCTGCCAGGCTCAGAAGGCTTCTTCCCTTTAGGGCAATTCTGTTTGTGTCTTACTTCGTGGAGGAGGAATGAGGGTGGCCAGAGATTTTCTGACATGAAATAACTAATGACAGAGCATCTGGAGGAGCTGGAAGGAGCCAAAAAGCCAGCAGTCCTAAGGTGTCTGTGAGAGCTGCCAGACACTCTGCCGTCCTATGCCTAAGAACTGGCCATTGTGACGACATGGCAACACTTGGAATCCTAGGACACAGTGGAAGTGCGACTCTCAAACGGAATGGAAGAAGCTTCCAAGCCCAGTGTTCTTTCCTGTACCATAGAGAACGCAAAGGTCTGAGGCTTGTAGCCTTTTTCCTGGAGAGCACTGTCACCTCGTGGGGCTGTCGGCTACTTTCCTGTTTCCGACCCTCTCAGGAAACTCTTCCAAAAAGCCATTGGGACCCGCTTAGAGAGAGAAGCTGCGAAGTGGATGCACAGAACATTAACGTAGATACCAGCCCAGGGTCCCAAGCTTCCATCATTCTCTTGAGGGTACGTACCCCACACAGGGATTCAAGCAGGGAGTTTGCCTTGTACAACTTACACAGGAAATTGTGATGAGAAGTAGGCCACTCTGCTTGTGCTCACCCTACGTGTCCCAGAGAAGTTATGACGTAGCAGATATCAACCCCCTTTCTCTACACATGTGGACCCCAAAGAAGCGGTGCGCAGTGGGTGTTCTCAGGCCAAGTTCAGTCCTTGTTCTGGGCTGCACCTGCTCTGTGGTTCAAAGGTTCTTTGACTCTGCTCCTTTGGAAGCCTTTCAGACCTGACCCTATCCCTTGGCTGCAGAAGCAAAGAGGCATAGAGGCCTTTCACCCTGAAGGCATGGGCTTGTTTCACATGGAGAATGTGTCCGTCGCCCCTCCTGGGCTAGGGGCGTGTAGGTTGACACCATTTGTTCTGCCAATGGAAATTACAAGTAGGTGTACTCGGTTTGGGCTGCCTGCCGAAACAGTTTGCAGCCGCCAGCCCTCTGAGTACTAGTCCTCAAGTTTGATTCCTAGCTAGGTAAACCCGGACTTCGGAGGCTAGATGGGAGCAAACGTGTTAAGCTTGTGGAGAAAGCCTTTGACCAATGGCAATATGCTTGTGCTTGTGGCAGGGATTAGGCAGGAACTCTCCCACTCAGGGTTTTTACCTTACGATAAGCTGTGCCTTTGGGCTGAAGCAGGCGACGTGTCTGTATCACATCCTGGGAAGTAGGGCCTGAGGGGAGTCTGCCACCTGATTGGCCTCCTTTATAGGCTGCTGAGAAAATGGGGCAAGGCTTACGGAACCCGCTTACAACGAAATGTTTCTATTCAGAAGAGGAGATTTTGCTACCACGCGTCAGCAGCTCCTCTCCCTCACAGTGCTGTTCCTGTGTAGACTAGGGAAAACCACCACGGTTTCCAGGTTTTGAACGGCTCTTTTCCCAGTTGGTATCATCCGTGAAAGAGCTAGAAGGGCTGATCTCAACCAATCGGCCTGCACACCGTGAGTCCTTGGGGTAGGGCAGTCCTGAGTCAGTGTGTCTCCTAAAGAACGAAAGCCAAGTTTCCTGCCAGAGGAAAGCACAGCGAGGCCTGGTGCTTTCTCTAGGAAATTCAAGTGGGCTTGAAAGGTGAGGCCTAGGCTCTATTGAGGAAAAGCTCGTGCTTACGGCTATCTTTCTCCCTCTCTCTGTCCCGTACCCTGGGCTCAGGCGTGTGGGAATGCTGAGTGGCTGAGTCTGCCTCTCTGCCAGGCTCAGAAGGCTTCTTCCCTTTAGGGCAATTCTGTTTGTGTCTTACTTCGTGGAGGAGGAATGAGGGTGGCCAGAGATTTTCTGACATGAAATAACTAATGACAGAGCATCTGGAGGAGCTGGAAGGAGCCAAAAAGCCAGCAGTCCTAAGGTGTCTGTGAGAGCTGCCAGGCACTCTGCCGTCCTATGCCTAAGCACTGGCCATTGTGACAACATGGCAACACTTGGAATCCTAGGACACAGTGGAAGTGCGACTCTCAAACGGAATGGAAGAAGCTTCCAAGCCCAGTGTTCTTTCCTGTACCATAGAGAACGCAAAGGTCTGAGGCTTGTAGCCTTTTTCCTGGAGAGCACTGTCACCTCGTGGGGCTGTCGGCTACTTTCCTGTTTCCGACCCTCTCAGGAAACTCTTCCAAAAAGCCATTGGGACCCGCTTAGAGAGAGAAGCTGCGAAGTGGATGCACAGAACATTAACGTAGATACCAGCCCAGGGTCCCAAGCTTCCATCATTCTCTTGAGGGTACGTACCCCACGCAGGGATTCAAGCAGGGAGTTTGCCTTGTACAACTTACACAGGAAATTGTGATGAGAAGTAGGCCACTCTGCTTGTGCTCACCCTACGTGTCCCAGAGAAGTTATGACGTAGCAGATATCAACCCCCTTTCTCTACACATGTGGACCCCCAAAGAAGCGGTGCGCAGTGGGTGTTCTCAGGCCAAGTTCAGTCCTTGTTCTGGGCTGCACCTGCTCTGTGGTTCAAAGGTTCTTTGACTCTGCTCCTTTGGAAGCCTTTCAGACCTGACCCTATCCCTTGGCTGCAGAAGCAAAGAGGCATAGAGGCCTTTCACCCTGAAGGCATGGGCTTGTTTCACATGGAGAATGTGTCCGTCGCCCCTCCTGGGCTAGGGGCGTGTAGGTTGACACCATTTGTTCTGCCAATGGAAATTACAAGTAGGTGTACTCGGTTTGGGCTGCCTGCCGAAACAGTTTGCAGCCGCCAGCCCTCTGAGTACTAGTCCTCAAGTTTGATTCCTAGCTAGGTAAACCCGGACTTCGGAGGCTAGATGGGAGCAAACGTGTTAAGCTTGTGGAGAAAGCCTTTGACCAATGGCAATATGCTTGTGCTTGTGGCAGGGATTAGGCAGGAACTCTCCCACTCGGTTTTTACCTTACGATAAGCTGTGCCTTTGGGCTGAAGCAGGCGACGTGTCTGTATCACATCCTGGGAAGTAGGGCCTGAGGGGAGTCTGCCACCTGATTGGCCTCCTTTATAGGCTGCTGAGAAAATGGGGCACGGCTTACGGAACCCGCTTACAACGAAATGTTTCTATTCAGAAGAGGAGATTTTGCTACCACGCGTCAGCAGCTCCTCTCCCTCACAGTGCTGTTCCTGTGTAGACTAGGGAAAACCACCACGGTTTCCAGGTTTTGAACGGCTCTTTTCCCAGTTGGTATCATCCGTGAAAGAGCTAGAAGGGCTGATCTCAACCAATCGGCCTGCACACCGTGAGTCCTTGGGGTAGGGCAGTCCTGAGTCAGTGTGTCTCCTGAAGAAAGAGAGCCAAGTTTCCTGCCAGAGGAAAGCACAGCGAGGCCTGGTGCTTTCTCTAGGAAATTCAAGTGGGCTTGAAAGGTGAGGCCTAGGCTCTCTTGAGGAAAAGCTCGTGCTTACGGCTATCTTTCTCCCTCTCTCTGTCCCGTTACCTGGGTTCAGCCGTGTGCGAATGCTGAGTGGCAGAGTCTGCCTCTCTGCCAGGCTCAGAAGGCTTCTTCCCTTTAGGGCAATTCTGTTTGTGTCTTACTTCGTGGAGGAGGAATGAGGGTGGCCAGAGATTTTCTGACATGAAATAACTAATGACAGAGCATGTGGAGGAGCTGGTTTCTCGGTGGAAGGAGCCAAAAAGCCGGCATTCCTAAGGTCTCTTTGCGAGCTGCCAGACACTCTGCCGTCATAGGCCTAAGAATTGGCCATTGTGACGGCATGGCAACACTTGGAATCCTAGGACACTGTGGAAGGGCAACTCGCAAACTGGAACGAAGAAGCTTCCAAGCCCAGTGTTCTTTCATGTACCCAAGAGAACGCAAGTGTCTAAGGCTGGTAGCATTGTTGCTGGAGAGCACTGGCATCCTTGTGGGCCTGTCGGCTACTTTCCTGTTTCCGACCCTCTCAGGAAACTCTTCCAAAACGCCGTTGGGACCTGCTTAGAGAGAACAGCTGCGACGTGGATGCACACAACATTAACCTAGATACTATCCCAGGGTCCCAAGCATCCATTTTTCTCTGGAGGGTAAGTACCCCACGCAGGGATTCAAGCAGGGAGTTTGCCTTGTACAACTTACACAGGAAACTGGGAGGAGACGTTGGGTCACTCTGCTTGTGCTCACACTACGTGGCCCGGAGAAGTTATGATGCAGCAGATGGCAACCCCCTTTCTCCACACATGTGCACCCCAAAGAAGCGCTGGGCAGTTGGTGTTCTCAGGCCAAGAGAAGTCCTTGTTCTCGGCTGCACCTGCTCTGTGGTTCAAAGGTTCTTTACCTCTGCTCTTTTGGAAGCCTTTCAGACCTGACCCTATCCTGGGCTGCAGAAGCAAAGAGGCATAGAGGCCTTTCACCCTGAAGGCATGGGCTTGTTTCACAAGGAGAATGTGTCCCTCGCCCCTCCAGGGCTGGAGGCCTGTAAGTTGACACCATTTGTTCTGCCCATGGAAATTACAAGTAGGTGTACTCGGTTTGGGCTGCCTGCTGAAACAGTTTGCAGTCGCCTGCCCTCTGAGTACTAGAACTCAAGTTTGATTCCTTGTTGGTAAACCCGGACTTCGCAGGCTAGATGGGAGCAAACGTGTTAAGCTTGTGGAGAAAGCCTTTGACCAATGGCAATATGCTTGTGCTTGTGGCAGGGATTAGTTAGGAACGCTCCCACTCAGGGTTTTTACCTTACAATCAGCTGTGCCTTTGGGCTGAAGCAGGCGACGTGTCTGTATCACATCCTGGGAAGTAAGGCCTGAGGGGAGTCTGCCACCTGATTGGCCTCCAGTATAGGCAGCTGAGAAAATGGGGCAAGGCTTAGGGAACCCCCTTACAACGAAATGTTTCTATTCAGAAGAGGAGATTTTGCTACCACGCGTCAGCAGCTCCTCTCCCTCAGAGTGCTGTTCCTGTGTAGACTAGGGAAAACCACCACGGTTTCCAGGTTTTGAACGGCTCTTTTCCCAGTTGGTATCATCCGTGAAAGAGCTAGAAGGGCTGATCTCAACCAATCGGCCTGCACACCGTGAGTCCTTGGGGTAGGGCAGTCCTGAGTCAGTGTGTCTCCTAAAGAACGAAAGCCAAGTTTCCTGCCAGAGGAAAGCACAGCGAGGCCTGGTGCTTTCTCTAGGAAATTCAAGTGGGCTTGAAAGGTGAGGCCTAGGCTCTATTGAGGAAAAGCTCGTGCTTACGGCTATCTTTCTCCCTCTCTCTGTCCCGTACCCTGGGCTCAGGCCTGTGGGAATGCTGAGTGGCTGAGTCTGCCTCTCTGCCAGGCTCAGAAGGCTTCTTCCCTTTAGGGCAATTCTGTTTGTGTCTTACTTCGTGGAGGAGGAATGAGGGTGGCCAGAGATTTTCTGACATGAAATAACTAATGACAGAGCATCTGGAGGAGCTGGAAGGAGCCAAAAAGCCAGCAGTCCTAAGGTGTCTGTGAGAGCTGCCAGGCACTCTGCTGTCCTATGCCTAAGCACTGGCCATTGTGACGACATGGCAACACTTGGAATCCTAGGACACAGTGGAAGTGCGACTCTCAAACGGAATGGAAGAAGCTTCCAAGCCCAGTGTTCTTTCCTGTACCATAGAGAACGCAAAGGTCTGAGGCTTGTAGCCTTTTTCCTGGAGAGCACTGTCACCTCGTGGGGCTGTCGGCTACTTTCCTGTTTCCGACCCTCTCAGGAAACTCTTCCAAAAAGCCATTGGGACCCGCTTAGAGAGAGAAGCTGCGAAGTGGATGCATAGAACATTAACGTAGATACCAGCCCAGGGTCCCAAGCTTCCATCATTCTCTTGAGGGTACGTACCCCACGCAGGGATTCAAGCAGGGAGTTTGCCTTGTACAACTTACACAGGAAATTGTGATGAGAAGTAGGCCACTCTGCTTGTGCTCACCCTACGTGTCCCAGAGAAGTTATGACGTAGCAGATATCAACCCCCTTTCTCTACACATGTGGACCCCCAAAGAAGCGGTGCGCAGTGGGTGTTCTCAGGCCAAGTTCAGTCCTTGTTCTGGGCTGCACCTGCTCTGTGGTTCAAAGGTTCTTTGACTCTGCTCCTTTGGAAGCCTTTCAGACCTGACCCTATCCCTTGGCTGCAGAAGCAAAGAGGCATAGAGGCCTTTCACCCTGAAGGCATGGGCTTGTTTCACATGGAGAATGTGTCCGTCGCCCCTCCTGGGCTAGGGGCGTGTAGGTTGACACCATTTGTTCTGCCAATGGAAATTACAAGTAGGTGTACTCGGTTTGGGCTGCCTGCCGAAACAGTTTGCAGCCGCCAGCCCTCTGAGTACTAGTCCTCAAGTTTGATTCCTAGCTAGGTAAACCCGGACTTCGGAGGCTAGATGGGAGCAAACGTGTTAAGCTTGTGGAGAAAGCCTTTGACCAATGGCAATATGCTTGTGCTTGTGGCAGGGATTAGGCAGGAACTCTCCCACTCGGTTTTTACCTTACGATAAGCTGTGCCTTTGGGCTGAAGCAGGCGACGTGTCTGTATCACATCCTGGGAAGTAGGGCCTGAGGGGAGTCTGCCACCTGATTGGCCTCCTTTATAGGCTGCTGAGAAAATGGGGCACGGCTTACGGAACCCGCTTACAACGAAATGTTTCTATTCAGAAGAGGAGATTTTGCTACCACGCGTCAGCAGCTCCTCTCCCTCACAGTGCTGTTCCTGTGTAGACTAGGGAAAACCACCACGGTTTCCAGGTTTTGAACGGCTCTTTTCCCAGTTGGTATCATCCGTGAAAGAGCTAGAAGGGCTGATCTCAACCAATCGGCCTGCACACCGTGAGTCCTTGGGGTAGGGCAGTCCTGAGTCAGTGTGTCTCCTGAAGAAAGAGAGCCAAGTTTCCTGCCAGAGGAAAGCACAGCGAGGCCTGGTGCTTTCTCTAGGAAATTCAAGTGGGCTTGAAAGGTGAGGCCTAGGCTCTCTTGAGGAAAAGCTCGTGCTTACGGCTATCTTTCTCCCTCTCTCTGTCCCGTTACCTGGGTTCAGCCGTGTGCGAATGCTGAGTGGCAGAGTCTGCCTCTCTGCCAGGCTCAGAAGGCTTCTTCCCTTTAGGGCAATTCTGTTTGTGTCTTACTTCGTGGAGGAGGAATGAGGGTGGCCAGAGATTTTCTGACATGAAATAACTAATGACAGAGCATCTGGAGGAGCTGGTTTCTCGGTGGAAGGAGCCAAAAAGCCGGCATTCCTAAGGTCTCTTTGCGAGCTGCCAGACACTCTGCCGTCATAGGCCTAAGAATTGGCCATTGTGACGGCATGGCAACACTTGGAATCCTAGGACACTGTGGAAGGGCAACTCGCAAACTGGAACGAAGAAGCTTCCAAGCCCAGTGTTCTTTCATGTACCCAAGAGAACGCAAGTGTCTAAGGCTGGTAGCATTGTTGCTGGAGAGCACTGGCATCCTTGTGGGCCTGTCGGCTACTTTCCTGTTTCCGACCCTCTCAGGAAACTCTTCCAAAACGCCGTTGGGACCTGCTTAGAGAGAACAGCTGCGACGTGGATGCACACAACATTAACCTAGATACTATCCCAGGGTCCCAAGCATCCATTTTTCTCTGGAGGGTAAGTACCCCACGCAGGGATTCAAGCAGGGAGTTTGCCTTGTACAACTTACACAGGAAACTGGGAGGAGACGTTGGGTCACTCTGCTTGTGCTCACACTACGTGGCCCGGAGAAGTTATGATGCAGCAGATGGCAACCCCCTTTCTCCACACATGTGCACCCCAAAGAAGCGCTGGGCAGTTGGTGTTCTCAGGCCAAGAGAAGTCCTTGTTCTCGGCTGCACCTGCTCTGTGGTTCAAAGGTTCTTTATCTCTGCTCTTTTGGAAGCCTTTCAGACCTGACCCTATCCTGGGCTGCAGAAGCAAAGAGGCATAGAGGCCTTTCACCCTGAAGGCATGGGCTTGTTTCACAAGGAGAATGTGTCCCTCGCCCCTCCAGGGCTGGAGGCCTGTAAGTTGACACCATTTGTTCTGCCCATGGAAATTACAAGTAGGTGTACTCGGTTTGGGCTGCCTGCTGAAACAGTTTGCAGTCGCCTGCCCTCTGAGTACTAGAACTCAAGTTTGATTCCTTGTTGGTAAACCCGGACTTCGCAGGCTAGATGGGAGCAAACGTGTTAAGCTTGTGGAGAAAGCCTTTGACCAATGGCAATATGCTTGTGCTTGTGGCAGGGATTAGTTAGGAACGCTCCCACTCAGGGTTTTTACCTTACAATCAGCTGTGCCTTTGGGCTGAAGCAGGCGACGTGTCTGTATCACATCCTGGGAAGTAAGGCCTGAGGGGAGTCTGCCACCTGATTGGCCTCCAGTATAGGCAGCTGAGAAAATGGGGCAAGGCTTAGGGAACCCCCTTACAACGAAATGTTTCTATTCAGAAGAGGAGATTTTGCTACCACGCGTCAGCAGCTCCTCTCCCTCAGAGTGCTGTTCCTGTGTAGACTAGGGAAAACCACCACGGTTTCCAGGTTTTGAACGGCTCTTTTCCCAGTTGGTATCATCCGTGAAAGAGCTAGAAGGGCTGATCTCAACCAATCGGCCTGCACACCGTGAGTCCTTGGGGTAGGGCAGTCCTGAGTCAGTGTGTCTCCTAAAGAACGAAAGCCAAGTTTCCTGCCAGAGGAAAGCACAGCGAGGCCTGGTGCTTTCTCTAGGAAATTCAAGTGGGCTTGAAAGGTGAGGCCTAGGCTCTATTGAGGAAAAGCTCGTGCTTACGGCTATCTTTCTCCCTCTCTCTGTCCCGTACCCTGGGCTCAGGCCTGTGGGAATGCTGAGTGGCTGAGTCTGCCTCTCTGCCAGGCTCAGAAGGCTTCTTCCCTTTAGGGCAATTCTGTTTGTGTCTTACTTCGTGGAGGAGGAATGAGGGTGGCCAGAGATTTTCTGACATGAAATAACTAATGACAGAGCATCTGGAGGAGCTGGAAGGAGCCAAAAAGCCAGCAGTCCTAAGGTGTCTGTGAGAGCTGCCAGGCACTCTGCCGTCCTATGCCTAAGCACTGGCCATTGTGACGACATGGCAACACTTGGAATCCTAGGACACAGTGGAAGTGCGACTCTCAAACGGAATGGAAGAAGCTTCCAAGCCCAGTGTTCTTTCCTGTACCATAGAGAACGCAAAGGTCTGAGGCTTGTAGCCTTTTTCCTGGAGAGCACTGTCACCTCGTGGGGCTGTCGGCTACTTTCCTGTTTCCGACCCTCTCAGGAAACTCTTCCAAAAAGCCATTGGGACCCGCTTAGAGAGAGAAGCTGCGAAGTGGATGCACAGAACATTAACGTAGATACCAGCCCAGGGTCCCAAGCTTCCATCATTCTCTTGAGGGTACGTACCCCACGCAGGGATTCAAGCAGGGAGTTTGCCTTGTACAACTTACACAGGAAATTGTGATGAGAAGTAGGCCACTCTGCTTGTGCTCACCCTACGTGTCCCAGAGAAGTTATGACGTAGCAGATATCAACCCCCTTTCTCTACACATGTGGACCCCCAAAGAAGCGGTGCGCAGTGGGTGTTCTCAGGCCAAGTTCAGTCCTTGTTCTGGGCTGCACCTGCTCTGTGGTTCAAAGGTTCTTTGACTCTGCTCCTTTGGAAGCCTTTCAGACCTGACCCTATCCCTTGGCTGCAGAAGCAAAGAGGCATAGAGGCCTTTCACCCTGAAGGCATGGGCTTGTTTCACATGGAGAATGTGTCCGTCGCCCCTCCTGGGCTAGGGGCGTGTAGGTTGACACCATTTGTTCTGCCAATGGAAATTACAAGTAGGTGTACTCGGTTTGGGCTGCCTGCCGAAACAGTTTGCAGCCGCCAGCCCTCTGAGTACTAGTCCTCAAGTTTGATTCCTAGCTAGGTAAACCCGGACTTCGGAGGCTAGATGGGAGCAAACGTGTTAAGCTTGTGGAGAAAGCCTTTGACCAATGGCAATATGCTTGTGCTTGTGGCAGGGATTAGGCAGGAACTCTCCCACTCGGTTTTTACCTTACGATAAGCTGTGCCTTTGGGCTGAAGCAGGCGACGTGTCTGTATCACATCCTGGGAAGTAGGGCCTGAGGGGAGTCTGCCACCTGATTGGCCTCCTTTATAGGCTGCTGAGAAAATGGGGCACGGCTTACGGAACCCGCTTACAACGAAATGTTTCTATTCAGAAGAGGAGATTTTGCTACCACGCGTCAGCAGCTCCTCTCCCTCACAGTGCTGTTCCTGTGTAGACTAGGGAAAACCACCACGGTTTCCAGGTTTTGAACGGCTCTTTTCCCAGTTGGTATCATCCGTGAAAGAGCTAGAAGGGCTGATCTCAACCAATCGGCCTGCACACCGTGCGTCCTTGGGGTAGGGCAGTCCTGAGTCAGTGTGTCTCCTAAAGAACGAAAGCCAAGTTTCCTGCCAGAGGAAAGCACAGCGAGGCCTGGTGCTTTCTCTAGGAAATTCAAGTGGGCTTGAAAGGTGAGGCCTAGGCTCTATTGAGGAAAAGCTCGTGCTTACGGCTATCTTTCTCCCTCTCTCTGTCCCGTACCCTGGGCTCAGGCGTGTGGGAATGCTGAGTGGCTGAGTCTGCCTCTCTGCCAGGCTCAGAAGGCTTCTTCCCTTTAGGGCAATTCTGTTTGTGTCTTACTTCGTGGAGGAGGAATGAGGGTGGCCAGAGATTTTCTGACATGAAATAACTAATGACAGAGCATCTGGAGGAGCTGGAAGGAGCCAAAAAGCCAGCAGTCCTAAGGTGTCTGTGAGAGCTGCCAGGCACTCTGCCGTCCTATGCCTAAGCACTGGCCATTGTGACAACATGGCAACACTTGGAATCCTAGGACACAGTGGAAGTGCGACTCTCAAACGGAATGGAAGAAGCTTCCAAGCCCAGTGTTCTTTCCTGTACCATAGAGAACGCAAAGGTCTGAGGCTTGTAGCCTTTTTCCTGGAGAGCACTGTCACCTCGTGGGGCTGTCGGCTACTTTCCTGTTTCCGACCCTCTCAGGAAACTCTTCCAAAAAGCCATTGGGACCCGCTTAGAGAGAGAAGCTGCGAAGTGGATGCACAGAACATTAACGTAGATACCAGCCCAGGGTCCCAAGCTTCCATCATTCTCTTGAGGGTACGTACCCCACGCAGGGATTCAAGCAGGGAGTTTGCCTTGTACAACTTACACAGGAAATTGTGATGAGAAGTAGGCCACTCTGCTTGTGCTCACCCTACGTGTCCCAGAGAAGTTATGACGTAGCAGATATCAACCCCCTTTCTCTACACATGTGGACCCCAAAGAAGCGGTGCGCAGTGGGTGTTCTCAGGCCAAGTTCAGTCCTTGTTCTGGGCTGCACCTGCTCTGTGGTTCAAAGGTTCTTTGACTCTGCTCCTTTGGAAGCCTTTCAGACCTGACCCTATCCTGGGCTGCAGAAGCAAAGAGGCATAGAGGCCTTTCACCCTGAAGGCATGGGCTTGTTTCACAAGGAGAATGTGTCCCTCCCCCCTCCAGGGCTGGAGGCCTGTAAGTTGACACCATTTGTTCTGCCCATGGAAATTACAAGTAGGTGTACTCGGTTTGGGCTCCCTGCTGAAACAGTTTGCAGTCGCCTGCCCTCTGAGTACTAGAACTCAAGTTTGATTCCTTGTTGGTAAACCCGGACTTCGCAGGCTAGATGGGAGCAAACGTGTTAAGCTTGTGGAGAAAGCCTTTGACCAATGGCAATATGCTTGTGCTTGTGGCAGGGATTAGTTAGGAACGCTCCCACTCAGGGTTTTTACCTTACGATAAGCTGTGCCTTTGGGCTGAAGCAGGCGACGTGTCTGTATCACATCCTGGGAAGTAGGGCCTGAGGGGAGTCTGCCACCTGATTGGCCTCCTTTATAGGCTGCTGAGAAAATGGGGCACGGCTTACGGAACCCGCTTACAACGAAATGTTTCTATTCAGAAGAGGAGATTTTGCTACCACGCGTCAGCAGCTCCTCTCCCTCACAGTGCTGTTCCTGTGTAGACTAGGGAAAACCACCACGGTTTCCAGGTTTTGAACGGCTCTTTTCCCAGTTGGTATCATGCGTGAAAGAGCTAGAAGGGCTGATCTCAACCAATCGGCCTGCACACCGTGCGTCCTTGGGGTAGGGCAGTCCTGAGTCAGTGTGTCTCCTGAAGAAAGAGAGCCAAGTTTCCTGCCAGAGGAAAGCACAGCGAGGGCCTGGTGCTTTCTCTAGGAAATTCAAGTGGGCTTCAAAGGTGAGGCCTAGACTATATTGAGGAAAAACTCGTGGTTACGGCTATCTTTCTCCCTCTCTCTGTCCCGTACCCTGGGCTCAGGCGTGTGGGAATGCTGAGTGGCTGAGTCTGCCTCTCTGCCAGGCTCAGAAGGCTTCTTCCCTTTAGGGCAATTCTGTTTGTGTCTTACTTCGTGGAGGAGGAATGAGGGTGGCCAGAGATTTTCTGACATGAAATAACTAATGACAGAGCATCTGGAGGAGCTGGAAGGAGCCAAAAAGCCAGCAGTCCTAAGGTGTCTGTGAGAGCTGCCAGACACTCTGCCGTCCTATGCCTAAGAACTGGCCATTGTGACGACATGGCAACACTTGGAATCCTAGGACACAGTGGAAGTGCGACTCTCAAACGGAATGGAAGAAGCTTCCAAGCCCAGTGTTCTTTCCTGTACCATAGAGAACGCAAAGGTCTGAGGCTTGTAGCCTTTTTCCTGGAGAGCACTGTCACCTCGTGGGGCTGTCGGCTACTTTCCTGTTTCCGACCCTCTCAGGAAACTCTTCCAAAAAGCCATTGGGACCCGCTTAGAGAGAGAAGCTGCGAAGTGGATGCACAGAACATTAACGTAGATACCAGCCCAGGGTCCCAAGCTTCCATCATTCTCTTGAGGGTACGTACCCCACACAGGGATTCAAGCAGGGAGTTTGCCTTGTACAACTTACACAGGAAATTGTGATGAGAAGTAGGCCACTCTGCTTGTGCTCACCCTACGTGTCCCAGAGAAGTTATGACGTAGCAGATATCAACCCCCTTTCTCTACACATGTGGACCCCAAAGAAGCGGTGCGCAGTGGGTGTTCTCAGGCCAAGTTCAGTCCTTGTTCTGGGCTGCACCTGCTCTGTGGTTCAAAGGTTCTTTGACTCTGCTCCTTTGGAAGCCTTTCAGACCTGACCCTATCCCTTGGCTGCAGAAGCAAAGAGGCATAGAGGCCTTTCACCCTGAAGGCATGGGCTTGTTTCACATGGAGAATGTGTCCGTCGCCCCTCCTGGGCTAGGGGCGTGTAGGTTGACACCATTTGTTCTGCCAATGGAAATTACAAGTAGGTGTACTCGGTTTGGGCTGCCTGCCGAAACAGTTTGCAGCCGCCAGCCCTCTGAGTACTAGTCCTCAAGTTTGATTCCTAGCTAGGTAAACCCGGACTTCGGAGGCTAGATGGGAGCAAACGTGTTAAGCTTGTGGAGAAAGCCTTTGACCAATGGCAATATGCTTGTGCTTGTGGCAGGGATTAGGCAGGAACTCTCCCACTCAGGGTTTTTACCTTACGATAAGCTGTGCCTTTGGGCTGAAGCAGGCGACGTGTCTGTATCACATCCTGGGAAGTAGGGCCTGAGGGGAGTCTGCCACCTGATTGGCCTCCTTTATAGGCTGCTGAGAAAATGGGGCAAGGCTTACGGAACCCGCTTACAACGAAATGTTTCTATTCAGAAGAGGAGATTTTGCTACCACGCGTCAGCAGCTCCTCTCCCTCACAGTGCTGTTCCTGTGTAGACTAGGGAAAACCACCACGGTTTCCAGGTTTTGAACGGCTCTTTTCCCAGTTGGTATCATCCGTGAAAGAGCTAGAAGGGCTGATCTCAACCAATCGGCCTGCACACCGTGAGTCCTTGGGGTAGGGCAGTCCTGAGTCAGTGTGTCTCCTAAAGAACGAAAGCCAAGTTTCCTGCCAGAGGAAAGCACAGCGAGGCCTGGTGCTTTCTCTAGGAAATTCAAGTGGGCTTGAAAGGTGAGGCCTAGGCTCTATTGAGGAAAAGCTCGTGCTTACGGCTATCTTTCTCCCTCTCTCTGTCCCGTACCCTGGGCTCAGGCGTGTGGGAATGCTGAGTGGCTGAGTCTGCCTCTCTGCCAGGCTCAGAAGGCTTCTTCCCTTTAGGGCAATTCTGTTTGTGTCTTACTTCGTGGAGGAGGAATGAGGGTGGCCAGAGATTTTCTGACATGAAATAACTAATGACAGAGCATCTGGAGGAGCTGGAAGGAGCCAAAAAGCCAGCAGTCCTAAGGTGTCTGTGAGAGCTGCCAGGCACTCTGCCGTCCTATGCCTAAGCACTGGCCATTGTGACAACATGGCAACACTTGGAATCCTAGGACACAGTGGAAGTGCGACTCTCAAACGGAATGGAAGAAGCTTCCAAGCCCAGTGTTCTTTCCTGTACCATAGAGAACGCAAAGGTCTGAGGCTTGTAGCCTTTTTCCTGGAGAGCACTGTCACCTCGTGGGGCTGTCGGCTACTTTCCTGTTTCCGACCCTCTCAGGAAACTCTTCCAAAAAGCCATTGGGACCCGCTTAGAGAGAGAAGCTGCGAAGTGGATGCACAGAACATTAACGTAGATACCAGCCCAGGGTCCCAAGCTTCCATCATTCTCTTGAGGGTACGTACCCCACGCAGGGATTCAAGCAGGGAGTTTGCCTTGTACAACTTACACAGGAAATTGTGATGAGAAGTAGGCCACTCTGCTTCTGCTCACCCTACGTGTCCCAGAGAAGTTATGACGTAGCAGATATCAACCCCCTTTCTCTACACATGTGGACCCCAAAGAAGCGGTGCGCAGTGGGTGTTCTCAGGCCAAGTTCAGTCCTTGTTCTGGGCTGCACCTGCTCTGTGGTTCAAAGGTTCTTTGACTCTGCTCCTTTGGAAGCCTTTCAGACCTGACCCTATCCTGGGCTGCAGAAGCAAAGAGGCATAGAGGCCTTTCACCCTGAAGGCATGGGCTTGTTTCACAAGGAGAATGTGTCCCTCCCCCCTCCAGGGCTGGAGGCCTGTAAGTTGACACCATTTGTTCTGCCCATGGAAATTACAAGTAGGTGTACTCGGTTTGGGCTCCCTGCTGAAACAGTTTGCAGTCGCCTGCCCTCTGAGTACTAGAACTCAAGTTTGATTCCTTGTTGGTAAACCCGGACTTCGCAGGCTAGATGGGAGCAAACGTGTTAAGCTTGTGGAGAAAGCCTTTGACCAATGGCAATATGCTTGTGCTTGTGGCAGGGATTAGTTAGGAACGCTCCCACTCAGGGTTTTTACCTTACGATAAGCTGTGCCTTTGGGCTGAAGCAGGCGACGTGTCTGTATCACATCCTGGGAAGTAGGGCCTGAGGGGAGTCTGCCACCTGATTGGCCTCCTTTATAGGCTGCTGAGAAAATGGGGCATGGCTTACGGAACCCGCTTACAACGAAATGTTTCTATTCAGAAGAGGAGATTTTGCTACCACGCGTCAGCAGCTCCTCTCCCTCACAGTGCTGTTCCTGTGTAGACTAGGGAAAACCACCACGGTTTCCAGGTTTTGAACGGCTCTTTTCCCAGTTGGTATCATGCGTGAAAGAGCTAGAAGGGCTGATCTCAACCAATCGGCCTGCACACCGTGCGTCCTTGGGGTAGGGCAGTCCTGAGTCAGTGTGTCTCCTGAAGAAAGAGAGCCAAGTTTCCTGCCAGAGGAAAGCACAGCGAGGGCCTGGTGCTTTCTCTAGGAAATTCAAGTGGGCTTGAAAGGTGAGGCCTAGGCTCTATTGAGGAAAAGCTCGTGCTTACGGCTATCTTTCTCCCTCTCTCTGTCCCGTACCCTGGGCTCAGGCGTGTGGGAATGCTGAGTGGCTGAGTCTGCCTCTCTGCCAGGCTCAGAAGGCTTCTTCCCTTTAGGGCAATTCTGTTTGTGTCTTACTTCGTGGAGGAGGAATGAGGGTGGCCAGAGATTTTCTGACATGAAATAACTAATGACAGAGCATCTGGAGGAGCTGGAAGGAGCCAAAAAGCCAGCAGTCCTAAGGTGTCTGTGAGAGCTGCCAGGCACTCTGCCGTCCTATGCCTAAGCACTGGCCATTGTGACGACATGGCAACACTTGGAATCCTAGGACACAGTGGAAGTGCGACTCTCAAACGGAATGGAAGAAGCTTCCAAGCCCAGTGTTCTTTCCTGTACCATAGAGAACGCAAAGGTCTGAGGCTTGTAGCCTTTTTCCTGGAGAGCACTGTCACCTCGTGGGGCTGTCGGCTACTTTCCTGTTTCCGACCCTCTCAGGAAACTCTTCCAAAAAGCCATTGGGACCCGCTTAGAGAGAGAAGCTGCGAAGTGGATGCACAGAACATTAACGTAGATACCAGCCCAGGGTCCCAAGCTTCCATCATTCTCTTGAGGGTACGTACCCCACGCAGGGATTCAAGCAGGGAGTTTGCCTTGTACAACTTACACAGGAAATTGTGATGAGAAGTAGGCCACTCTGCTTGTGCTCACCCTACGTGTCCCAGAGAAGTTATGACGTAGCAGATATCAACCCCCTTTCTCTACACATGTGGACCCCCAAAGAAGCGGTGCGCAGTGGGTGTTCTCAGGCCAAGTTCAGTCCTTGTTCTGGGCTGCACCTGCTCTGTGGTTCAAAGGTTCTTTGACTCTGCTCCTTTGGAAGCCTTTCAGACCTGACCCTATCCCTTGGCTGCAGAAGCAAAGAGGCATAGAGGCCTTTCACCCTGAAGGCATGGGCTTGTTTCACATGGAGAATGTGTCCGTCGCCCCTCCTGGGCTAGGGGCGTGTAGGTTGACACCATTTGTTCTGCCAATGGAAATTACAAGTAGGTGTACTCGGTTTGGGCTGCCTGCCGAAACAGTTTGCAGCCGCCAGCCCTCTGAGTACTAGTCCTCAAGTTTGATTCCTAGCTAGGTAAACCCGGACTTCGGAGGCTAGATGGGAGCAAACGTGTTAAGCTTGTGGAGAAAGCCTTTGACCAATGGCAATATGCTTGTGCTTGTGGCAGGGATTAGGCAGGAACTCTCCCACTCGGTTTTTACCTTACGATAAGCTGTGCCTTTGGGCTGAAGCAGGCGACGTGTCTGTATCACATCCTGGGAAGTAGGGCCTGAGGGGAGTCTGCCACCTGATTGGCCTCCTTTATAGGCTGCTGAGAAAATGGGGCACGGCTTACGGAACCCGCTTACAACGAAATGTTTCTATTCAGAAGAGGAGATTTTGCTACCACGCGTCAGCAGCTCCTCTCCCTCACAGTGCTGTTCCTGTGTAGACTAGGGAAAACCACCACGGTTTCCAGGTTTTGAACGGCTCTTTTCCCAGTTGGTATCATCCGTGAAAGAGCTAGAAGGGCTGATCTCAACCAATCGGCCTGCACACCGTGCGTCCTTGGGGTAGGGCAGTCCTGAGTCAGTGTGTCTCCTAAAGAACGAAAGCCAAGTTTCCTGCCAGAGGAAAGCACAGCGAGGCCTGGTGCTTTCTCTAGGAAATTCAAGTGGGCTTGAAAGGTGAGGCCTAGGCTCTATTGAGGAAAAGCTCGTGCTTACGGCTATCTTTCTCCCTCTCTCTGTCCCGTACCCTGGGCTCAGGCGTGTGGGAATGCTGAGTGGCTGAGTCTGCCTCTCTGCCAGGCTCAGAAGGCTTCTTCCCTTTAGGGCAATTCTGTTTGTGTCTTACTTCGTGGAGGAGGAATGAGGGTGGCCAGAGATTTTCTGACATGAAATAACTAATGACAGAGCATCTGGAGGAGCTGGAAGGAGCCAAAAAGCCAGCAGTCCTAAGGTGTCTGTGAGAGCTGCCAGGCACTCTGCCGTCCTATGCCTAAGCACTGGCCATTGTGACAACATGGCAACACTTGGAATCCTAGGACACAGTGGAAGTGCGACTCTCAAACGGAATGGAAGAAGCTTCCAAGCCCAGTGTTCTTTCCTGTACCATAGAGAACGCAAAGGTCTGAGGCTTGTAGCCTTTTTCCTGGAGAGCACTGTCACCTCGTGGGGCTGTCGGCTACTTTCCTGTTTCCGACCCTCTCAGGAAACTCTTCCAAAAAGCCATTGGGACCCGCTTAGAGAGAGAAGCTGCGAAGTGGATGCACAGAACATTAACGTAGATACCAGCCCAGGGTCCCAAGCTTCCATCATTCTCTTGAGGGTACGTACCCCACGCAGGGATTCAAGCAGGGAGTTTGCCTTGTACAACTTACACAGGAAATTGTGATGAGAAGTAGGCCACTCTGCTTGTGCTCACCCTACGTGTCCCAGAGAAGTTATGACGTAGCAGATATCAACCCCCTTTCTCTACACATGTGGACCCCAAAGAAGCGGTGCGCAGTGGGTGTTCTCAGGCCAAGTTCAGTCCTTGTTCTGGGCTGCACCTGCTCTGTGGTTCAAAGGTTCTTTGACTCTGCTCCTTTGGAAGCCTTTCAGACCTGACCCTATCCTGGGCTGCAGAAGCAAAGAGGCATAGAGGCCTTTCACCCTGAAGGCATGGGCTTGTTTCACAAGGAGAATGTGTCCCTCCCCCCTCCAGGGCTGGAGGCCTGTAAGTTGACACCATTTGTTCTGCCCATGGAAATTACAAGTAGGTGTACTCGGTTTGGGCTCCCTGCTGAAACAGTTTGCAGTCGCCTGCCCTCTGAGTACTAGAACTCAAGTTTGATTCCTTGTTGGTAAACCCGGACTTCGCAGGCTAGATGGGAGCAAACGTGTTAAGCTTGTGGAGAAAGCCTTTGACCAATGGCAATATGCTTGTGCTTGTGGCAGGGATTAGTTAGGAACGCTCCCACTCAGGGTTTTTACCTTACGATAAGCTGTGCCTTTGGGCTGAAGCAGGCGACGTGTCTGTATCACATCCTGGGAAGTAGGGCCTGAGGGGAGTCTGCCACCTGATTGGCCTCCTTTATAGGCTGCTGAGAAAATGGGGCATGGCTTACGGAACCCGCTTACAACGAAATGTTTCTATTCAGAAGAGGAGATTTTGCTACCACGCGTCAGCAGCTCCTCTCCCTCACAGTGCTGTTCCTGTGTAGACTAGGGAAAACCACCACGGTTTCCAGGTTTTGAACGGCTCTTTTCCCAGTTGGTATCATGCGTGAAAGAGCTAGAAGGGCTGATCTCAACCAATCGGCCTGCACACCGTGCGTCCTTGGGGTAGGGCAGTCCTGAGTCAGTGTGTCTCCTGAAGAAAGAGAGCCAAGTTTCCTGCCAGAGGAAAGCACAGCGAGGGCCTGGTGCTTTCTCTAGGAAATTCAAGTGGGCTTGAAAGGTGAGGCCTAGGCTCTATTGAGGAAAAGCTCGTGCTTACGGCTATCTTTCTCCCTCTCTCTGTCCCGTACCCTGGGCTCAGGCGTGTGGGAATGCTGAGTGGCTGAGTCTGCCTCTCTGCCAGGCTCAGAAGGCTTCTTCCCTTTAGGGCAATTCTGTTTGTGTCTTACTTCGTGGAGGAGGAATGAGGGTGGCCAGAGATTTTCTGACATGAAATAACTAATGACAGAGCATCTGGAGGAGCTGGAAGGAGCCAAAAAGCCAGCAGTCCTAAGGTGTCTGTGAGAGCTGCCAGGCACTCTGCCGTCCTATGCCTAAGCACTGGCCATTGTGACGACATGGCAACACTTGGAATCCTAGGACACAGTGGAAGTGCGACTCTCAAACGGAATGGAAGAAGCTTCCAAGCCCAGTGTTCTTTCCTGTACCATAGAGAACGCAAAGGTCTGAGGCTTGTAGCCTTTTTCCTGGAGAGCACTGTCACCTCGTGGGGCTGTCGGCTACTTTCCTGTTTCCGACCCTCTCAGGAAACTCTTCCAAAAAGCCATTGGGACCCGCTTAGAGAGAGAAGCTGCGAAGTGGATGCACAGAACATTAACGTAGATACCAGCCCAGGGTCCCAAGCTTCCATCATTCTCTTGAGGGTACGTACCCTACGCAGGGATTCAAGCAGGGAGTTTGCCTTGTACAACTTACACAGGAAATTGTGATGAGAAGTAGGCCACTCTGCTTGTGCTCACCCTACGTGTCCCAGAGAAGTTATGACGTAGCAGATATCAACCCCCTTTCTCTACACATGTGGACCCCCAAAGAAGCGGTGCGCAGTGGGTGTTCTCAGGCCAAGTTCAGTCCTTGTTCTGGGCTGCACCTGCTCTGTGGTTCAAAGGTTCTTTGACTCTGCTCCTTTGGAAGCCTTTCAGACCTGACCCTATCCCTTGGCTGCAGAAGCAAAGAGGCATAGAGGCCTTTCACCCTGAAGGCATGGGCTTGTTTCACATGGAGAATGTGTCCGTCGCCCCTCCTGGGCTAGGGGCGTGTAGGTTGACACCATTTGTTCTGCCAATGGAAATTACAAGTAGGTGTACTCG
This sequence comes from Eschrichtius robustus, assembly GCF_028021215.1. Taxonomy (NCBI): domain Eukaryota; kingdom Metazoa; phylum Chordata; class Mammalia; order Artiodactyla; family Eschrichtiidae; genus Eschrichtius; species Eschrichtius robustus. Next base: position 62,685,393 of record NC_090837.1, read on the forward strand.
GTTTGGGCTGCCTGCCGAAACAGTTTGCAGCCGCCAGCCCTCTGAGTACTAGTCCTCAAGTTTGATTCCTAGCTAGGTAAACCCGGACTTCGGAGGCTAGATGGGAGCAAACGTGTTAAGCTTGTGGAGAAAGCCTTTGACCAATGGCAATATGCTTGTGCTTGTGGCAGGGATTAGGCAGGAACTCTCCCACTCGGTTTTTACCTTACGATAAGCTGTGCCTTTGGGCTGAAGCAGGCGACGTGTCTGTATCACATCCTGGGAAGTAGGGCCTGAGGGGAGTCTGCCACCTGATTGGCCTCCTTTATAGGCTGCTGAGAAAATGGGGCACGGCTTACGGAACCCGCTTACAACGAAATGTTTCTATTCAGAAGAGGAGATTTTGCTACCACGCGTCAGCAGCTCCTCTCCCTCACAGTGCTGTTCCTGTGTAGACTAGGGAAAACCACCACGGTTTCCAGGTTTTGAACGGCTCTTTTCCCAGTTGGTATCATCCGTGAAAGAGCTAGAAGGGCTGATCTCAACCAATCGGCCTGCACACCGTGCGTCCTTGGGGTAGGGCAGTCCTGAGTCAGTGTGTCTCCTAAAGAACGAAAGCCAAGTTTCCTGCCAGAGGAAAGCACAGCGAGGCCTGGTGCTTTCTCTAGGAAATTCAAGTGGGCTTGAAAGGTGAGGCCTAGGCTCTATTGAGGAAAAGCTCGTGCTTACGGCTATCTTTCTCCCTCTCTCTGTCCCGTACCCTGGGCTCAGGCGTGTGGGAATGCTGAGTGGCTGAGTCTGCCTCTCTGCCAGGCTCAGAAGGCTTCTTCCCTTTAGGGCAATTCTGTTTGTGTCTTACTTCGTGGAGGAGGAATGAGGGTGGCCAGAGATTTTCTGACATGAAATAACTAATGACAGAGCATCTGGAGGAGCTGGAAGGAGCCAAAAAGCCAGCAGTCCTAAGGTGTCTGTGAGAGCTGCCAGGCACTCTGCCGTCCTATGCCTAAGCACTGGCCATTGTGACAACATGGCAACACTTGGAATCCTAGGACACAGTGGAAGTGCGACTCTCAAACGGAATGGAAGAAGCTTCCAAGCCCAGTGTTCTTTCCTGTACCATAGAGAACGCAAAGGTCTGAGGCTTGTAGCCTTTTTCCTGGAGAGCACTGTCACCTCGTGGGGCTGTCGGCTACTTTCCTGTTTCCGACCCTCTCAGGAAACTCTTCCAAAAAGCCATTGGGACCCGCTTAGAGAGAGAAGCTGCGAAGTGGATGCACAGAACATTAACGTAGATACCAGCCCAGGGTCCCAAGCTTCCATCATTCTCTTGAGGGTACGTACCCCACGCAGGGATTCAAGCAGGGAGTTTGCCTTGTACAACTTACACAGGAAATTGTGATGAGAAGTAGGCCACTCTGCTTGTGCTCACCCTACGTGTCCCAGAGAAGTTATGACGTAGCAGATATCAACCCCCTTTCTCTACACATGTGGACCCCAAAGAAGCGGTGCGCAGTGGGTGTTCTCAGGCCAAGTTCAGTCCTTGTTCTGGGCTGCACCTGCTCTGTGGTTCAAAGGTTCTTTGACTCTGCTCCTTTGGAAGCCTTTCAGACCTGACCCTATCCTGGGCTGCAGAAGCAAAGAGGCATAGAGGCCTTTCACCCTGAAGGCATGGGCTTGTTTCACAAGGAGAATGTGTCCCTCCCCCCTCCAGGGCTGGAGGCCTGTAAGTTGACACCATTTGTTCTGCCCATGGAAATTACAAGTAGGTGTACTCGGTTTGGGCTCCCTGCTGAAACAGTTTGCAGTCGCCTGCCCTCTGAGTACTAGAACTCAAGTTTGATTCCTTGTTGGTAAACCCGGACTTCGCAGGCTAGATGGGAGCAAACGTGTTAAGCTTGTGGAGAAAGCCTTTGACCAATGGCAATATGCTTGTGCTTGTGGCAGGGATTAGTTAGGAACGCTCCCACTCAGGGTTTTTACCTTACGATAAGCTGTGCCTTTGGGCTGAAGCAGGCGACGTGTCTGTATCACATCCTGGGAAGTAGGGCCTGAGGGGAGTCTGCCACCTGATTGGCCTCCTTTATAGGCTGCTGAGAAAATGGGGCACGGCTTACGGAACCCGCTTACAACGAAATGTTTCTATTCAGAAGAGGAGATTTTGCTACCACGCGTCAGCAGCTCCTCTCCCTCACAGTGCTGTTCCTGTGTAGACTAGGGAAAACCACCACGGTTTCCAGGTTTTGAACGGCTCTTTTCCCAGTTGGTATCATGCGTGAAAGAGCTAGAAGGGCTGATCTCAACCAATCGGCCTGCACACCGTGCGTCCTTGGGGTAGGGCAGTCCTGAGTCAGTGTGTCTCCTGAAGAAAGAGAGCCAAGTTTCCTGCCAGAGGAAAGCACAGCGAGGGCCTGGTGCTTTCTCTAGGAAATTCAAGTGGGCTTCAAAGGTGAGGCCTAGACTATATTGAGGAAAAACTCGTGGTTACGGCTATCTTTCTCCCTCTCTCTGTCCCGTACCCTGGGCTCAGGCGTGTGGGAATGCTGAGTGGCTGAGTCTGCCTCTCTGCCAGGCTCAGAAGGCTTCTTCCCTTTAGGGCAATTCTGTTTGTGTCTTACTTCGTGGAGGAGGAATGAGGGTGGCCAGAGATTTTCTGACATGAAATAACTAATGACAGAGCATCTGGAGGAGCTGGAAGGAGCCAAAAAGCCAGCAGTCCTAAGGTGTCTGTGAGAGCTGCCAGACACTCTGCCGTCCTATGCCTAAGAACTGGCCATTGTGACGACATGGCAACACTTGGAATCCTAGGACACAGTGGAAGTGCGACTCTCAAACGGAATGGAAGAAGCTTCCAAGCCCAGTGTTCTTTCCTGTACCATAGAGAACGCAAAGGTCTGAGGCTTGTAGCCTTTTTCCTGGAGAGCACTGTCACCTCGTGGGGCTGTCGGCTACTTTCCTGTTTCCGACCCTCTCAGGAAACTCTTCCAAAAAGCCATTGGGACCCGCTTAGAGAGAGAAGCTGCGAAGTGGATGCACAGAACATTAACGTAGATACCAGCCCAGGGTCCCAAGCTTCCATCATTCTCTTGAGGGTACGTACCCCACACAGGGATTCAAGCAGGGAGTTTGCCTTGTACAACTTACACAGGAAATTGTGATGAGAAGTAGGCCACTCTGCTTGTGCTCACCCTACGTGTCCCAGAGAAGTTATGACGTAGCAGATATCAACCCCCTTTCTCTACACATGTGGACCCCAAAGAAGCGGTGCGCAGTGGGTGTTCTCAGGCCAAGTTCAGTCCTTGTTCTGGGCTGCACCTGCTCTGTGGTTCAAAGGTTCTTTGACTCTGCTCCTTTGGAAGCCTTTCAGACCTGACCCTATCCCTTGGCTGCAGAAGCAAAGAGGCATAGAGGCCTTTCACCCTGAAGGCATGGGCTTGTTTCACATGGAGAATGTGTCCGTCGCCCCTCCTGGGCTAGGGGCGTGTAGGTTGACACCATTTGTTCTGCCAATGGAAATTACAAGTAGGTGTACTCGGTTTGGGCTGCCTGCCGAAACAGTTTGCAGCCGCCAGCCCTCTGAGTACTAGTCCTCAAGTTTGATTCCTAGCTAGGTAAACCCGGACTTCGGAGGCTAGATGGGAGCAAACGTGTTAAGCTTGTGGAGAAAGCCTTTGACCAATGGCAATATGCTTGTGCTTGTGGCAGGGATTAGGCAGGAACTCTCCCACTCAGGGTTTTTACCTTACGATAAGCTGTGCCTTTGGGCTGAAGCAGGCGACGTGTCTGTATCACATCCTGGGAAGTAGGGCCTGAGGGGAGTCTGCCACCTGATTGGCCTCCTTTATAGGCTGCTGAGAAAATGGGGCAAGGCTTACGGAACCCGCTTACAACGAAATGTTTCTATTCAGAAGAGGAGATTTTGCTACCACGCGTCAGCAGCTCCTCTCCCTCACAGTGCTGTTCCTGTGTAGACTAGGGAAAACCACCACGGTTTCCAGGTTTTGAACGGCTCTTTTCCCAGTTGGTATCATCCGTGAAAGAGCTAGAAGGGCTGATCTCAACCAATCGGCCTGCACACCGTGAGTCCTTGGGGTAGGGCAGTCCTGAGTCAGTGTGTCTCCTAAAGAACGAAAGCCAAGTTTCCTGCCAGAGGAAAGCACAGCGAGGCCTGGTGCTTTCTCTAGGAAATTCAAGTGGGCTTGAAAGGTGAGGCCTAGGCTCTATTGAGGAAAAGCTCGTGCTTACGGCTATCTTTCTCCCTCTCTCTGTCCCGTACCCTGGGCTCAGGCGTGTGGGAATGCTGAGTGGCTGAGTCTGCCTCTCTGCCAGGCTCAGAAGGCTTCTTCCCTTTAGGGCAATTCTGTTTGTGTCTTACTTCGTGGAGGAGGAATGAGGGTGGCCAGAGATTTTCTGACATGAAATAACTAATGACAGAGCATCTGGAGGAGCTGGAAGGAGCCAAAAAGCCAGCAGTCCTAAGGTGTCTGTGAGAGCTGCCAGGCACTCTGCCGTCCTATGCCTAAGCACTGGCCATTGTGACAACATGGCAACACTTGGAATCCTAGGACACAGTGGAAGTGCGACTCTCAAACGGAATGGAAGAAGCTTCCAAGCCCAGTGTTCTTTCCTGTACCATAGAGAACGCAAAGGTCTGAGGCTTGTAGCCTTTTTCCTGGAGAGCACTGTCACCTCGTGGGGCTGTCGGCTACTTTCCTGTTTCCGACCCTCTCAGGAAACTCTTCCAAAAAGCCATTGGGACCCGCTTAGAGAGAGAAGCTGCGAAGTGGATGCACAGAACATTAACGTAGATACCAGCCCAGGGTCCCAAGCTTCCATCATTCTCTTGAGGGTACGTACCCCACGCAGGGATTCAAGCAGGGAGTTTGCCTTGTACAACTTACACAGGAAATTGTGATGAGAAGTAGGCCACTCTGCTTGTGCTCACCCTACGTGTCCCAGAGAAGTTATGACGTAGCAGATATCAACCCCCTTTCTCTACACATGTGGACCCCCAAAGAAGCGGTGCGCAGTGGGTGTTCTCAGGCCAAGTTCAGTCCTTGTTCTGGGCTGCACCTGCTCTGTGGTTCAAAGGTTCTTTGACTCTGCTCCTTTGGAAGCCTTTCAGACCTGACCCTATCCCTTGGCTGCAGAAGCAAAGAGGCATAGAGGCCTTTCACCCTGAAGGCATGGGCTTGTTTCACATGGAGAATGTGTCCGTCGCCCCTCCTGGGCTAGGGGCGTGTAGGTTGACACCATTTGTTCTGCCAATGGAAATTACAAGTAGGTGTACTCGGTTTGGGCTGCCTGCCGAAACAGTTTGCAGCCGCCAGCCCTCTGAGTACTAGTCCTCAAGTTTGATTCCTAGCTAGGTAAACCCGGACTTCGGAGGCTAGATGGGAGCAAACGTGTTAAGCTTGTGGAGAAAGCCTTTGACCAATGGCAATATGCTTGTGCTTGTGGCAGGGATTAGGCAGGAACTCTCCCACTCGGTTTTTACCTTACGATAAGCTGTGCCTTTGGGCTGAAGCAGGCGACGTGTCTGTATCACATCCTGGGAAGTAGGGCCTGAGGGGAGTCTGCCACCTGATTGGCCTCCTTTATAGGCTGCTGAGAAAATGGGGCACGGCTTACGGAACCCGCTTACAACGAAATGTTTCTATTCAGAAGAGGAGATTTTGCTACCACGCGTCAGCAGCTCCTCTCCCTCACAGTGCTGTTCCTGTGTAGACTAGGGAAAACCACCACGGTTTCCAGGTTTTGAACGGCTCTTTTCCCAGTTGGTATCATCCGTGAAAGAGCTAGAAGGGCTGATCTCAACCAATCGGCCTGCACACCGTGAGTCCTTGGGGTAGGGCAGTCCTGAGTCAGTGTGTCTCCTAAAGAACGAAAGCCAAGTTTCCTGCCAGAGGAAAGCACAGCGAGGCCTGGTGCTTTCTCTAGGAAATTCAAGTGGGCTTGAAAGGTGAGGCCTAGGCTCTATTGAGGAAAAGCTCGTGCTTACGGCTATCTTTCTCCCTCTCTCTGTCCCGTACCCTGGGCTCAGGCGTGTGGGAATGCTGAGTGGCTGAGTCTGCCTCTCTGCCAGGCTCAGAAGGCTTCTTCCCTTTAGGGCAATTCTGTTTGTGTCTTACTTCGTGGAGGAGGAATGAGGGTGGCCAGAGATTTTCTGACATGAAATAACTAATGACAGAGCATCTGGAGGAGCTGGAAGGAGCCAAAAAGCCAGCAGTCCTAAGGTGTCTGTGAGAGCTGCCAGGCACTCTGCCGTCCTATGCCTAAGCACTGGCCATTGTGACAACATGGCAACACTTGGAATCCTAGGACACAGTGGAAGTGCGACTCTCAAACGGAATGGAAGAAGCTTCCAAGCCCAGTGTTCTTTCCTGTACCATAGAGAACGCAAAGGTCTGAGGCTTGTAGCCTTTTTCCTGGAGAGCACTGTCACCTCGTGGGGCTGTCGGCTACTTTCCTGTTTCCGACCCTCTCAGGAAACTCTTCCAAAAAGCCATTGGGACCCGCTTAGAGAGAGAAGCTGCGAAGTGGATGCACAGAACATTAACGTAGATACCAGCCCAGGGTCCCAAGCTTCCATCATTCTCTTGAGGGTACGTACCCCACGCAGGGATTCAAGCAGGGAGTTTGCCTTGTACAACTTACACAGGAAATTGTGATGAGAAGTAGGCCACTCTGCTTGTGCTCACCCTACGTGTCCCAGAGAAGTTATGACGTAGCAGATATCAACCCCCTTTCTCTACACATGTGGACCCCAAAGAAGCGGTGCGCAGTGGGTGTTCTCAGGCCAAGTTCAGTCCTTGTTCTGGGCTGCACCTGCTCTGTGGTTCAAAGGTTCTTTGACTCTGCTCCTTTGGAAGCCTTTCAGACCTGACCCTATCCTGGGCTGCAGAAGCAAAGAGGCATAGAGGCCTTTCACCCTGAAGGCATGGGCTTGTTTCACAAGGAGAATGTGTCCCTCCCCCCTCCAGGGCTGGAGGCCTGTAAGTTGACACCATTTGTTCTGCCCATGGAAATTACAAGTAGGTGTACTCGGTTTGGGCTCCCTGCTGAAACAGTTTGCAGTCGCCTGCCCTCTGAGTACTAGAACTCAAGTTTGATTCCTTGTTGGTAAACCCGGACTTCGCAGGCTAGATGGGAGCAAACGTGTTAAGCTTGTGGAGAAAGCCTTTGACCAATGGCAATATGCTTGTGCTTGTGGCAGGGATTAGTTAGGAACGCTCCCACTCAGGGTTTTTACCTTACGATAAGCTGTGCCTTTGGGCTGAAGCAGGCGACGTGTCTGTATCACATCCTGGGAAGTAGGGCCTGAGGGGAGTCTGCCACCTGATTGGCCTCCTTTATAGGCTGCTGAGAAAATGGGGCATGGCTTACGGAACCCGCTTACAACGAAATGTTTCTATTCAGAAGAGGAGATTTTGCTACCACGCGTCAGCAGCTCCTCTCCCTCACAGTGCTGTTCCTGTGTAGACTAGGGAAAACCACCACGGTTTCCAGGTTTTGAACGGCTCTTTTCCCAGTTGGTATCATGCGTGAAAGAGCTAGAAGGGCTGATCTCAACCAATCGGCCTGCACACCGTGCGTCCTTGGGGTAGGGCAGTCCTGAGTCAGTGTGTCTCCTGAAGAAAGAGAGCCAAGTTTCCTGCCAGAGGAAAGCACAGCGAGGGCCTGGTGCTTTCTCTAGGAAATTCAAGTGGGCTTGAAAGGTGAGGCCTAGGCTCTATTGAGGAAAAGCTCGTGCTTACGGCTATCTTTCTCCCTCTCTCTGTCCCGTACCCTGGGCTCAGGCGTGTGGGAATGCTGAGTGGCTGAGTCTGCCTCTCTGCCAGGCTCAGAAGGCTTCTTCCCTTTAGGGCAATTCTGTTTGTGTCTTACTTCGTGGAGGAGGAATGAGGGTGGCCAGAGATTTTCTGACATGAAATAACTAATGACAGAGCATCTGGAGGAGCTGGAAGGAGCCAAAAAGCCAGCAGTCCTAAGGTGTCTGTGAGAGCTGCCAGGCACTCTGCCGTCCTATGCCTAAGCACTGGCCATTGTGACGACATGGCAACACTTGGAATCCTAGGACACAGTGGAAGTGCGACTCTCAAACGGAATGGAAGAAGCTTCCAAGCCCAGTGTTCTTTCCTGTACCATAGAGAACGCAAAGGTCTGAGGCTTGTAGCCTTTTTCCTGGAGAGCACTGTCACCTCGTGGGGCTGTCGGCTACTTTCCTGTTTCCGACCCTCTCAGGAAACTCTTCCAAAAAGCCATTGGGACCCGCTTAGAGAGAGAAGCTGCGAAGTGGATGCACAGAACATTAACGTAGATACCAGCCCAGGGTCCCAAGCTTCCATCATTCTCTTGAGGGTACGTACCCCACGCAGGGATTCAAGCAGGGAGTTTGCCTTGTACAACTTACACAGGAAATTGTGATGAGAAGTAGGCCACTCTGCTTGTGCTCACCCTACGTGTCCCAGAGAAGTTATGACGTAGCAGATATCAACCCCCTTTCTCTACACATGTGGACCCCCAAAGAAGCGGTGCGCAGTGGGTGTTCTCAGGCCAAGTTCAGTCCTTGTTCTGGGCTGCACCTGCTCTGTGGTTCAAAGGTTCTTTGACTCTGCTCCTTTGGAAGCCTTTCAGACCTGACCCTATCCCTTGGCTGCAGAAGCAAAGAGGCATAGAGGCCTTTCACCCTGAAGGCATGGGCTTGTTTCACATGGAGAATGTGTCCGTCGCCCCTCCTGGGCTAGGGGCGTGTAGGTTGACACCATTTGTTCTGCCAATGGAAATTACAAGTAGGTGTACTCGGTTTGGGCTGCCTGCCGAAACAGTTTGCAGCCGCCAGCCCTCTGAGTACTAGTCCTCAAGTTTGATTCCTAGCTAGGTAAACCCGGACTTCGGAGGCTAGATGGGAGCAAACGTGTTAAGCTTGTGGAGAAAGCCTTTGACCAATGGCAATATGCTTGTGCTTGTGGCAGGGATTAGGCAGGAACTCTCCCACTCGGTTTTTACCTTACGATAAGCTGTGCCTTTGGGCTGAAGCAGGCGACGTGTCTGTATCACATCCTGGGAAGTAGGGCCTGAGGGGAGTCTGCCACCTGATTGGCCTCCTTTATAGGCTGCTGAGAAAATGGGGCACGGCTTACGGAACCCGCTTACAACGAAATGTTTCTATTCAGAAGAGGAGATTTTGCTACCACGCGTCAGCAGCTCCTCTCCCTCACAGTGCTGTTCCTGTGTAGACTAGGGAAAACCACCACGGTTTCCAGGTTTTGAACGGCTCTTTTCCCAGTTGGTATCATCCGTGAAAGAGCTAGAAGGGCTGATCTCAACCAATCGGCCTGCACACCGTGCGTCCTTGGGGTAGGGCAGTCCTGAGTCAGTGTGTCTCCTAAAGAACGAAAGCCAAGTTTCCTGCCAGAGGAAAGCACAGCGAGGCCTGGTGCTTTCTCTAGGAAATTCAAGTGGGCTTGAAAGGTGAGGCCTAGGCTCTATTGAGGAAAAGCTCGTGCTTACGGCTATCTTTCTCCCTCTCTCTGTCCCGTACCCTGGGCTCAGGCGTGTGGGAATGCTGAGTGGCTGAGTCTGCCTCTCTGCCAGGCTCAGAAGGCTTCTTCCCTTTAGGGCAATTCTGTTTGTGTCTTACTTCGTGGAGGAGGAATGAGGGTGGCCAGAGATTTTCTGACATGAAATAACTAATGACAGAGCATCTGGAGGAGCTGGAAGGAGCCAAAAAGCCAGCAGTCCTAAGGTGTCTGTGAGAGCTGCCAGGCACTCTGCCGTCCTATGCCTAAGCACTGGCCATTGTGACAACATGGCAACACTTGGAATCCTAGGACACAGTGGAAGTGCGACTCTCAAACGGAATGGAAGAAGCTTCCAAGCCCAGTGTTCTTTCCTGTACCATAGAGAACGCAAAGGTCTGAGGCTTGTAGCCTTTTTCCTGGAGAGCACTGTCACCTCGTGGGGCTGTCGGCTACTTTCCTGTTTCCGACCCTCTCAGGAAACTCTTCCAAAAAGCCATTGGGACCCGCTTAGAGAGAGAAGCTGCGAAGTGGATGCACAGAACATTAACGTAGATACCAGCCCAGGGTCCCAAGCTTCCATCATTCTCTTGAGGGTACGTACCCCACGCAGGGATTCAAGCAGGGAGTTTGCCTTGTACAACTTACACAGGAAATTGTGATGAGAAGTAGGCCACTCTGCTTGTGCTCACCCTACGTGTCCCAGAGAAGTTATGACGTAGCAGATATCAACCCCCTTTCTCTACACATGTGGACCCCAAAGAAGCGGTGCGCAGTGGGTGTTCTCAGGCCAAGTTCAGTCCTTGTTCTGGGCTGCACCTGCTCTGTGGTTCAAAGGTTCTTTGACTCTGCTCCTTTGGAAGCCTTTCAGACCTGACCCTATCCTGGGCTGCAGAAGCAAAGAGGCATAGAGGCCTTTCACCCTGAAGGCATGGGCTTGTTTCACAAGGAGAATGTGTCCCTCCCCCCTCCAGGGCTGGAGGCCTGTAAGTTGACACCATTTGTTCTGCCCATGGAAATTACAAGTAGGTGTACTCGGTTTGGGCTCCCTGCTGAAACAGTTTGCAGTCGCCTGCCCTCTGAGTACTAGAACTCAAGTTTGATTCCTTGTTGGTAAACCCGGACTTCGCAGGCTAGATGGGAGCAAACGTGTTAAGCTTGTGGAGAAAGCCTTTGACCAATGGCAATATGCTTGTGCTTGTGGCAGGGATTAGTTAGGAACGCTCCCACTCAGGGTTTTTACCTTACGATAAGCTGTGCCTTTGGGCTGAAGCAGGCGACGTGTCTGTATCACATCCTGGGAAGTAGGGCCTGAGGGGAGTCTGCCACCTGATTGGCCTCCTTTATAGGCTGCTGAGAAAATGGGGCACGGCTTACGGAACCCGCTTACAACGAAATGTTTCTATTCAGAAGAGGAGATTTTGCTACCACGCGTCAGCAGCTCCTCTCCCTCACAGTGCTGTTCCTGTGTAGACTAGGGAAAACCACCACGGTTTCCAGGTTTTGAACGGCTCTTTTCCCAGTTGGTATCATGCGTGAAAGAGCTAGAAGGGCTGATCTCAACCAATCGGCCTGCACACCGTGCGTCCTTGGGGTAGGGCAGTCCTGAGTCAGTGTGTCTCCTGAAGAAAGAGAGCCAAGTTTCCTGCCAGAGGAAAGCACAGCGAGGGCCTGGTGCTTTCTCTAGGAAATTCAAGTGGGCTTCAAAGGTGAGGCCTAGACTATATTGAGGAAAAACTCGTGGTTACGGCTATCTTTCTCCCTCTCTCTGTCCCGTACCCTGGGCTCAGGCGTGTGGGAATGCTGAGTGGCTGAGTCTGCCTCTCTGCCAGGCTCAGAAGGCTTCTTCCCTTTAGGGCAATTCTGTTTGTGTCTTACTTCGTGGAGGAGGAATGAGGGTGGCCAGAGATTTTCTGACATGAAATAACTAATGACAGAGCATCTGGAGGAGCTGGAAGGAGCCAAAAAGCCAGCAGTCCTAAGGTGTCTGTGAGAGCTGCCAGACACTCTGCCGTCCTATGCCTAAGAACTGGCCATTGTGACGACATGGCAACACTTGGAATCCTAGGACACAGTGGAAGTGCGACTCTCAAACGGAATGGAAGAAGCTTCCAAGCCCAGTGTTCTTTCCTGTACCATAGAGAACGCAAAGGTCTGAGGCTTGTAGCCTTTTTCCTGGAGAGCACTGTCACCTCGTGGGGCTGTCGGCTACTTTCCTGTTTCCGACCCTCTCAGGAAACTCTTCCAAAAAGCCATTGGGACCCGCTTAGAGAGAGAAGCTGCGAAGTGGATGCACAGAACATTAACGTAGATACCAGCCCAGGGTCCCAAGCTTCCATCATTCTCTTGAGGGTACGTACCCCACACAGGGATTCAAGCAGGGAGTTTGCCTTGTACAACTTACACAGGAAATTGTGATGAGAAGTAGGCCACTCTGCTTGTGCTCACCCTACGTGTCCCAGAGAAGTTATGACGTAGCAGATATCAACCCCCTTTCTCTACACATGTGGACCCCAAAGAAGCGGTGCGCAGTGGGTGTTCTCAGGCCAAGTTCAGTCCTTGTTCTGGGCTGCACCTGCTCTGTGGTTCAAAGGTTCTTTGACTCTGCTCCTTTGGAAGCCTTTCAGACCTGACCCTATCCCTTGGCTGCAGAAGCAAAGAGGCATAGAGGCCTTTCACCCTGAAGGCATGGGCTTGTTTCACATGGAGAATGTGTCCGTCGCCCCTCCTGGGCTAGGGGCGTGTAGGTTGACACCATTTGTTCTGCCAATGGAAATTACAAGTAGGTGTACTCGGTTTGGGCTGCCTGCCGAAACAGTTTGCAGCCGCCAGCCCTCTGAGTACTAGTCCTCAAGTTTGATTCCTAGCTAGGTAAACCCGGACTTCGGAGGCTAGATGGGAGCAAACGTGTTAAGCTTGTGGAGAAAGCCTTTGACCAATGGCAATATGCTTGTGCTTGTGGCAGGGATTAGGCAGGAACTCTCCCACTCAGGGTTTTTACCTTACGATAAGCTGTGCCTTTGGGCTGAAGCAGGCGACGTGTCTGTATCACATCCTGGGAAGTAGGGCCTGAGGGGAGTCTGCCACCTGATTGGCCTCCTTTATAGGCTGCTGAGAAAATGGGGCAAGGCTTACGGAACCCGCTTACAACGAAATGTTTCTATTCAGAAGAGGAGATTTTGCTACCACGCGTCAGCAGCTCCTCTCCCTCACAGTGCTGTTCCTGTGTAGACTAGGGAAAACCACCACGGTTTCCAGGTTTTGAACGGCTCTTTTCCCAGTTGGTATCATCCGTGAAAGAGCTAGAAGGGCTGATCTCAACCAATCGGCCTGCACACCGTGAGTCCTTGGGGTAGGGCAGTCCTGAGTCAGTGTGTCTCCTAAAGAACGAAAGCCAAGTTTCCTGCCAGAGGAAAGCACAGCGAGGCCTGGTGCTTTCTCTAGGAAATTCAAGTGGGCTTGAAAGGTGAGGCCTAGGCTCTATTGAGGAAAAGCTCGTGCTTACGGCTATCTTTCTCCCTCTCTCTGTCCCGTACCCTGGGCTCAGGCGTGTGGGAATGCTGAGTGGCTGAGTCTGCCTCTCTGCCAGGCTCAGAAGGCTTCTTCCCTTTAGGGCAATTCTGTTTGTGTCTTACTTCGTGGAGGAGGAATGAGGGTGGCCAGAGATTTTCTGACATGAAATAACTAATGACAGAGCATCTGGAGGAGCTGGAAGGAGCCAAAAAGCCAGCAGTCCTAAGGTGTCTGTGAGAGCTGCCAGGCACTCTGCCGTCCTATGCCTAAGCACTGGCCATTGTGACAACATGGCAACACTTGGAATCCTAGGACACAGTGGAAGTGCGACTCTCAAACGGAATGGAAGAAGCTTCCAAGCCCAGTGTTCTTTCCTGTACCATAGAGAACGCAAAGGTCTGAGGCTTGTAGCCTTTTTCCTGGAGAGCACTGTCACCTCGTGGGGCTGTCGGCTACTTTCCTGTTTCCGACCCTCTCAGGAAACTCTTCCAAAAAGCCATTGGGACCCGCTTAGAGAGAGAAGCTGCGAAGTGGATGCACAGAACATTAACGTAGATACCAGCCCAGGGTCCCAAGCTTCCATCATTCTCTTGAGGGTACGTACCCCACGCAGGGATTCAAGCAGGGAGTTTGCCTTGTACAACTTACACAGGAAATTGTGATGAGAAGTAGGCCACTCTGCTTGTGCTCACCCTACGTGTCCCAGAGAAGTTATGACGTAGCAGATATCAACCCCCTTTCTCTACACATGTGGACCCCCAAAGAAGCGGTGCGCAGTGGGTGTTCTCAGGCCAAGTTCAGTCCTTGTTCTGGGCTGCACCTGCTCTGTGGTTCAAAGGTTCTTTGACTCTGCTCCTTTGGAAGCCTTTCAGACCTGACCCTATCCCTTGGCTGCAGAAGCAAAGAGGCATAGAGGCCTTTCACCCTGAAGGCATGGGCTTGTTTCACATGGAGAATGTGTCCGTCGCCCCTCCTGGGCTAGGGGCGTGTAGGTTGACACCATTTGTTCTGCCAATGGAAATTACAAGTAGGTGTACTCGGTTTGGGCTGCCTGCCGAAACAGTTTGCAGCCGCCAGCCCTCTGAGTACTAGTCCTCAAGTTTGATTCCTAGCTAGGTAAACCCGGACTTCGGAGGCTAGATGGGAGCAAACGTGTTAAGCTTGTGGAGAAAGCCTTTGACCAATGGCAATATGCTTGTGCTTGTGGCAGGGATTAGGCAGGAACTCTCCCACTCGGTTTTTACCTTACGATAAGCTGTGCCTTTGGGCTGAAGCAGGCGACGTGTCTGTATCACATCCTGGGAAGTAGGGCCTGAGGGGAGTCTGCCACCTGATTGGCCTCCTTTATAGGCTGCTGAGAAAATGGGGCACGGCTTACGGAACCCGCTTACAACGAAATGTTTCTATTCAGAAGAGGAGATTTTGCTACCACGCGTCAGCAGCTCCTCTCCCTCACAGTGCTGTTCCTGTGTAGACTAGGGAAAACCACCACGGTTTCCAGGTTTTGAACGGCTCTTTTCCCAGTTGGTATCATCCGTGAAAGAGCTAGAAGGGCTGATCTCAACCAATCGGCCTGCACACCGTGAGTCCTTGGGGTAGGGCAGTCCTGAGTCAGTGTGTCTCCTGAAGAAAGAGAGCCAAGTTTCCTGCCAGAGGAAAGCACAGCGAGGCCTGGTGCTTTCTCTAGGAAATTCAAGTGGGCTTGAAAGGTGAGGCCTAGGCTCTCTTGAGGAAAAGCTCGTGCTTACGGCTATCTTTCTCCCTCTCTCTGTCCCGTTACCTGGGTTCAGCCGTGTGCGAATGCTGAGTGGCAGAGTCTGCCTCTCTGCCAGGCTCAGAAGGCTTCTTCCCTTTAGGGCAATTCTGTTTGTGTCTTACTTCGTGGAGGAGGAATGAGGGTGGCCAGAGATTTTCTGACATGAAATAACTAATGACAGAGCATGTGGAGGAGCTGGTTTCTCGGTGGAAGGAGCCAAAAAGCCGGCATTCCTAAGGTCTCTTTGCGAGCTGCCAGACACTCTGCCGTCATAGGCCTAAGAATTGGCCATTGTGACGGCATGGCAACACTTGGAATCCTAGGACACTGTGGAAGGGCAACTCGCAAACTGGAACGAAGAAGCTTCCAAGCCCAGTGTTCTTTCATGTACCCAAGAGAACGCAAGTGTCTAAGGCTGGTAGCATTGTTGCTGGAGAGCACTGGCATCCTTGTGGGCCTGTCGGCTACTTTCCTGTTTCCGACCCTCTCAGGAAACTCTTCCAAAACGCCGTTGGGACCTGCTTAGAGAGAACAGCTGCGACGTGGATGCACACAACATTAACCTAGATACTATCCCAGGGTCCCAAGCATCCATTTTTCTCTGGAGGGTAAGTACCCCACGCAGGGATTCAAGCAGGGAGTTTGCCTTGTACAACTTACACAGGAAACTGGGAGGAGACGTTGGGTCACTCTGCTTGTGCTCACACTACGTGGCCCGGAGAAGTTATGATGCAGCAGATGGCAACCCCCTTTCTCCACACATGTGCACCCCAAAGAAGCGCTGGGCAGTTGGTGTTCTCAGGCCAAGAGAAGTCCTTGTTCTCGGCTGCACCTGCTCTGTGGTTCAAAGGTTCTTTACCTCTGCTCTTTTGGAAGCCTTTCAGACCTGACCCTATCCTGGGCTGCAGAAGCAAAGAGGCATAGAGGCCTTTCACCCTGAAGGCATGGGCTTGTTTCACAAGGAGAATGTGTCCCTCGCCCCTCCAGGGCTGGAGGCCTGTAAGTTGACACCATTTGTTCTGCCCATGGAAATTACAAGTAGGTGTACTCGGTTTGGGCTGCCTGCTGAAACAGTTTGCAGTCGCCTGCCCTCTGAGTACTAGAACTCAAGTTTGATTCCTTGTTGGTAAACCCGGACTTCGCAGGCTAGATGGGAGCAAACGTGTTAAGCTTGTGGAGAAAGCCTTTGACCAATGGCAATATGCTTGTGCTTGTGGCAGGGATTAGTTAGGAACGCTCCCACTCAGGGTTTTTACCTTACAATCAGCTGTGCCTTTGGGCTGAAGCAGGCGACGTGTCTGTATCACATCCTGGGAAGTAAGGCCTGAGGGGAGTCTGCCACCTGATTGGCCTCCAGTATAGGCAGCTGAGAAAATGGGGCAAGGCTTAGGGAACCCCCTTACAACGAAATGTTTCTATTCAGAAGAGGAGATTTTGCTACCACGCGTCAGCAGCTCCTCTCCCTCAGAGTGCTGTTCCTGTGTAGACTAGGGAAAACCACCACGGTTTCCAGGTTTTGAACGGCTCTTTTCCCAGTTGGTATCATCCGTGAAAGAGCTAGAAGGGCTGATCTCAACCAATCGGCCTGCACACCGTGAGTCCTTGGGGTAGGGCAGTCCTGAGTCAGTGTGTCTCCTAAAGAACGAAAGCCAAGTTTCCTGCCAGAGGAAAGCACAGCGAGGCCTGGTGCTTTCTCTAGGAAATTCAAGTGGGCTTGAAAGGTGAGGCCTAGGCTCTATTGAGGAAAAGCTCGTGCTTACGGCTATCTTTCTCCCTCTCTCTGTCCCGTACCCTGGGCTCAGGCCTGTGGGAATGCTGAGTGGCTGAGTCTGCCTCTCTGCCAGGCTCAGAAGGCTTCTTCCCTTTAGGGCAATTCTGTTTGTGTCTTACTTCGTGGAGGAGGAATGAGGGTGGCCAGAGATTTTCTGACATGAAATAACTAATGACAGAGCATCTGGAGGAGCTGGAAGGAGCCAAAAAGCCAGCAGTCCTAAGGTGTCTGTGAGAGCTGCCAGGCACTCTGCTGTCCTATGCCTAAGCACTGGCCATTGTGACGACATGGCAACACTTGGAATCCTAGGACACAGTGGAAGTGCGACTCTCAAACGGAATGGAAGAAGCTTCCAAGCCCAGTGTTCTTTCCTGTACCATAGAGAACGCAAAGGTCTGAGGCTTGTAGCCTTTTTCCTGGAGAGCACTGTCACCTCGTGGGGCTGTCGGCTACTTTCCTGTTTCCGACCCTCTCAGGAAACTCTTCCAAAAAGCCATTGGGACCCGCTTAGAGAGAGAAGCTGCGAAGTGGATGCATAGAACATTAACGTAGATACCAGCCCAGGGTCCCAAGCTTCCATCATTCTCTTGAGGGTACGTACCCCACGCAGGGATTCAAGCAGGGAGTTTGCCTTGTACAACTTACACAGGAAATTGTGATGAGAAGTAGGCCACTCTGCTTGTGCTCACCCTACGTGTCCCAGAGAAGTTATGACGTAGCAGATATCAACCCCCTTTCTCTACACATGTGGACCCCCAAAGAAGCGGTGCGCAGTGGGTGTTCTCAGGCCAAGTTCAGTCCTTGTTCTGGGCTGCACCTGCTCTGTGGTTCAAAGGTTCTTTGACTCTGCTCCTTTGGAAGCCTTTCAGACCTGACCCTATCCCTTGGCTGCAGAAGCAAAGAGGCATAGAGGCCTTTCACCCTGAAGGCATGGGCTTGTTTCACATGGAGAATGTGTCCGTCGCCCCTCCTGGGCTAGGGGCGTGTAGGTTGACACCATTTGTTCTGCCAATGGAAATTACAAGTAGGTGTACTCGGTTTGGGCTGCCTGCCGAAACAGTTTGCAGCCGCCAGCCCTCTGAGTACTAGTCCTCAAGTTTGATTCCTAGCTAGGTAAACCCGGACTTCGGAGGCTAGATGGGAGCAAACGTGTTAAGCTTGTGGAGAAAGCCTTTGACCAATGGCAATATGCTTGTGCTTGTGGCAGGGATTAGGCAGGAACTCTCCCACTCGGTTTTTACCTTACGATAAGCTGTGCCTTTGGGCTGAAGCAGGCGACGTGTCTGTATCACATCCTGGGAAGTAGGGCCTGAGGGGAGTCTGCCACCTGATTGGCCTCCTTTATAGGCTGCTGAGAAAATGGGGCACGGCTTACGGAACCCGCTTACAACGAAATGTTTCTATTCAGAAGAGGAGATTTTGCTACCACGCGTCAGCAGCTCCTCTCCCTCACAGTGCTGTTCCTGTGTAGACTAGGGAAAACCACCACGGTTTCCAGGTTTTGAACGGCTCTTTTCCCAGTTGGTATCATCCGTGAAAGAGCTAGAAGGGCTGATCTCAACCAATCGGCCTGCACACCGTGAGTCCTTGGGGTAGGGCAGTCCTGAGTCAGTGTGTCTCCTGAAGAAAGAGAGCCAAGTTTCCTGCCAGAGGAAAGCACAGCGAGGCCTGGTGCTTTCTCTAGGAAATTCAAGTGGGCTTGAAAGGTGAGGCCTAGGCTCTCTTGAGGAAAAGCTCGTGCTTACGGCTATCTTTCTCCCTCTCTCTGTCCCGTTACCTGGGTTCAGCCGTGTGCGAATGCTGAGTGGCAGAGTCTGCCTCTCTGCCAGGCTCAGAAGGCTTCTTCCCTTTAGGGCAATTCTGTTTGTGTCTTACTTCGTGGAGGAGGAATGAGGGTGGCCAGAGATTTTCTGACATGAAATAACTAATGACAGAGCATCTGGAGGAGCTGGTTTCTCGGTGGAAGGAGCCAAAAAGCCGGCATTCCTAAGGTCTCTTTGCGAGCTGCCAGACACTCTGCCGTCATAGGCCTAAGAATTGGCCATTGTGACGGCATGGCAACACTTGGAATCCTAGGACACTGTGGAAGGGCAACTCGCAAACTGGAACGAAGAAGCTTCCAAGCCCAGTGTTCTTTCATGTACCCAAGAGAACGCAAGTGTCTAAGGCTGGTAGCATTGTTGCTGGAGAGCACTGGCATCCTTGTGGGCCTGTCGGCTACTTTCCTGTTTCCGACCCTCTCAGGAAACTCTTCCAAAACGCCGTTGGGACCTGCTTAGAGAGAACAGCTGCGACGTGGATGCACACAACATTAACCTAGATACTATCCCAGGGTCCCAAGCATCCATTTTTCTCTGGAGGGTAAGTACCCCACGCAGGGATTCAAGCAGGGAGTTTGCCTTGTACAACTTACACAGGAAACTGGGAGGAGACGTTGGGTCACTCTGCTTGTGCTCACACTACGTGGCCCGGAGAAGTTATGATGCAGCAGATGGCAACCCCCTTTCTCCACACATGTGCACCCCAAAGAAGCGCTGGGCAGTTGGTGTTCTCAGGCCAAGAGAAGTCCTTGTTCTCGGCTGCACCTGCTCTGTGGTTCAAAGGTTCTTTATCTCTGCTCTTTTGGAAGCCTTTCAGACCTGACCCTATCCTGGGCTGCAGAAGCAAAGAGGCATAGAGGCCTTTCACCCTGAAGGCATGGGCTTGTTTCACAAGGAGAATGTGTCCCTCGCCCCTCCAGGGCTGGAGGCCTGTAAGTTGACACCATTTGTTCTGCCCATGGAAATTACAAGTAGGTGTACTCGGTTTGGGCTGCCTGCTGAAACAGTTTGCAGTCGCCTGCCCTCTGAGTACTAGAACTCAAGTTTGATTCCTTGTTGGTAAACCCGGACTTCGCAGGCTAGATGGGAGCAAACGTGTTAAGCTTGTGGAGAAAGCCTTTGACCAATGGCAATATGCTTGTGCTTGTGGCAGGGATTAGTTAGGAACGCTCCCACTCAGGGTTTTTACCTTACAATCAGCTGTGCCTTTGGGCTGAAGCAGGCGACGTGTCTGTATCACATCCTGGGAAGTAAGGCCTGAGGGGAGTCTGCCACCTGATTGGCCTCCAGTATAGGCAGCTGAGAAAATGGGGCAAGGCTTAGGGAACCCCCTTACAACGAAATGTTTCTATTCAGAAGAGGAGATTTTGCTACCACGCGTCAGCAGCTCCTCTCCCTCAGAGTGCTGTTCCTGTGTAGACTAGGGAAAACCACCACGGTTTCCAGGTTTTGAACGGCTCTTTTCCCAGTTGGTATCATCCGTGAAAGAGCTAGAAGGGCTGATCTCAACCAATCGGCCTGCACACCGTGAGTCCTTGGGGTAGGGCAGTCCTGAGTCAGTGTGTCTCCTAAAGAACGAAAGCCAAGTTTCCTGCCAGAGGAAAGCACAGCGAGGCCTGGTGCTTTCTCTAGGAAATTCAAGTGGGCTTGAAAGGTGAGGCCTAGGCTCTATTGAGGAAAAGCTCGTGCTTACGGCTATCTTTCTCCCTCTCTCTGTCCCGTACCCTGGGCTCAGGCCTGTGGGAATGCTGAGTGGCTGAGTCTGCCTCTCTGCCAGGCTCAGAAGGCTTCTTCCCTTTAGGGCAATTCTGTTTGTGTCTTACTTCGTGGAGGAGGAATGAGGGTGGCCAGAGATTTTCTGACATGAAATAACTAATGACAGAGCATCTGGAGGAGCTGGAAGGAGCCAAAAAGCCAGCAGTCCTAAGGTGTCTGTGAGAGCTGCCAGGCACTCTGCCGTCCTATGCCTAAGCACTGGCCATTGTGACGACATGGCAACACTTGGAATCCTAGGACACAGTGGAAGTGCGACTCTCAAACGGAATGGAAGAAGCTTCCAAGCCCAGTGTTCTTTCCTGTACCATAGAGAACGCAAAGGTCTGAGGCTTGTAGCCTTTTTCCTGGAGAGCACTGTCACCTCGTGGGGCTGTCGGCTACTTTCCTGTTTCCGACCCTCTCAGGAAACTCTTCCAAAAAGCCATTGGGACCCGCTTAGAGAGAGAAGCTGCGAAGTGGATGCACAGAACATTAACGTAGATACCAGCCCAGGGTCCCAAGCTTCCATCATTCTCTTGAGGGTACGTACCCCACGCAGGGATTCAAGCAGGGAGTTTGCCTTGTACAACTTACACAGGAAATTGTGATGAGAAGTAGGCCACTCTGCTTGTGCTCACCCTACGTGTCCCAGAGAAGTTATGACGTAGCAGATATCAACCCCCTTTCTCTACACATGTGGACCCCCAAAGAAGCGGTGCGCAGTGGGTGTTCTCAGGCCAAGTTCAGTCCTTGTTCTGGGCTGCACCTGCTCTGTGGTTCAAAGGTTCTTTGACTCTGCTCCTTTGGAAGCCTTTCAGACCTGACCCTATCCCTTGGCTGCAGAAGCAAAGAGGCATAGAGGCCTTTCACCCTGAAGGCATGGGCTTGTTTCACATGGAGAATGTGTCCGTCGCCCCTCCTGGGCTAGGGGCGTGTAGGTTGACACCATTTGTTCTGCCAATGGAAATTACAAGTAGGTGTACTCGGTTTGGGCTGCCTGCCGAAACAGTTTGCAGCCGCCAGCCCTCTGAGTACTAGTCCTCAAGTTTGATTCCTAGCTAGGTAAACCCGGACTTCGGAGGCTAGATGGGAGCAAACGTGTTAAGCTTGTGGAGAAAGCCTTTGACCAATGGCAATATGCTTGTGCTTGTGGCAGGGATTAGGCAGGAACTCTCCCACTCGGTTTTTACCTTACGATAAGCTGTGCCTTTGGGCTGAAGCAGGCGACGTGTCTGTATCACATCCTGGGAAGTAGGGCCTGAGGGGAGTCTGCCACCTGATTGGCCTCCTTTATAGGCTGCTGAGAAAATGGGGCACGGCTTACGGAACCCGCTTACAACGAAATGTTTCTATTCAGAAGAGGAGATTTTGCTACCACGCGTCAGCAGCTCCTCTCCCTCACAGTGCTGTTCCTGTGTAGACTAGGGAAAACCACCACGGTTTCCAGGTTTTGAACGGCTCTTTTCCCAGTTGGTATCATCCGTGAAAGAGCTAGAAGGGCTGATCTCAACCAATCGGCCTGCACACCGTGCGTCCTTGGGGTAGGGCAGTCCTGAGTCAGTGTGTCTCCTAAAGAACGAAAGCCAAGTTTCCTGCCAGAGGAAAGCACAGCGAGGCCTGGTGCTTTCTCTAGGAAATTCAAGTGGGCTTGAAAGGTGAGGCCTAGGCTCTATTGAGGAAAAGCTCGTGCTTACGGCTATCTTTCTCCCTCTCTCTGTCCCGTACCCTGGGCTCAGGCGTGTGGGAATGCTGAGTGGCTGAGTCTGCCTCTCTGCCAGGCTCAGAAGGCTTCTTCCCTTTAGGGCAATTCTGTTTGTGTCTTACTTCGTGGAGGAGGAATGAGGGTGGCCAGAGATTTTCTGACATGAAATAACTAATGACAGAGCATCTGGAGGAGCTGGAAGGAGCCAAAAAGCCAGCAGTCCTAAGGTGTCTGTGAGAGCTGCCAGGCACTCTGCCGTCCTATGCCTAAGCACTGGCCATTGTGACAACATGGCAACACTTGGAATCCTAGGACACAGTGGAAGTGCGACTCTCAAACGGAATGGAAGAAGCTTCCAAGCCCAGTGTTCTTTCCTGTACCATAGAGAACGCAAAGGTCTGAGGCTTGTAGCCTTTTTCCTGGAGAGCACTGTCACCTCGTGGGGCTGTCGGCTACTTTCCTGTTTCCGACCCTCTCAGGAAACTCTTCCAAAAAGCCATTGGGACCCGCTTAGAGAGAGAAGCTGCGAAGTGGATGCACAGAACATTAACGTAGATACCAGCCCAGGGTCCCAAGCTTCCATCATTCTCTTGAGGGTACGTACCCCACGCAGGGATTCAAGCAGGGAGTTTGCCTTGTACAACTTACACAGGAAATTGTGATGAGAAGTAGGCCACTCTGCTTGTGCTCACCCTACGTGTCCCAGAGAAGTTATGACGTAGCAGATATCAACCCCCTTTCTCTACACATGTGGACCCCAAAGAAGCGGTGCGCAGTGGGTGTTCTCAGGCCAAGTTCAGTCCTTGTTCTGGGCTGCACCTGCTCTGTGGTTCAAAGGTTCTTTGACTCTGCTCCTTTGGAAGCCTTTCAGACCTGACCCTATCCTGGGCTGCAGAAGCAAAGAGGCATAGAGGCCTTTCACCCTGAAGGCATGGGCTTGTTTCACAAGGAGAATGTGTCCCTCCCCCCTCCAGGGCTGGAGGCCTGTAAGTTGACACCATTTGTTCTGCCCATGGAAATTACAAGTAGGTGTACTCGGTTTGGGCTCCCTGCTGAAACAGTTTGCAGTCGCCTGCCCTCTGAGTACTAGAACTCAAGTTTGATTCCTTGTTGGTAAACCCGGACTTCGCAGGCTAGATGGGAGCAAACGTGTTAAGCTTGTGGAGAAAGCCTTTGACCAATGGCAATATGCTTGTGCTTGTGGCAGGGATTAGTTAGGAACGCTCCCACTCAGGGTTTTTACCTTACGATAAGCTGTGCCTTTGGGCTGAAGCAGGCGACGTGTCTGTATCACATCCTGGGAAGTAGGGCCTGAGGGGAGTCTGCCACCTGATTGGCCTCCTTTATAGGCTGCTGAGAAAATGGGGCACGGCTTACGGAACCCGCTTACAACGAAATGTTTCTATTCAGAAGAGGAGATTTTGCTACCACGCGTCAGCAGCTCCTCTCCCTCACAGTGCTGTTCCTGTGTAGACTAGGGAAAACCACCACGGTTTCCAGGTTTTGAACGGCTCTTTTCCCAGTTGGTATCATGCGTGAAAGAGCTAGAAGGGCTGATCTCAACCAATCGGCCTGCACACCGTGCGTCCTTGGGGTAGGGCAGTCCTGAGTCAGTGTGTCTCCTGAAGAAAGAGAGCCAAGTTTCCTGCCAGAGGAAAGCACAGCGAGGGCCTGGTGCTTTCTCTAGGAAATTCAAGTGGGCTTCAAAGGTGAGGCCTAGACTATATTGAGGAAAAACTCGTGGTTACGGCTATCTTTCTCCCTCTCTCTGTCCCGTACCCTGGGCTCAGGCGTGTGGGAATGCTGAGTGGCTGAGTCTGCCTCTCTGCCAGGCTCAGAAGGCTTCTTCCCTTTAGGGCAATTCTGTTTGTGTCTTACTTCGTGGAGGAGGAATGAGGGTGGCCAGAGATTTTCTGACATGAAATAACTAATGACAGAGCATCTGGAGGAGCTGGAAGGAGCCAAAAAGCCAGCAGTCCTAAGGTGTCTGTGAGAGCTGCCAGACACTCTGCCGTCCTATGCCTAAGAACTGGCCATTGTGACGACATGGCAACACTTGGAATCCTAGGACACAGTGGAAGTGCGACTCTCAAACGGAATGGAAGAAGCTTCCAAGCCCAGTGTTCTTTCCTGTACCATAGAGAACGCAAAGGTCTGAGGCTTGTAGCCTTTTTCCTGGAGAGCACTGTCACCTCGTGGGGCTGTCGGCTACTTTCCTGTTTCCGACCCTCTCAGGAAACTCTTCCAAAAAGCCATTGGGACCCGCTTAGAGAGAGAAGCTGCGAAGTGGATGCACAGAACATTAACGTAGATACCAGCCCAGGGTCCCAAGCTTCCATCATTCTCTTGAGGGTACGTACCCCACACAGGGATTCAAGCAGGGAGTTTGCCTTGTACAACTTACACAGGAAATTGTGATGAGAAGTAGGCCACTCTGCTTGTGCTCACCCTACGTGTCCCAGAGAAGTTATGACGTAGCAGATATCAACCCCCTTTCTCTACACATGTGGACCCCAAAGAAGCGGTGCGCAGTGGGTGTTCTCAGGCCAAGTTCAGTCCTTGTTCTGGGCTGCACCTGCTCTGTGGTTCAAAGGTTCTTTGACTCTGCTCCTTTGGAAGCCTTTCAGACCTGACCCTATCCCTTGGCTGCAGAAGCAAAGAGGCATAGAGGCCTTTCACCCTGAAGGCATGGGCTTGTTTCACATGGAGAATGTGTCCGTCGCCCCTCCTGGGCTAGGGGCGTGTAGGTTGACACCATTTGTTCTGCCAATGGAAATTACAAGTAGGTGTACTCGGTTTGGGCTGCCTGCCGAAACAGTTTGCAGCCGCCAGCCCTCTGAGTACTAGTCCTCAAGTTTGATTCCTAGCTAGGTAAACCCGGACTTCGGAGGCTAGATGGGAGCAAACGTGTTAAGCTTGTGGAGAAAGCCTTTGACCAATGGCAATATGCTTGTGCTTGTGGCAGGGATTAGGCAGGAACTCTCCCACTCAGGGTTTTTACCTTACGATAAGCTGTGCCTTTGGGCTGAAGCAGGCGACGTGTCTGTATCACATCCTGGGAAGTAGGGCCTGAGGGGAGTCTGCCACCTGATTGGCCTCCTTTATAGGCTGCTGAGAAAATGGGGCAAGGCTTACGGAACCCGCTTACAACGAAATGTTTCTATTCAGAAGAGGAGATTTTGCTACCACGCGTCAGCAGCTCCTCTCCCTCACAGTGCTGTTCCTGTGTAGACTAGGGAAAACCACCACGGTTTCCAGGTTTTGAACGGCTCTTTTCCCAGTTGGTATCATCCGTGAAAGAGCTAGAAGGGCTGATCTCAACCAATCGGCCTGCACACCGTGAGTCCTTGGGGTAGGGCAGTCCTGAGTCAGTGTGTCTCCTAAAGAACGAAAGCCAAGTTTCCTGCCAGAGGAAAGCACAGCGAGGCCTGGTGCTTTCTCTAGGAAATTCAAGTGGGCTTGAAAGGTGAGGCCTAGGCTCTATTGAGGAAAAGCTCGTGCTTACGGCTATCTTTCTCCCTCTCTCTGTCCCGTACCCTGGGCTCAGGCGTGTGGGAATGCTGAGTGGCTGAGTCTGCCTCTCTGCCAGGCTCAGAAGGCTTCTTCCCTTTAGGGCAATTCTGTTTGTGTCTTACTTCGTGGAGGAGGAATGAGGGTGGCCAGAGATTTTCTGACATGAAATAACTAATGACAGAGCATCTGGAGGAGCTGGAAGGAGCCAAAAAGCCAGCAGTCCTAAGGTGTCTGTGAGAGCTGCCAGGCACTCTGCCGTCCTATGCCTAAGCACTGGCCATTGTGACAACATGGCAACACTTGGAATCCTAGGACACAGTGGAAGTGCGACTCTCAAACGGAATGGAAGAAGCTTCCAAGCCCAGTGTTCTTTCCTGTACCATAGAGAACGCAAAGGTCTGAGGCTTGTAGCCTTTTTCCTGGAGAGCACTGTCACCTCGTGGGGCTGTCGGCTACTTTCCTGTTTCCGACCCTCTCAGGAAACTCTTCCAAAAAGCCATTGGGACCCGCTTAGAGAGAGAAGCTGCGAAGTGGATGCACAGAACATTAACGTAGATACCAGCCCAGGGTCCCAAGCTTCCATCATTCTCTTGAGGGTACGTACCCCACGCAGGGATTCAAGCAGGGAGTTTGCCTTGTACAACTTACACAGGAAATTGTGATGAGAAGTAGGCCACTCTGCTTCTGCTCACCCTACGTGTCCCAGAGAAGTTATGACGTAGCAGATATCAACCCCCTTTCTCTACACATGTGGACCCCAAAGAAGCGGTGCGCAGTGGGTGTTCTCAGGCCAAGTTCAGTCCTTGTTCTGGGCTGCACCTGCTCTGTGGTTCAAAGGTTCTTTGACTCTGCTCCTTTGGAAGCCTTTCAGACCTGACCCTATCCTGGGCTGCAGAAGCAAAGAGGCATAGAGGCCTTTCACCCTGAAGGCATGGGCTTGTTTCACAAGGAGAATGTGTCCCTCCCCCCTCCAGGGCTGGAGGCCTGTAAGTTGACACCATTTGTTCTGCCCATGGAAATTACAAGTAGGTGTACTCGGTTTGGGCTCCCTGCTGAAACAGTTTGCAGTCGCCTGCCCTCTGAGTACTAGAACTCAAGTTTGATTCCTTGTTGGTAAACCCGGACTTCGCAGGCTAGATGGGAGCAAACGTGTTAAGCTTGTGGAGAAAGCCTTTGACCAATGGCAATATGCTTGTGCTTGTGGCAGGGATTAGTTAGGAACGCTCCCACTCAGGGTTTTTACCTTACGATAAGCTGTGCCTTTGGGCTGAAGCAGGCGACGTGTCTGTATCACATCCTGGGAAGTAGGGCCTGAGGGGAGTCTGCCACCTGATTGGCCTCCTTTATAGGCTGCTGAGAAAATGGGGCATGGCTTACGGAACCCGCTTACAACGAAATGTTTCTATTCAGAAGAGGAGATTTTGCTACCACGCGTCAGCAGCTCCTCTCCCTCACAGTGCTGTTCCTGTGTAGACTAGGGAAAACCACCACGGTTTCCAGGTTTTGAACGGCTCTTTTCCCAGTTGGTATCATGCGTGAAAGAGCTAGAAGGGCTGATCTCAACCAATCGGCCTGCACACCGTGCGTCCTTGGGGTAGGGCAGTCCTGAGTCAGTGTGTCTCCTGAAGAAAGAGAGCCAAGTTTCCTGCCAGAGGAAAGCACAGCGAGGGCCTGGTGCTTTCTCTAGGAAATTCAAGTGGGCTTGAAAGGTGAGGCCTAGGCTCTATTGAGGAAAAGCTCGTGCTTACGGCTATCTTTCTCCCTCTCTCTGTCCCGTACCCTGGGCTCAGGCGTGTGGGAATGCTGAGTGGCTGAGTCTGCCTCTCTGCCAGGCTCAGAAGGCTTCTTCCCTTTAGGGCAATTCTGTTTGTGTCTTACTTCGTGGAGGAGGAATGAGGGTGGCCAGAGATTTTCTGACATGAAATAACTAATGACAGAGCATCTGGAGGAGCTGGAAGGAGCCAAAAAGCCAGCAGTCCTAAGGTGTCTGTGAGAGCTGCCAGGCACTCTGCCGTCCTATGCCTAAGCACTGGCCATTGTGACGACATGGCAACACTTGGAATCCTAGGACACAGTGGAAGTGCGACTCTCAAACGGAATGGAAGAAGCTTCCAAGCCCAGTGTTCTTTCCTGTACCATAGAGAACGCAAAGGTCTGAGGCTTGTAGCCTTTTTCCTGGAGAGCACTGTCACCTCGTGGGGCTGTCGGCTACTTTCCTGTTTCCGACCCTCTCAGGAAACTCTTCCAAAAAGCCATTGGGACCCGCTTAGAGAGAGAAGCTGCGAAGTGGATGCACAGAACATTAACGTAGATACCAGCCCAGGGTCCCAAGCTTCCATCATTCTCTTGAGGGTACGTACCCCACGCAGGGATTCAAGCAGGGAGTTTGCCTTGTACAACTTACACAGGAAATTGTGATGAGAAGTAGGCCACTCTGCTTGTGCTCACCCTACGTGTCCCAGAGAAGTTATGACGTAGCAGATATCAACCCCCTTTCTCTACACATGTGGACCCCCAAAGAAGCGGTGCGCAGTGGGTGTTCTCAGGCCAAGTTCAGTCCTTGTTCTGGGCTGCACCTGCTCTGTGGTTCAAAGGTTCTTTGACTCTGCTCCTTTGGAAGCCTTTCAGACCTGACCCTATCCCTTGGCTGCAGAAGCAAAGAGGCATAGAGGCCTTTCACCCTGAAGGCATGGGCTTGTTTCACATGGAGAATGTGTCCGTCGCCCCTCCTGGGCTAGGGGCGTGTAGGTTGACACCATTTGTTCTGCCAATGGAAATTACAAGTAGGTGTACTCGGTTTGGGCTGCCTGCCGAAACAGTTTGCAGCCGCCAGCCCTCTGAGTACTAGTCCTCAAGTTTGATTCCTAGCTAGGTAAACCCGGACTTCGGAGGCTAGATGGGAGCAAACGTGTTAAGCTTGTGGAGAAAGCCTTTGACCAATGGCAATATGCTTGTGCTTGTGGCAGGGATTAGGCAGGAACTCTCCCACTCGGTTTTTACCTTACGATAAGCTGTGCCTTTGGGCTGAAGCAGGCGACGTGTCTGTATCACATCCTGGGAAGTAGGGCCTGAGGGGAGTCTGCCACCTGATTGGCCTCCTTTATAGGCTGCTGAGAAAATGGGGCACGGCTTACGGAACCCGCTTACAACGAAATGTTTCTATTCAGAAGAGGAGATTTTGCTACCACGCGTCAGCAGCTCCTCTCCCTCACAGTGCTGTTCCTGTGTAGACTAGGGAAAACCACCACGGTTTCCAGGTTTTGAACGGCTCTTTTCCCAGTTGGTATCATCCGTGAAAGAGCTAGAAGGGCTGATCTCAACCAATCGGCCTGCACACCGTGCGTCCTTGGGGTAGGGCAGTCCTGAGTCAGTGTGTCTCCTAAAGAACGAAAGCCAAGTTTCCTGCCAGAGGAAAGCACAGCGAGGCCTGGTGCTTTCTCTAGGAAATTCAAGTGGGCTTGAAAGGTGAGGCCTAGGCTCTATTGAGGAAAAGCTCGTGCTTACGGCTATCTTTCTCCCTCTCTCTGTCCCGTACCCTGGGCTCAGGCGTGTGGGAATGCTGAGTGGCTGAGTCTGCCTCTCTGCCAGGCTCAGAAGGCTTCTTCCCTTTAGGGCAATTCTGTTTGTGTCTTACTTCGTGGAGGAGGAATGAGGGTGGCCAGAGATTTTCTGACATGAAATAACTAATGACAGAGCATCTGGAGGAGCTGGAAGGAGCCAAAAAGCCAGCAGTCCTAAGGTGTCTGTGAGAGCTGCCAGGCACTCTGCCGTCCTATGCCTAAGCACTGGCCATTGTGACAACATGGCAACACTTGGAATCCTAGGACACAGTGGAAGTGCGACTCTCAAACGGAATGGAAGAAGCTTCCAAGCCCAGTGTTCTTTCCTGTACCATAGAGAACGCAAAGGTCTGAGGCTTGTAGCCTTTTTCCTGGAGAGCACTGTCACCTCGTGGGGCTGTCGGCTACTTTCCTGTTTCCGACCCTCTCAGGAAACTCTTCCAAAAAGCCATTGGGACCCGCTTAGAGAGAGAAGCTGCGAAGTGGATGCACAGAACATTAACGTAGATACCAGCCCAGGGTCCCAAGCTTCCATCATTCTCTTGAGGGTACGTACCCCACGCAGGGATTCAAGCAGGGAGTTTGCCTTGTACAACTTACACAGGAAATTGTGATGAGAAGTAGGCCACTCTGCTTGTGCTCACCCTACGTGTCCCAGAGAAGTTATGACGTAGCAGATATCAACCCCCTTTCTCTACACATGTGGACCCCAAAGAAGCGGTGCGCAGTGGGTGTTCTCAGGCCAAGTTCAGTCCTTGTTCTGGGCTGCACCTGCTCTGTGGTTCAAAGGTTCTTTGACTCTGCTCCTTTGGAAGCCTTTCAGACCTGACCCTATCCTGGGCTGCAGAAGCAAAGAGGCATAGAGGCCTTTCACCCTGAAGGCATGGGCTTGTTTCACAAGGAGAATGTGTCCCTCCCCCCTCCAGGGCTGGAGGCCTGTAAGTTGACACCATTTGTTCTGCCCATGGAAATTACAAGTAGGTGTACTCGGTTTGGGCTCCCTGCTGAAACAGTTTGCAGTCGCCTGCCCTCTGAGTACTAGAACTCAAGTTTGATTCCTTGTTGGTAAACCCGGACTTCGCAGGCTAGATGGGAGCAAACGTGTTAAGCTTGTGGAGAAAGCCTTTGACCAATGGCAATATGCTTGTGCTTGTGGCAGGGATTAGTTAGGAACGCTCCCACTCAGGGTTTTTACCTTACGATAAGCTGTGCCTTTGGGCTGAAGCAGGCGACGTGTCTGTATCACATCCTGGGAAGTAGGGCCTGAGGGGAGTCTGCCACCTGATTGGCCTCCTTTATAGGCTGCTGAGAAAATGGGGCACGGCTTACGGAACCCGCTTACAACGAAATGTTTCTATTCAGAAGAGGAGATTTTGCTACCACGCGTCAGCAGCTCCTCTCCCTCACAGTGCTGTTCCTGTGTAGACTAGGGAAAACCACCACGGTTTCCAGGTTTTGAACGGCTCTTTTCCCAGTTGGTATCATGCGTGAAAGAGCTAGAAGGGCTGATCTCAACCAATCGGCCTGCACACCGTGCGTCCTTGGGGTAGGGCAGTCCTGAGTCAGTGTGTCTCCTGAAGAAAGAGAGCCAAGTTTCCTGCCAGAGGAAAGCACAGCGAGGGCCTGGTGCTTTCTCTAGGAAATTCAAGTGGGCTTCAAAGGTGAGGCCTAGACTATATTGAGGAAAAACTCGTGGTTACGGCTATCTTTCTCCCTCTCTCTGTCCCGTACCCTGGGCTCAGGCGTGTGGGAATGCTGAGTGGCTGAGTCTGCCTCTCTGCCAGGCTCAGAAGGCTTCTTCCCTTTAGGGCAATTCTGTTTGTGTCTTACTTCGTGGAGGAGGAATGAGGGTGGCCAGAGATTTTCTGACATGAAATAACTAATGACAGAGCATCTGGAGGAGCTGGAAGGAGCCAAAAAGCCAGCAGTCCTAAGGTGTCTGTGAGAGCTGCCAGACACTCTGCCGTCCTATGCCTAAGAACTGGCCATTGTGACGACATGGCAACACTTGGAATCCTAGGACACAGTGGAAGTGCGACTCTCAAACGGAATGGAAGAAGCTTCCAAGCCCAGTGTTCTTTCCTGTACCATAGAGAACGCAAAGGTCTGAGGCTTGTAGCCTTTTTCCTGGAGAGCACTGTCACCTCGTGGGGCTGTCGGCTACTTTCCTGTTTCCGACCCTCTCAGGAAACTCTTCCAAAAAGCCATTGGGACCCGCTTAGAGAGAGAAGCTGCGAAGTGGATGCACAGAACATTAACGTAGATACCAGCCCAGGGTCCCAAGCTTCCATCATTCTCTTGAGGGTACGTACCCCACACAGGGATTCAAGCAGGGAGTTTGCCTTGTACAACTTACACAGGAAATTGTGATGAGAAGTAGGCCACTCTGCTTGTGCTCACCCTACGTGTCCCAGAGAAGTTATGACGTAGCAGATATCAACCCCCTTTCTCTACACATGTGGACCCCAAAGAAGCGGTGCGCAGTGGGTGTTCTCAGGCCAAGTTCAGTCCTTGTTCTGGGCTGCACCTGCTCTGTGGTTCAAAGGTTCTTTGACTCTGCTCCTTTGGAAGCCTTTCAGACCTGACCCTATCCCTTGGCTGCAGAAGCAAAGAGGCATAGAGGCCTTTCACCCTGAAGGCATGGGCTTGTTTCACATGGAGAATGTGTCCGTCGCCCCTCCTGGGCTAGGGGCGTGTAGGTTGACACCATTTGTTCTGCCAATGGAAATTACAAGTAGGTGTACTCGGTTTGGGCTGCCTGCCGAAACAGTT
Source organism: Eschrichtius robustus (assembly GCF_028021215.1). Taxonomy (NCBI): domain Eukaryota; kingdom Metazoa; phylum Chordata; class Mammalia; order Artiodactyla; family Eschrichtiidae; genus Eschrichtius; species Eschrichtius robustus. Next base: position 62,717,052 of record NC_090837.1, read on the forward strand.
TGCAGCCGCCAGCCCTCTGAGTACTAGTCCTCAAGTTTGATTCCTAGCTAGGTAAACCCGGACTTCGGAGGCTAGATGGGAGCAAACGTGTTAAGCTTGTGGAGAAAGCCTTTGACCAATGGCAATATGCTTGTGCTTGTGGCAGGGATTAGGCAGGAACTCTCCCACTCAGGGTTTTTACCTTACGATAAGCTGTGCCTTTGGGCTGAAGCAGGCGACGTGTCTGTATCACATCCTGGGAAGTAGGGCCTGAGGGGAGTCTGCCACCTGATTGGCCTCCTTTATAGGCTGCTGAGAAAATGGGGCAAGGCTTACGGAACCCGCTTACAACGAAATGTTTCTATTCAGAAGAGGAGATTTTGCTACCACGCGTCAGCAGCTCCTCTCCCTCACAGTGCTGTTCCTGTGTAGACTAGGGAAAACCACCACGGTTTCCAGGTTTTGAACGGCTCTTTTCCCAGTTGGTATCATCCGTGAAAGAGCTAGAAGGGCTGATCTCAACCAATCGGCCTGCACACCGTGAGTCCTTGGGGTAGGGCAGTCCTGAGTCAGTGTGTCTCCTAAAGAACGAAAGCCAAGTTTCCTGCCAGAGGAAAGCACAGCGAGGCCTGGTGCTTTCTCTAGGAAATTCAAGTGGGCTTGAAAGGTGAGGCCTAGGCTCTATTGAGGAAAAGCTCGTGCTTACGGCTATCTTTCTCCCTCTCTCTGTCCCGTACCCTGGGCTCAGGCGTGTGGGAATGCTGAGTGGCTGAGTCTGCCTCTCTGCCAGGCTCAGAAGGCTTCTTCCCTTTAGGGCAATTCTGTTTGTGTCTTACTTCGTGGAGGAGGAATGAGGGTGGCCAGAGATTTTCTGACATGAAATAACTAATGACAGAGCATCTGGAGGAGCTGGAAGGAGCCAAAAAGCCAGCAGTCCTAAGGTGTCTGTGAGAGCTGCCAGGCACTCTGCCGTCCTATGCCTAAGCACTGGCCATTGTGACAACATGGCAACACTTGGAATCCTAGGACACAGTGGAAGTGCGACTCTCAAACGGAATGGAAGAAGCTTCCAAGCCCAGTGTTCTTTCCTGTACCATAGAGAACGCAAAGGTCTGAGGCTTGTAGCCTTTTTCCTGGAGAGCACTGTCACCTCGTGGGGCTGTCGGCTACTTTCCTGTTTCCGACCCTCTCAGGAAACTCTTCCAAAAAGCCATTGGGACCCGCTTAGAGAGAGAAGCTGCGAAGTGGATGCACAGAACATTAACGTAGATACCAGCCCAGGGTCCCAAGCTTCCATCATTCTCTTGAGGGTACGTACCCCACGCAGGGATTCAAGCAGGGAGTTTGCCTTGTACAACTTACACAGGAAATTGTGATGAGAAGTAGGCCACTCTGCTTCTGCTCACCCTACGTGTCCCAGAGAAGTTATGACGTAGCAGATATCAACCCCCTTTCTCTACACATGTGGACCCCAAAGAAGCGGTGCGCAGTGGGTGTTCTCAGGCCAAGTTCAGTCCTTGTTCTGGGCTGCACCTGCTCTGTGGTTCAAAGGTTCTTTGACTCTGCTCCTTTGGAAGCCTTTCAGACCTGACCCTATCCTGGGCTGCAGAAGCAAAGAGGCATAGAGGCCTTTCACCCTGAAGGCATGGGCTTGTTTCACAAGGAGAATGTGTCCCTCCCCCCTCCAGGGCTGGAGGCCTGTAAGTTGACACCATTTGTTCTGCCCATGGAAATTACAAGTAGGTGTACTCGGTTTGGGCTCCCTGCTGAAACAGTTTGCAGTCGCCTGCCCTCTGAGTACTAGAACTCAAGTTTGATTCCTTGTTGGTAAACCCGGACTTCGCAGGCTAGATGGGAGCAAACGTGTTAAGCTTGTGGAGAAAGCCTTTGACCAATGGCAATATGCTTGTGCTTGTGGCAGGGATTAGTTAGGAACGCTCCCACTCAGGGTTTTTACCTTACGATAAGCTGTGCCTTTGGGCTGAAGCAGGCGACGTGTCTGTATCACATCCTGGGAAGTAGGGCCTGAGGGGAGTCTGCCACCTGATTGGCCTCCTTTATAGGCTGCTGAGAAAATGGGGCATGGCTTACGGAACCCGCTTACAACGAAATGTTTCTATTCAGAAGAGGAGATTTTGCTACCACGCGTCAGCAGCTCCTCTCCCTCACAGTGCTGTTCCTGTGTAGACTAGGGAAAACCACCACGGTTTCCAGGTTTTGAACGGCTCTTTTCCCAGTTGGTATCATGCGTGAAAGAGCTAGAAGGGCTGATCTCAACCAATCGGCCTGCACACCGTGCGTCCTTGGGGTAGGGCAGTCCTGAGTCAGTGTGTCTCCTGAAGAAAGAGAGCCAAGTTTCCTGCCAGAGGAAAGCACAGCGAGGGCCTGGTGCTTTCTCTAGGAAATTCAAGTGGGCTTGAAAGGTGAGGCCTAGGCTCTATTGAGGAAAAGCTCGTGCTTACGGCTATCTTTCTCCCTCTCTCTGTCCCGTACCCTGGGCTCAGGCGTGTGGGAATGCTGAGTGGCTGAGTCTGCCTCTCTGCCAGGCTCAGAAGGCTTCTTCCCTTTAGGGCAATTCTGTTTGTGTCTTACTTCGTGGAGGAGGAATGAGGGTGGCCAGAGATTTTCTGACATGAAATAACTAATGACAGAGCATCTGGAGGAGCTGGAAGGAGCCAAAAAGCCAGCAGTCCTAAGGTGTCTGTGAGAGCTGCCAGGCACTCTGCCGTCCTATGCCTAAGCACTGGCCATTGTGACGACATGGCAACACTTGGAATCCTAGGACACAGTGGAAGTGCGACTCTCAAACGGAATGGAAGAAGCTTCCAAGCCCAGTGTTCTTTCCTGTACCATAGAGAACGCAAAGGTCTGAGGCTTGTAGCCTTTTTCCTGGAGAGCACTGTCACCTCGTGGGGCTGTCGGCTACTTTCCTGTTTCCGACCCTCTCAGGAAACTCTTCCAAAAAGCCATTGGGACCCGCTTAGAGAGAGAAGCTGCGAAGTGGATGCACAGAACATTAACGTAGATACCAGCCCAGGGTCCCAAGCTTCCATCATTCTCTTGAGGGTACGTACCCCACGCAGGGATTCAAGCAGGGAGTTTGCCTTGTACAACTTACACAGGAAATTGTGATGAGAAGTAGGCCACTCTGCTTGTGCTCACCCTACGTGTCCCAGAGAAGTTATGACGTAGCAGATATCAACCCCCTTTCTCTACACATGTGGACCCCCAAAGAAGCGGTGCGCAGTGGGTGTTCTCAGGCCAAGTTCAGTCCTTGTTCTGGGCTGCACCTGCTCTGTGGTTCAAAGGTTCTTTGACTCTGCTCCTTTGGAAGCCTTTCAGACCTGACCCTATCCCTTGGCTGCAGAAGCAAAGAGGCATAGAGGCCTTTCACCCTGAAGGCATGGGCTTGTTTCACATGGAGAATGTGTCCGTCGCCCCTCCTGGGCTAGGGGCGTGTAGGTTGACACCATTTGTTCTGCCAATGGAAATTACAAGTAGGTGTACTCGGTTTGGGCTGCCTGCCGAAACAGTTTGCAGCCGCCAGCCCTCTGAGTACTAGTCCTCAAGTTTGATTCCTAGCTAGGTAAACCCGGACTTCGGAGGCTAGATGGGAGCAAACGTGTTAAGCTTGTGGAGAAAGCCTTTGACCAATGGCAATATGCTTGTGCTTGTGGCAGGGATTAGGCAGGAACTCTCCCACTCGGTTTTTACCTTACGATAAGCTGTGCCTTTGGGCTGAAGCAGGCGACGTGTCTGTATCACATCCTGGGAAGTAGGGCCTGAGGGGAGTCTGCCACCTGATTGGCCTCCTTTATAGGCTGCTGAGAAAATGGGGCACGGCTTACGGAACCCGCTTACAACGAAATGTTTCTATTCAGAAGAGGAGATTTTGCTACCACGCGTCAGCAGCTCCTCTCCCTCACAGTGCTGTTCCTGTGTAGACTAGGGAAAACCACCACGGTTTCCAGGTTTTGAACGGCTCTTTTCCCAGTTGGTATCATCCGTGAAAGAGCTAGAAGGGCTGATCTCAACCAATCGGCCTGCACACCGTGAGTCCTTGGGGTAGGGCAGTCCTGAGTCAGTGTGTCTCCTGAAGAAAGAGAGCCAAGTTTCCTGCCAGAGGAAAGCACAGCGAGGCCTGGTGCTTTCTCTAGGAAATTCAAGTGGGCTTGAAAGGTGAGGCCTAGGCTCTCTTGAGGAAAAGCTCGTGCTTACGGCTATCTTTCTCCCTCTCTCTGTCCCGTTACCTGGGTTCAGCCGTGTGCGAATGCTGAGTGGCAGAGTCTGCCTCTCTGCCAGGCTCAGAAGGCTTCTTCCCTTTAGGGCAATTCTGTTTGTGTCTTACTTCGTGGAGGAGGAATGAGGGTGGCCAGAGATTTTCTGACATGAAATAACTAATGACAGAGCATGTGGAGGAGCTGGTTTCTCGGTGGAAGGAGCCAAAAAGCCGGCATTCCTAAGGTCTCTTTGCGAGCTGCCAGACACTCTGCCGTCATAGGCCTAAGAATTGGCCATTGTGACGGCATGGCAACACTTGGAATCCTAGGACACTGTGGAAGGGCAACTCGCAAACTGGAACGAAGAAGCTTCCAAGCCCAGTGTTCTTTCATGTACCCAAGAGAACGCAAGTGTCTAAGGCTGGTAGCATTGTTGCTGGAGAGCACTGGCATCCTTGTGGGCCTGTCGGCTACTTTCCTGTTTCCGACCCTCTCAGGAAACTCTTCCAAAACGCCGTTGGGACCTGCTTAGAGAGAACAGCTGCGACGTGGATGCACACAACATTAACCTAGATACTATCCCAGGGTCCCAAGCATCCATTTTTCTCTGGAGGGTAAGTACCCCACGCAGGGATTCAAGCAGGGAGTTTGCCTTGTACAACTTACACAGGAAACTGGGAGGAGACGTTGGGTCACTCTGCTTGTGCTCACACTACGTGGCCCGGAGAAGTTATGATGCAGCAGATGGCAACCCCCTTTCTCCACACATGTGCACCCCAAAGAAGCGCTGGGCAGTTGGTGTTCTCAGGCCAAGAGAAGTCCTTGTTCTCGGCTGCACCTGCTCTGTGGTTCAAAGGTTCTTTATCTCTGCTCTTTTGGAAGCCTTTCAGACCTGACCCTATCCTGGGCTGCAGAAGCAAAGAGGCATAGAGGCCTTTCACCCTGAAGGCATGGGCTTGTTTCACAAGGAGAATGTGTCCCTCGCCCCTCCAGGGCTGGAGGCCTGTAAGTTGACACCATTTGTTCTGCCCATGGAAATTACAAGTAGGTGTACTCGGTTTGGGCTGCCTGCTGAAACAGTTTGCAGTCGCCTGCCCTCTGAGTACTAGAACTCAAGTTTGATTCCTTGTTGGTAAACCCGGACTTCGCAGGCTAGATGGGAGCAAACGTGTTAAGCTTGTGGAGAAAGCCTTTGACCAATGGCAATATGCTTGTGCTTGTGGCAGGGATTAGTTAGGAACGCTCCCACTCAGGGTTTTTACCTTACAATCAGCTGTGCCTTTGGGCTGAAGCAGGCGACGTGTCTGTATCACATCCTGGGAAGTAAGGCCTGAGGGGAGTCTGCCACCTGATTGGCCTCCAGTATAGGCAGCTGAGAAAATGGGGCAAGGCTTAGGGAACCCCCTTACAACGAAATGTTTCTATTCAGAAGAGGAGATTTTGCTACCACGCGTCAGCAGCTCCTCTCCCTCAGAGTGCTGTTCCTGTGTAGACTAGGGAAAACCACCACGGTTTCCAGGTTTTGAACGGCTCTTTTCCCAGTTGGTATCATCCGTGAAAGAGCTAGAAGGGCTGATCTCAACCAATCGGCCTGCACACCGTGAGTCCTTGGGGTAGGGCAGTCCTGAGTCAGTGTGTCTCCTAAAGAACGAAAGCCAAGTTTCCTGCCAGAGGAAAGCACAGCGAGGCCTGGTGCTTTCTCTAGGAAATTCAAGTGGGCTTGAAAGGTGAGGCCTAGGCTCTATTGAGGAAAAGCTCGTGCTTACGGCTATCTTTCTCCCTCTCTCTGTCCCGTACCCTGGGCTCAGGCCTGTGGGAATGCTGAGTGGCTGAGTCTGCCTCTCTGCCAGGCTCAGAAGGCTTCTTCCCTTTAGGGCAATTCTGTTTGTGTCTTACTTCGTGGAGGAGGAATGAGGGTGGCCAGAGATTTTCTGACATGAAATAACTAATGACAGAGCATCTGGAGGAGCTGGAAGGAGCCAAAAAGCCAGCAGTCCTAAGGTGTCTGTGAGAGCTGCCAGGCACTCTGCTGTCCTATGCCTAAGCACTGGCCATTGTGACGACATGGCAACACTTGGAATCCTAGGACACAGTGGAAGTGCGACTCTCAAACGGAATGGAAGAAGCTTCCAAGCCCAGTGTTCTTTCCTGTACCATAGAGAACGCAAAGGTCTGAGGCTTGTAGCCTTTTTCCTGGAGAGCACTGTCACCTCGTGGGGCTGTCGGCTACTTTCCTGTTTCCGACCCTCTCAGGAAACTCTTCCAAAAAGCCATTGGGACCCGCTTAGAGAGAGAAGCTGCGAAGTGGATGCATAGAACATTAACGTAGATACCAGCCCAGGGTCCCAAGCTTCCATCATTCTCTTGAGGGTACGTACCCCACGCAGGGATTCAAGCAGGGAGTTTGCCTTGTACAACTTACACAGGAAATTGTGATGAGAAGTAGGCCACTCTGCTTGTGCTCACCCTACGTGTCCCAGAGAAGTTATGACGTAGCAGATATCAACCCCCTTTCTCTACACATGTGGACCCCCAAAGAAGCGGTGCGCAGTGGGTGTTCTCAGGCCAAGTTCAGTCCTTGTTCTGGGCTGCACCTGCTCTGTGGTTCAAAGGTTCTTTGACTCTGCTCCTTTGGAAGCCTTTCAGACCTGACCCTATCCCTTGGCTGCAGAAGCAAAGAGGCATAGAGGCCTTTCACCCTGAAGGCATGGGCTTGTTTCACATGGAGAATGTGTCCGTCGCCCCTCCTGGGCTAGGGGCGTGTAGGTTGACACCATTTGTTCTGCCAATGGAAATTACAAGTAGGTGTACTCGGTTTGGGCTGCCTGCCGAAACAGTTTGCAGCCGCCAGCCCTCTGAGTACTAGTCCTCAAGTTTGATTCCTAGCTAGGTAAACCCGGACTTCGGAGGCTAGATGGGAGCAAACGTGTTAAGCTTGTGGAGAAAGCCTTTGACCAATGGCAATATGCTTGTGCTTGTGGCAGGGATTAGGCAGGAACTCTCCCACTCGGTTTTTACCTTACGATAAGCTGTGCCTTTGGGCTGAAGCAGGCGACGTGTCTGTATCACATCCTGGGAAGTAGGGCCTGAGGGGAGTCTGCCACCTGATTGGCCTCCTTTATAGGCTGCTGAGAAAATGGGGCACGGCTTACGGAACCCGCTTACAACGAAATGTTTCTATTCAGAAGAGGAGATTTTGCTACCACGCGTCAGCAGCTCCTCTCCCTCACAGTGCTGTTCCTGTGTAGACTAGGGAAAACCACCACGGTTTCCAGGTTTTGAACGGCTCTTTTCCCAGTTGGTATCATCCGTGAAAGAGCTAGAAGGGCTGATCTCAACCAATCGGCCTGCACACCGTGAGTCCTTGGGGTAGGGCAGTCCTGAGTCAGTGTGTCTCCTGAAGAAAGAGAGCCAAGTTTCCTGCCAGAGGAAAGCACAGCGAGGCCTGGTGCTTTCTCTAGGAAATTCAAGTGGGCTTGAAAGGTGAGGCCTAGGCTCTCTTGAGGAAAAGCTCGTGCTTACGGCTATCTTTCTCCCTCTCTCTGTCCCGTTACCTGGGTTCAGCCGTGTGCGAATGCTGAGTGGCAGAGTCTGCCTCTCTGCCAGGCTCAGAAGGCTTCTTCCCTTTAGGGCAATTCTGTTTGTGTCTTACTTCGTGGAGGAGGAATGAGGGTGGCCAGAGATTTTCTGACATGAAATAACTAATGACAGAGCATCTGGAGGAGCTGGTTTCTCGGTGGAAGGAGCCAAAAAGCCGGCATTCCTAAGGTCTCTTTGCGAGCTGCCAGACACTCTGCCGTCATAGGCCTAAGAATTGGCCATTGTGACGGCATGGCAACACTTGGAATCCTAGGACACTGTGGAAGGGCAACTCGCAAACTGGAACGAAGAAGCTTCCAAGCCCAGTGTTCTTTCATGTACCCAAGAGAACGCAAGTGTCTAAGGCTGGTAGCATTGTTGCTGGAGAGCACTGGCATCCTTGTGGGCCTGTCGGCTACTTTCCTGTTTCCGACCCTCTCAGGAAACTCTTCCAAAACGCCGTTGGGACCTGCTTAGAGAGAACAGCTGCGACGTGGATGCACACAACATTAACCTAGATACTATCCCAGGGTCCCAAGCATCCATTTTTCTCTGGAGGGTAAGTACCCCACGCAGGGATTCAAGCAGGGAGTTTGCCTTGTACAACTTACACAGGAAACTGGGAGGAGACGTTGGGTCACTCTGCTTGTGCTCACACTACGTGGCCCGGAGAAGTTATGATGCAGCAGATGGCAACCCCCTTTCTCCACACATGTGCACCCCAAAGAAGCGCTGGGCAGTTGGTGTTCTCAGGCCAAGAGAAGTCCTTGTTCTCGGCTGCACCTGCTCTGTGGTTCAAAGGTTCTTTATCTCTGCTCTTTTGGAAGCCTTTCAGACCTGACCCTATCCTGGGCTGCAGAAGCAAAGAGGCATAGAGGCCTTTCACCCTGAAGGCATGGGCTTGTTTCACAAGGAGAATGTGTCCCTCGCCCCTCCAGGGCTGGAGGCCTGTAAGTTGACACCATTTGTTCTGCCCATGGAAATTACAAGTAGGTGTACTCGGTTTGGGCTGCCTGCTGAAACAGTTTGCAGTCGCCTGCCCTCTGAGTACTAGAACTCAAGTTTGATTCCTTGTTGGTAAACCCGGACTTCGCAGGCTAGATGGGAGCAAACGTGTTAAGCTTGTGGAGAAAGCCTTTGACCAATGGCAATATGCTTGTGCTTGTGGCAGGGATTAGTTAGGAACGCTCCCACTCAGGGTTTTTACCTTACAATCAGCTGTGCCTTTGGGCTGAAGCAGGCGACGTGTCTGTATCACATCCTGGGAAGTAAGGCCTGAGGGGAGTCTGCCACCTGATTGGCCTCCAGTATAGGCAGCTGAGAAAATGGGGCAAGGCTTAGGGAACCCCCTTACAACGAAATGTTTCTATTCAGAAGAGGAGATTTTGCTACCACGCGTCAGCAGCTCCTCTCCCTCAGAGTGCTGTTCCTGTGTAGACTAGGGAAAACCACCACGGTTTCCAGGTTTTGAACGGCTCTTTTCCCAGTTGGTATCATCCGTGAAAGAGCTAGAAGGGCTGATCTCAACCAATCGGCCTGCACACCGTGAGTCCTTGGGGTAGGGCAGTCCTGAGTCAGTGTGTCTCCTAAAGAACGAAAGCCAAGTTTCCTGCCAGAGGAAAGCACAGCGAGGCCTGGTGCTTTCTCTAGGAAATTCAAGTGGGCTTGAAAGGTGAGGCCTAGGCTCTATTGAGGAAAAGCTCGTGCTTACGGCTATCTTTCTCCCTCTCTCTGTCCCGTACCCTGGGCTCAGGCCTGTGGGAATGCTGAGTGGCTGAGTCTGCCTCTCTGCCAGGCTCAGAAGGCTTCTTCCCTTTAGGGCAATTCTGTTTGTGTCTTACTTCGTGGAGGAGGAATGAGGGTGGCCAGAGATTTTCTGACATGAAATAACTAATGACAGAGCATCTGGAGGAGCTGGAAGGAGCCAAAAAGCCAGCAGTCCTAAGGTGTCTGTGAGAGCTGCCAGGCACTCTGCCGTCCTATGCCTAAGCACTGGCCATTGTGACGACATGGCAACACTTGGAATCCTAGGACACAGTGGAAGTGCGACTCTCAAACGGAATGGAAGAAGCTTCCAAGCCCAGTGTTCTTTCCTGTACCATAGAGAACGCAAAGGTCTGAGGCTTGTAGCCTTTTTCCTGGAGAGCACTGTCACCTCGTGGGGCTGTCGGCTACTTTCCTGTTTCCGACCCTCTCAGGAAACTCTTCCAAAAAGCCATTGGGACCCGCTTAGAGAGAGAAGCTGCGAAGTGGATGCACAGAACATTAACGTAGATACCAGCCCAGGGTCCCAAGCTTCCATCATTCTCTTGAGGGTACGTACCCCACGCAGGGATTCAAGCAGGGAGTTTGCCTTGTACAACTTACACAGGAAATTGTGATGAGAAGTAGGCCACTCTGCTTGTGCTCACCCTACGTGTCCCAGAGAAGTTATGACGTAGCAGATATCAACCCCCTTTCTCTACACATGTGGACCCCCAAAGAAGCGGTGCGCAGTGGGTGTTCTCAGGCCAAGTTCAGTCCTTGTTCTGGGCTGCACCTGCTCTGTGGTTCAAAGGTTCTTTGACTCTGCTCCTTTGGAAGCCTTTCAGACCTGACCCTATCCCTTGGCTGCAGAAGCAAAGAGGCATAGAGGCCTTTCACCCTGAAGGCATGGGCTTGTTTCACATGGAGAATGTGTCCGTCGCCCCTCCTGGGCTAGGGGCGTGTAGGTTGACACCATTTGTTCTGCCAATGGAAATTACAAGTAGGTGTACTCGGTTTGGGCTGCCTGCCGAAACAGTTTGCAGCCGCCAGCCCTCTGAGTACTAGTCCTCAAGTTTGATTCCTAGCTAGGTAAACCCGGACTTCGGAGGCTAGATGGGAGCAAACGTGTTAAGCTTGTGGAGAAAGCCTTTGACCAATGGCAATATGCTTGTGCTTGTGGCAGGGATTAGGCAGGAACTCTCCCACTCGGTTTTTACCTTACGATAAGCTGTGCCTTTGGGCTGAAGCAGGCGACGTGTCTGTATCACATCCTGGGAAGTAGGGCCTGAGGGGAGTCTGCCACCTGATTGGCCTCCTTTATAGGCTGCTGAGAAAATGGGGCACGGCTTACGGAACCCGCTTACAACGAAATGTTTCTATTCAGAAGAGGAGATTTTGCTACCACGCGTCAGCAGCTCCTCTCCCTCACAGTGCTGTTCCTGTGTAGACTAGGGAAAACCACCACGGTTTCCAGGTTTTGAACGGCTCTTTTCCCAGTTGGTATCATCCGTGAAAGAGCTAGAAGGGCTGATCTCAACCAATCGGCCTGCACACCGTGCGTCCTTGGGGTAGGGCAGTCCTGAGTCAGTGTGTCTCCTAAAGAACGAAAGCCAAGTTTCCTGCCAGAGGAAAGCACAGCGAGGCCTGGTGCTTTCTCTAGGAAATTCAAGTGGGCTTGAAAGGTGAGGCCTAGGCTCTATTGAGGAAAAGCTCGTGCTTACGGCTATCTTTCTCCCTCTCTCTGTCCCGTACCCTGGGCTCAGGCGTGTGGGAATGCTGAGTGGCTGAGTCTGCCTCTCTGCCAGGCTCAGAAGGCTTCTTCCCTTTAGGGCAATTCTGTTTGTGTCTTACTTCGTGGAGGAGGAATGAGGGTGGCCAGAGATTTTCTGACATGAAATAACTAATGACAGAGCATCTGGAGGAGCTGGAAGGAGCCAAAAAGCCAGCAGTCCTAAGGTGTCTGTGAGAGCTGCCAGGCACTCTGCCGTCCTATGCCTAAGCACTGGCCATTGTGACAACATGGCAACACTTGGAATCCTAGGACACAGTGGAAGTGCGACTCTCAAACGGAATGGAAGAAGCTTCCAAGCCCAGTGTTCTTTCCTGTACCATAGAGAACGCAAAGGTCTGAGGCTTGTAGCCTTTTTCCTGGAGAGCACTGTCACCTCGTGGGGCTGTCGGCTACTTTCCTGTTTCCGACCCTCTCAGGAAACTCTTCCAAAAAGCCATTGGGACCCGCTTAGAGAGAGAAGCTGCGAAGTGGATGCACAGAACATTAACGTAGATACCAGCCCAGGGTCCCAAGCTTCCATCATTCTCTTGAGGGTACGTACCCCACGCAGGGATTCAAGCAGGGAGTTTGCCTTGTACAACTTACACAGGAAATTGTGATGAGAAGTAGGCCACTCTGCTTGTGCTCACCCTACGTGTCCCAGAGAAGTTATGACGTAGCAGATATCAACCCCCTTTCTCTACACATGTGGACCCCAAAGAAGCGGTGCGCAGTGGGTGTTCTCAGGCCAAGTTCAGTCCTTGTTCTGGGCTGCACCTGCTCTGTGGTTCAAAGGTTCTTTGACTCTGCTCCTTTGGAAGCCTTTCAGACCTGACCCTATCCTGGGCTGCAGAAGCAAAGAGGCATAGAGGCCTTTCACCCTGAAGGCATGGGCTTGTTTCACAAGGAGAATGTGTCCCTCCCCCCTCCAGGGCTGGAGGCCTGTAAGTTGACACCATTTGTTCTGCCCATGGAAATTACAAGTAGGTGTACTCGGTTTGGGCTCCCTGCTGAAACAGTTTGCAGTCGCCTGCCCTCTGAGTACTAGAACTCAAGTTTGATTCCTTGTTGGTAAACCCGGACTTCGCAGGCTAGATGGGAGCAAACGTGTTAAGCTTGTGGAGAAAGCCTTTGACCAATGGCAATATGCTTGTGCTTGTGGCAGGGATTAGTTAGGAACGCTCCCACTCAGGGTTTTTACCTTACGATAAGCTGTGCCTTTGGGCTGAAGCAGGCGACGTGTCTGTATCACATCCTGGGAAGTAGGGCCTGAGGGGAGTCTGCCACCTGATTGGCCTCCTTTATAGGCTGCTGAGAAAATGGGGCACGGCTTACGGAACCCGCTTACAACGAAATGTTTCTATTCAGAAGAGGAGATTTTGCTACCACGCGTCAGCAGCTCCTCTCCCTCACAGTGCTGTTCCTGTGTAGACTAGGGAAAACCACCACGGTTTCCAGGTTTTGAACGGCTCTTTTCCCAGTTGGTATCATGCGTGAAAGAGCTAGAAGGGCTGATCTCAACCAATCGGCCTGCACACCGTGCGTCCTTGGGGTAGGGCAGTCCTGAGTCAGTGTGTCTCCTGAAGAAAGAGAGCCAAGTTTCCTGCCAGAGGAAAGCACAGCGAGGGCCTGGTGCTTTCTCTAGGAAATTCAAGTGGGCTTCAAAGGTGAGGCCTAGACTATATTGAGGAAAAACTCGTGGTTACGGCTATCTTTCTCCCTCTCTCTGTCCCGTACCCTGGGCTCAGGCGTGTGGGAATGCTGAGTGGCTGAGTCTGCCTCTCTGCCAGGCTCAGAAGGCTTCTTCCCTTTAGGGCAATTCTGTTTGTGTCTTACTTCGTGGAGGAGGAATGAGGGTGGCCAGAGATTTTCTGACATGAAATAACTAATGACAGAGCATCTGGAGGAGCTGGAAGGAGCCAAAAAGCCAGCAGTCCTAAGGTGTCTGTGAGAGCTGCCAGACACTCTGCCGTCCTATGCCTAAGAACTGGCCATTGTGACGACATGGCAACACTTGGAATCCTAGGACACAGTGGAAGTGCGACTCTCAAACGGAATGGAAGAAGCTTCCAAGCCCAGTGTTCTTTCCTGTACCATAGAGAACGCAAAGGTCTGAGGCTTGTAGCCTTTTTCCTGGAGAGCACTGTCACCTCGTGGGGCTGTCGGCTACTTTCCTGTTTCCGACCCTCTCAGGAAACTCTTCCAAAAAGCCATTGGGACCCGCTTAGAGAGAGAAGCTGCGAAGTGGATGCACAGAACATTAACGTAGATACCAGCCCAGGGTCCCAAGCTTCCATCATTCTCTTGAGGGTACGTACCCCACACAGGGATTCAAGCAGGGAGTTTGCCTTGTACAACTTACACAGGAAATTGTGATGAGAAGTAGGCCACTCTGCTTGTGCTCACCCTACGTGTCCCAGAGAAGTTATGACGTAGCAGATATCAACCCCCTTTCTCTACACATGTGGACCCCAAAGAAGCGGTGCGCAGTGGGTGTTCTCAGGCCAAGTTCAGTCCTTGTTCTGGGCTGCACCTGCTCTGTGGTTCAAAGGTTCTTTGACTCTGCTCCTTTGGAAGCCTTTCAGACCTGACCCTATCCCTTGGCTGCAGAAGCAAAGAGGCATAGAGGCCTTTCACCCTGAAGGCATGGGCTTGTTTCACATGGAGAATGTGTCCGTCGCCCCTCCTGGGCTAGGGGCGTGTAGGTTGACACCATTTGTTCTGCCAATGGAAATTACAAGTAGGTGTACTCGGTTTGGGCTGCCTGCCGAAACAGTTTGCAGCCGCCAGCCCTCTGAGTACTAGTCCTCAAGTTTGATTCCTAGCTAGGTAAACCCGGACTTCGGAGGCTAGATGGGAGCAAACGTGTTAAGCTTGTGGAGAAAGCCTTTGACCAATGGCAATATGCTTGTGCTTGTGGCAGGGATTAGGCAGGAACTCTCCCACTCAGGGTTTTTACCTTACGATAAGCTGTGCCTTTGGGCTGAAGCAGGCGACGTGTCTGTATCACATCCTGGGAAGTAGGGCCTGAGGGGAGTCTGCCACCTGATTGGCCTCCTTTATAGGCTGCTGAGAAAATGGGGCAAGGCTTACGGAACCCGCTTACAACGAAATGTTTCTATTCAGAAGAGGAGATTTTGCTACCACGCGTCAGCAGCTCCTCTCCCTCACAGTGCTGTTCCTGTGTAGACTAGGGAAAACCACCACGGTTTCCAGGTTTTGAACGGCTCTTTTCCCAGTTGGTATCATCCGTGAAAGAGCTAGAAGGGCTGATCTCAACCAATCGGCCTGCACACCGTGAGTCCTTGGGGTAGGGCAGTCCTGAGTCAGTGTGTCTCCTAAAGAACGAAAGCCAAGTTTCCTGCCAGAGGAAAGCACAGCGAGGCCTGGTGCTTTCTCTAGGAAATTCAAGTGGGCTTGAAAGGTGAGGCCTAGGCTCTATTGAGGAAAAGCTCGTGCTTACGGCTATCTTTCTCCCTCTCTCTGTCCCGTACCCTGGGCTCAGGCGTGTGGGAATGCTGAGTGGCTGAGTCTGCCTCTCTGCCAGGCTCAGAAGGCTTCTTCCCTTTAGGGCAATTCTGTTTGTGTCTTACTTCGTGGAGGAGGAATGAGGGTGGCCAGAGATTTTCTGACATGAAATAACTAATGACAGAGCATCTGGAGGAGCTGGAAGGAGCCAAAAAGCCAGCAGTCCTAAGGTGTCTGTGAGAGCTGCCAGGCACTCTGCCGTCCTATGCCTAAGCACTGGCCATTGTGACAACATGGCAACACTTGGAATCCTAGGACACAGTGGAAGTGCGACTCTCAAACGGAATGGAAGAAGCTTCCAAGCCCAGTGTTCTTTCCTGTACCATAGAGAACGCAAAGGTCTGAGGCTTGTAGCCTTTTTCCTGGAGAGCACTGTCACCTCGTGGGGCTGTCGGCTACTTTCCTGTTTCCGACCCTCTCAGGAAACTCTTCCAAAAAGCCATTGGGACCCGCTTAGAGAGAGAAGCTGCGAAGTGGATGCACAGAACATTAACGTAGATACCAGCCCAGGGTCCCAAGCTTCCATCATTCTCTTGAGGGTACGTACCCCACGCAGGGATTCAAGCAGGGAGTTTGCCTTGTACAACTTACACAGGAAATTGTGATGAGAAGTAGGCCACTCTGCTTCTGCTCACCCTACGTGTCCCAGAGAAGTTATGACGTAGCAGATATCAACCCCCTTTCTCTACACATGTGGACCCCAAAGAAGCGGTGCGCAGTGGGTGTTCTCAGGCCAAGTTCAGTCCTTGTTCTGGGCTGCACCTGCTCTGTGGTTCAAAGGTTCTTTGACTCTGCTCCTTTGGAAGCCTTTCAGACCTGACCCTATCCTGGGCTGCAGAAGCAAAGAGGCATAGAGGCCTTTCACCCTGAAGGCATGGGCTTGTTTCACAAGGAGAATGTGTCCCTCCCCCCTCCAGGGCTGGAGGCCTGTAAGTTGACACCATTTGTTCTGCCCATGGAAATTACAAGTAGGTGTACTCGGTTTGGGCTCCCTGCTGAAACAGTTTGCAGTCGCCTGCCCTCTGAGTACTAGAACTCAAGTTTGATTCCTTGTTGGTAAACCCGGACTTCGCAGGCTAGATGGGAGCAAACGTGTTAAGCTTGTGGAGAAAGCCTTTGACCAATGGCAATATGCTTGTGCTTGTGGCAGGGATTAGTTAGGAACGCTCCCACTCAGGGTTTTTACCTTACGATAAGCTGTGCCTTTGGGCTGAAGCAGGCGACGTGTCTGTATCACATCCTGGGAAGTAGGGCCTGAGGGGAGTCTGCCACCTGATTGGCCTCCTTTATAGGCTGCTGAGAAAATGGGGCATGGCTTACGGAACCCGCTTACAACGAAATGTTTCTATTCAGAAGAGGAGATTTTGCTACCACGCGTCAGCAGCTCCTCTCCCTCACAGTGCTGTTCCTGTGTAGACTAGGGAAAACCACCACGGTTTCCAGGTTTTGAACGGCTCTTTTCCCAGTTGGTATCATGCGTGAAAGAGCTAGAAGGGCTGATCTCAACCAATCGGCCTGCACACCGTGCGTCCTTGGGGTAGGGCAGTCCTGAGTCAGTGTGTCTCCTGAAGAAAGAGAGCCAAGTTTCCTGCCAGAGGAAAGCACAGCGAGGGCCTGGTGCTTTCTCTAGGAAATTCAAGTGGGCTTGAAAGGTGAGGCCTAGGCTCTATTGAGGAAAAGCTCGTGCTTACGGCTATCTTTCTCCCTCTCTCTGTCCCGTACCCTGGGCTCAGGCGTGTGGGAATGCTGAGTGGCTGAGTCTGCCTCTCTGCCAGGCTCAGAAGGCTTCTTCCCTTTAGGGCAATTCTGTTTGTGTCTTACTTCGTGGAGGAGGAATGAGGGTGGCCAGAGATTTTCTGACATGAAATAACTAATGACAGAGCATCTGGAGGAGCTGGAAGGAGCCAAAAAGCCAGCAGTCCTAAGGTGTCTGTGAGAGCTGCCAGGCACTCTGCCGTCCTATGCCTAAGCACTGGCCATTGTGACGACATGGCAACACTTGGAATCCTAGGACACAGTGGAAGTGCGACTCTCAAACGGAATGGAAGAAGCTTCCAAGCCCAGTGTTCTTTCCTGTACCATAGAGAACGCAAAGGTCTGAGGCTTGTAGCCTTTTTCCTGGAGAGCACTGTCACCTCGTGGGGCTGTCGGCTACTTTCCTGTTTCCGACCCTCTCAGGAAACTCTTCCAAAAAGCCATTGGGACCCGCTTAGAGAGAGAAGCTGCGAAGTGGATGCACAGAACATTAACGTAGATACCAGCCCAGGGTCCCAAGCTTCCATCATTCTCTTGAGGGTACGTACCCCACGCAGGGATTCAAGCAGGGAGTTTGCCTTGTACAACTTACACAGGAAATTGTGATGAGAAGTAGGCCACTCTGCTTGTGCTCACCCTACGTGTCCCAGAGAAGTTATGACGTAGCAGATATCAACCCCCTTTCTCTACACATGTGGACCCCCAAAGAAGCGGTGCGCAGTGGGTGTTCTCAGGCCAAGTTCAGTCCTTGTTCTGGGCTGCACCTGCTCTGTGGTTCAAAGGTTCTTTGACTCTGCTCCTTTGGAAGCCTTTCAGACCTGACCCTATCCCTTGGCTGCAGAAGCAAAGAGGCATAGAGGCCTTTCACCCTGAAGGCATGGGCTTGTTTCACATGGAGAATGTGTCCGTCGCCCCTCCTGGGCTAGGGGCGTGTAGGTTGACACCATTTGTTCTGCCAATGGAAATTACAAGTAGGTGTACTCGGTTTGGGC